>NC_025993.2:107170944-107770944 GCF_000442705.2 Elaeis guineensis | reverse complement strand
TTGTTTAGTTATGTCTGCATACATAACAGATACTCTACCAAAATTGTATAATTAAACTAAAAACAGCCGCGTGACTTTTGCAGCACATGAAAACCCAAAATGAGTCCCTTGACTTGTGAAATTAGCTTTCTGATATATCACCTATAATGTTTGAAAACTGAGGAAATAAACTAGCAAGGGACAAAAAGTTGTTCTTTTTCATGTTAAAGAAGCTCACTTAGGTTTTGAAGAATCACAGGCATTGGCTTCAACCAGGGAATCAGCTTTTAAATCAATCAGTGGAATCACTTTGTCAACACCTGAAAGCCATTTGTAGTCGTCTGCATCATTTGCATTGATACCTTTTGACAGGCCAAAATTTACAGGAAGCTGCTTCTCAGTTTGCAGAGCAGGTGCAGCTGTATGACTTTGGTCTAAAACAGGATCATCAGGGATCTCAGTTATCTCAGGAGATTCCATTAGGTTAATGTCACAGATTTTAAAATAAGTGGGTTCATTATTTTTCTCTTCTTCCATCTTGACAACAGATTCAGCTTCAACTTTCGTGACCAAAGTAGGAACGTCCAGTTTTGCTTGATCAGCTGCCCCAATCATTTCTTCATGCTGAGGTGGCATCTCAGTAAATGGGCTAGGTTTTGTTGCTCTCACATCATGAAGCTGAGAGAACTCATTCTGCGACACCCTGGATGGAGATGAATTAACTTGTTTCTCAGATTCCTCTTTCTCATTAGATTGTTGTGATAATCTATCTTCATTTTTCACATCTATCATCATTGTGAATGTTTCGAAACCTGAAGGGCTTTGAAGGGTTTCATGTTGAAGGTCTACTGATTCCTCCAAGTGTTGCATTAAAGGAACAGGGTCTACAGGTTCCTCCAAGGATTGCACAACAGGAACACCAGATTCTTCACATTTTGGGCTGTCTATTTGTTTTGTGCGGGAATCTGAGGAACTCTCAATTGGAGTTTCTTCTACAACCACCTGAGACCCTCCTCCTGAAGCAACTTCAACCCTGTCACTCCCCCCAGTACTAGGACCTTGATCAGCTACTGCTTTTCTATGTGCCAGTGATGACCGGAGTCTGGTAGGTACTTTAGCAAAATTACAGAATTTTAACAGACCACTGCCATCTTTGCTTACTGGTCCATCTTCAGCAGCACAAGGATTCACAACCACATCATCCTCCAGCAGAGTCTTCTTTTCCAATTCGCCACTCTCACCACTTCTTTCTGAGTTTGAGACCTTCACATCATCCATCCCTTTGTTCATATCCATATTCCCCTCCAACAGCACATCTTTCCTAGTGCTGGAAGAACACACCTTAGATCCAGTATTGTCGAGCTCAGATCCCAATTCACCCACAACTTCGCCTTCTAATGGTGGCTCATCTTCAGCAACCCTCGAGACACTGCTTCCAACTTCATCAATCGCACTGCACCAATCTCTAAGATATCCAGGAGCAAAATCCTCCGCATCTTCCACATTATCAGAATACACTCTACTTCTCTCCTTCCATGGCCCTTTCCTTCCCCTACCTCTACCCCAATCTGAACCATAACTTCTATTATGATAACCCATCCTTTTCCTTGCTATCTTTCTATATCCCATTCGATCATATTCATAGACTGGGTTTTCTCTTCTCTGCCCTTTGAATTCCTTTAAATTCTCATTGGGGCAGTTCCCAGGGAGTAAGTTGGGGTGCAGCACGCCCTTGGAGACCAAGTACTCGGCCGCAAGCCGCCCGGCCTCCATGAGGATGTCAAACTTGCCAGGAGGGTTGTAGGGCTTCGAGTTGCTATGGCTCAAGCCGCCGCGGCCGCGGTTCCGGCCGGGGGCCAAGCCGAGCCCCACTGGAGCTGGTCCAACTCCATCACCCGGGTTTCGATGCCTGGGCTGCATACTTCTTGGCCCCAGTGGTATACCCCTCCCCTTCAGAAGGGAAGGAGATCAATAGCCAAAACTCCAGCAAGAATCTCAAATCTATCAGCTCGCAGTCCCGCTAAAACCTCTTATTCTTGGAGGGAAGGGTGGAAATTTTTCTTTGAACTCGAATCAAAATCCTAGATTGTTCCCAAACCCCTAATTTGAGTAAAGAAAGGCACAGAATTTACCAAAAGAAATCACGGCTTTCGCAACTGATATCAGCCGCCAGACCGGCTCCTCCGATCAAAAACCTCCTCAGACTGAGACCATTCGGGAACCGGCCAGAACCCTAATCTATTCGAGAAACGGCAGAAGCTCGGACCAAATTACGACAAAAAAACTCAAAAATTCGACTGGAATCCGGACTTCTTCAAGGCTAGTGGATCCGCCACTCGCCTGAATGTCGTCAATTCACAAGCAGCGTGGCTTTTGCCGTTTTGGCCGTTGTGTCAATAAAATCTAAGAGCACGTAGAGTTGGAGAACAACTCGTACTTTTTTTGGCACCTCTTCTTTGCCCTTGTGGCGATATCCCCTGTGGGACAGTCACGTGGCTCGTTATGATTGGCTTCCAGTTTGTATCGTACTGCCTACGTACGGAACGGTGACTAACATGCGCCGGTCTGAAACTAATTTCACGATTAGCATTTTGATTGCCACTCGGATCACCCTAGGCCCTAGTTGGTTGTGACTAGGACAAACCTAATCCGACCAACTCAAAGCCCAATTCAGTGCATGGGATTTGCGCACCCTACGTACCATCCACGATCATTGACTTATATACGTCGTGGAAATATGGTGTTTGAAAAAAAAAAACAATTTTCTTTCGATGCCGTGCATAGATCAATAACCGCGGATGATGTGTGTAGTGCTGCATCATCCATGGCACATAAAGTATTTCTTTTGGAAGCAATTGGGGCTAGGTCCCAACATGTCCTTATTTTTAAAATAATAAATTATATTTTTTTAATAAATAAATAATAATTTATTTTCATGATGAAAAAAATAGTAATTGATCCGATGCTAATATCCATATCTAATTTGTACTCATCTTAAGATGGAATAAATAGAATCTTAAAATAGGACTATATAGGTTAGACAATTAAAAAAGCTAAAATTTTTTAGAAAAAAATTTTTATAAATATTTTTTTATCTCATAAAAAATTAAATATATTTTTATCAAATATTATATAATTTTCTTTTATCATTATCTGTATCCATTCTGAATCTAATTTAAATTCAATAAAAATCTGTTCTACCAGGATCAAGTTAGATATTCAATGGAACAAAATAAATTAAGATTCTACTTCACATTCATCATAATTGTAACATGTGCATAAAAATAATAAAAAAAAATTATAATACATTGTTTAGTTTTATAATAATCAAATATGGTTGTTTTTTTTTTTTTAATTGCACCCCTCTCTTGATAAAATACTAAATAATGAATATATTCATGAAAAATAAAACCAAAAATTTTATATTATAATTATCTATAGTAGCATTAATTTTTATATCCAAAATACTAGATATCAGTATATCACCTATTAGATCACTGCTCGGTTTCAACACGTAAAAATGGATAATTGATGGAGCGTAAGTTAGGCTTAGCAATCAATACCATGCCATATACTCGGAATCCCTAATAGCCATTTTAGCCTGAGCGGCACTCCAATTTTTATAATAATTATTTTTAGATGAATAATGGCCATTTAATATAATGAATAATGATATTTGTGAAATCTATTACATTAAAAAAAAAAGTTGTTTTTAAAACTTTGGTAGATGCTAGGTGGTTGTCACCTGCATGATTTTTTTTTTTAATTTTTTTTTTTAATTTTTTTGAGTCATGAACACTGAGAATCAAAAGCCTCTGCCTCAAATCGGATATCATATAATTAATGACATGTATCGGATACGATACAAAACTGTATATCGGTTCGATAATCAAATTAGGACATCTTAGACATTTGCGAAAGTGTTCGCTGAGCCATACTTTGTTCCGTCCGTCATCCAATTTTCTCTCTTCTGCTCTCTCTTACTCTCTTCTTCGAAATGGAAGCCTCCGCCATGGCGAGATCTCTCCTCTCCACGCCTCCACCTCACCCCAATCCATCGCTCTCTCGCCATCGCTCCACTCCGGAACCCCTCCCCGTTCCTTTCCCCAAATCTCAACCGAGGTATGCTTTTCCTGCCGTTCTATCTCTCACAAATCCTAAATCCCCCGCTTCGGCGCTGGGATGGGAGAGACGGGGCCGCTTCCTGATTCGCTTCTCCGTCGATGGCGCGGTGAAGACGGAAGAAGTAGTCCCGATCGAGAAGAGTAAGTCCCATTTCGGTTCTTTTTCCCCTCAGAACGCCGATTTGTAGCTTCTTGAGCTGATTTCATCGCTTTTTTCTTTTTAATCATAAAAATGTGGTTTTGAAGGGTTTCCGCCGTTTCCGACTGTCATGGACATCAACCAGATCCGTGACATTTTGCCTCATCGGTAGGTTTCTTGGAGAAACTTGCGATCTTGGATTTGGAAGATTTGGGTTATGCCTTGGATGGATGATTGTTGTTGTCATTGTTGTTACTCTTATTTTTATTGTATTATTTTGTTTTAGGTTTCCGTTTCTTCTAGTGGATAGAGTGATCGAGTACCAGCCTGGAGTTACTGCTGTAGGTATCAAGAATGTGACGATTAATGATAACTTCTTTCCTGGTCACTTCCCAGAGAGGCCGATAATGCCTGGTGTTCTCATGGTTGAGGTATAATTTCTCCTTCTTGCTGATTACTTTATTTTGCGTTTTACTTGTTGCAAGTTAAGATGCCTCAATGATCTACTAAAACTTTTGCTCCTTTAGTGTTAGTGATTTACTTCTTGCCAGATGCATGTCTTAATGTCTGGTTAGTCCTCCTGAAATCTAGTATAGTTTGTTTGAGGTAGTATGCTCATGAAAGTGGACTGGATAATATCCATTCGAATCCATTTTTGTATCCAAATTTATTTGAATATGAATAAAAATTTGAGCATCCGACTAATATTTGAATGCATTTCTACATCTGTTAAAAAAAAATAGATATGAATATAGGTAGACAATTATCCGGTCCGTATACGAATATCCGAATCTATTTGTAACTATTTTTAATTTTATGTGGCGCTCATGAACTTTTAAGAAAAATATATAACCACATTAATATGCTATTAACTTAATTTATATATCTTTGGTTCTATGGTCATAAATATTTATATCTATACTTCCAGTATTCAATTTATATCTGCATCTGTTTAAGATAAATATAGATATGAATTTTCTTCATCTGACTAATATTCATATCCATGTCTATATTTGTCAAACAAAATAAATATGGACATGAATATACTGGTATCCAATTCATATTTCATCCAGTTTCAGCCCTTGATTTACATATTTTATTTTATGTAAGATCTTATATTATATTTGGTGTTTTTGTTTGTTAATATTAAGGTTTTAGTCTCGGTATTGGCCTCCATATAAGTAGCTTATTGGTATGGGTTGGGTTGGTATGGTACACCTCCATATTGATACTTGGCATACTATTACAAGTGATACAACAGCTGTACAGTATCATATTGAGCCCTTTCTACCTTACCAATACCTTATTGGGTCGGGAGGGTGGGCTCGATATTGAGTGGTACAGGTTAGTATAGAAAACCTTGATGAATATCTCAAAACTTCCTAGTAGCATCTTTTTTAACTCATTTGAGTTGTGTCAAGAGTGACTTTGCAAAGGACCAGTTAGGGGGCACCCTCTAGTTATTCCTGTCTTTTTGGAGATATTGAGGAAGTTGCTCACTTATTCGTCATGAAATTGTTTTGAATCTTTTGTTGTCTTATTCCCAGATCCTAAGTTCCCAACTTGAAACATGTGTGGGATAACTTTTGGTCTTGGTGCATCTCATTAAATTAAGCAAGGATACAATAGTCATTTTGCAGCAGAATTTTGCCTGTATAAGTTGATATCACTAATTTTCTCAGTCAGGCTTTTTTCAATTTTGATCTTCAAAAAAGATTCTTTTTCAAGAAACCCATTGGAAGTAGTTCTAGACTTCTAGTGGATGTTAGAATTAGGTTAATATATTATTTGAAATCTATAGTTAGGTTACTTCTTGGCTAGATCCAAGTAAAATGGAGTAACAAGGTATGATCGCAGTGTCAAACTCAGATCTGGAAATTGTATGCAAATTTCCCACCAAATGAGCTTCGTGGTTGGCAATTAGACATAGCCAATTCAGAAAGCACGTGATGCAAATGGTCTCTTGGACAGACCATGCAGAATGTACGAGATAATCTTTTAATAGCACCTCATCTGAAGTATGCATACTAGTGATGCCAATACAAAATTACAAATGCTATGGGCTGAAAACTAAAATCTTCATCATTCTATATGATAGCTGCTCTTTGTTGCAATGTCTTCTAAAATTTCTGGTTTGTTGTAGAAGGGCGTAGACTTTGATTTCCTGGCTTGAGCGTCATTATGATAGCTGGAACTGGATGATGCTGGTTTGAAAATCAATGCAATCTTAGTCAGGAATGGTTAAACTGAACCTTTTCAGCCGCTGACACACTGTAGGTCCTGTAATCTATCATTAGTATAGCAATGCAGTACTTTCGAGCCCCATGTGAAATAGGCTTTGTTTAATGTTTAGCTGTACATAATTGGTGTTTTATAAACTAATTTTAAGCTTGTTCTGAGCCTGAGACAAGCATATATTTCATTAAGGGTGGTCGATCCTTAAGATTGTCTCTATACAAAGGTAAAACTCTAGTTACGGTATTTTGTCCTAAAGCTATGTGCTTCCAGTTTGTTTAGATGTTACCTGCAATCCTTTCATCACCATAACCTTGTTTTCTATCTGAAAAGGCAGTACATTTTGCGTACTTCTGATAAATAATGATGGACACACTGTGGCAGGCCATGGCACAGGTTGGCGGTCTGGTCATGCTGCAGCCAGAAGTAGGTGGCTCCCGTGACAACTTCTTCTTTGCTGGGATTGACAAAGTGAGATTTCGGAAGCCTGTGATCGCAGGGGACACCTTAGTTATGAGGATGACACTGATCAAACTGCAAAAACGCTTTGGGATAGCTAAGATGGAAGGGAAGGCATACGTAGGTGGTGATGTGGTCTGCGAGGGTGAATTTCTGATGGCCACTGGAAGCGAATGATTTGTGTGAGAGGCGATGATCTAGATATGATCTGCCTCACATCACTCTGATCTATAAAAGAGTTGTTTCAATTTTGTGTTGTACTCAAACTTCTCTGCCACAAGGAACTTCCCTGTGCATCTATTACCATCTGATGAGCTTTACCAAAAAGGACCTACCGTAGCCAACATCTTCCTATTTTTCGTAGTTCAGCCTCTGAAAAGTATAGGGTTAATGTTTTGTAATCTAGCTCTTAGATACCATATTATTCGCAGAAGTTTGTTTGTCCCATTTGAGAAGAAGATATAGAATACTGCTGGGATTAAGTTCGCAGAATAAAATGGAGCAAACCATCTGAAAGAACAGGAATTGAAACAAATTGTACCTATGCAACAAAACAATGACTGCCACAGAGAACAATTGAAATCAATATGATTCAACTAATTTCATCGAATATCCAATGATGGCTGTGACGATGCAGGACAAGTCTCCGGGGAGAGAGAGAGATAGCAATGCTGCAACCGAAGTAGGTGGCGATTGAGAGATCTCTCTTTGCATGAGTTGACAAACTAGGATTTCGGAAGCCTGTGATTGCCAGGGACACCTAAATTATAAGGACAGCACCGATCAAGTTGCAAAGAAATTTTGGAATGGCAAAGATGGAATGCAAAGCTTATGTTGGCGGCAATGTGGTTCGCGTAAGCGAACAGTTGATTACCAGAAGCAAATGATGTACGCTTTGGCAATCGTTTAGGTATGTTTCATCTGCCTAGCATTTCCAGAGATACAGAAGAAACTGTTATTTCACCCTTGTGTTCTGGTTAAAGCCTCCTTGCCACGCTAAACTTCCATCCGCTTTCTAATTGCTGTTCGTCAAAATAATCTAGTTCAAAGTGCGTTGCATGCCCCCTAGATGAATAGCATGGAAAGCGATGTTACATTCATCTCTCTGTTCTCAGTCAGTTCGCTGGTGCATTTGCTTTTCTATGATAAAGCATATTCAAAGCTTAAAATGATTAAAATTCCCATGACGGTGGATCGAAGTTTAAATACTGTTAGCTGATTTGATTGCTTTAAGGACTCATCAATACTAATTCAAGGCAGATTGCAGGATGACATGCCCATTTGCATCTTCAAACTGATAGCAGCAACTATGATATCTGCCCATAATTTTGGACAGGTTGCAGCTTCAGTTGAAAGCATGCGAGCAGCATCAATAAAGCTAGGTTCTCTCACCTGTCCTTGGTATTATGCACATTCGTATACCAGCCCTCATGATTTGCAGCTTAAATATGCACCATTTAGCAATCTTCAATTCCTTATACTTTTCAAAAAAGTTCTCCCTTGCCGGTGACTCCCTGGATCCCCTTGCTTCTCGTCTCTCTTACTCATCCAGTCTACTTGCCGGCCTTCATTGGTCGAGGTACCATCAATGACGTTCCTTCCTCACTTTCTGCATCGCTATCTGTCTAAAAGATTGCTTAAATGGTTTTCTTTTTCCTTGACGGAGGTTGGAGAATCTGTGGATGAGTTGTCATTAGAGATGAAATGCCACACAAACCCAGAACTAGTTGGTTCTTCGGGGAACATGTTGAGGTGTAGCACTTGGCCGGACATCTAAACGTATAATATTATTTTGTTGCAGGCAGCAAGAAGAGCACAGAATCGTCATAGGAAACAAGCTCCTTGTTTTGATTTACCTGCACAGAGATCTGCCATTGTGGTCAACATTCTGAGGGTGTATACTAATAAGTCCCAATACCATGATCAGGGAGTCAGCATGGGTACAACCGTATCGGCCATCAAGGAGGTAAGATCCCAGTTTTTATGCTTGTAAATGAAGATGGCTCAAAAAAAATCACATTTCTTTGGAAGGACTGCAGTATACCAGCGACGACAGAAATTTTTGCATCACAACAGATTCCAGAATGTGAACTAAAGATTGCACCTGCTCGACCATAACTGGCCATTCCAGTAATATAACCAAGACCACTGCACCATATTTAAAGGTACTCACTGACAGGACACCAAATAACAGATGAGAACTTTTGGCAGCTGAGACCAGAAGTAATCTGCTTGTACACCTGATAATCATCTTAAACACTGACTTAAAGTCCTGACTCATTCACAAACATGGCATGAACAATTCATAATTCCGGATGGTGCTTATCCTGCACAGACTGCGACCAAACATTCAACACATGCCTGTTCAAACTGTTATACGATAGCCAGTAGATATGTACTGCTAGAAGTGTGTGCAAATGTACATGGCAGCACAAACACAAATGCAGCTAAATCCATCCTGATAGCATAGACTTGATCATGCTGATATATGATAGCCGCTAGATACACACTGCTAGAAGTTGTGCAAGCAAGCATGTGCGCACCTAATGGCAATTTGAACCTTTTACTTTTCCCTGATGCGGTTTGGGCAACAAGTTCACTGAACTTGTGATTTCATATAACAGACTTGGTGTTTGAATACCAGAATGAGCAATTGACTGAAGCAAACAAGGGATGAAAGAATGCTAGACCAAAAGCCTGAAACATAGAAAACAAAAATAGGATGAGAAGGAATTAATTATGAAGTATAAGAATCCAGAATTGTATTACAAGAACAAAAGAGAAACCAGAAGATGGTCAGGGATGCATCAAAGGATCAAATAGGCAGGATGGTACCAACTGTGTGGCAAGAAATTTGGAAGGAAAAATTTGTCTGCCTCAACTGACACAGTAAGAACTAAAAGCAGAACCATCAGATGGAAGATAAGAAAATGCAAGCACAGTCCAAATGCATAGAGGGTCCGCATTATGATGCCCTTACGGATATTCTGGAAACAAAATATATAATAAGCTTCTTGTCAAATAACGTGCAACCACACCTATCAGATTGGCAAATAAACAATGAACTAGATGCCTTTAGAGAAAAAGAGGTTGGTTGTCTCAATGATCAAACCCATGTACATTGATGTTATCAAGGCTGCTGGCCATTGATAATATTAAAATGGTTACAAGACTGTAACAGAAGTGTGGCGTTCAACAAGCAAACATACAGAGGAACAATAAAAATGAAAAGCAATTTCGTCCCATCAGGTCATCTCAACTCAATCAGATACCAAATAAATAGCAACTTCACACTGTTTGTGCTTCATCTTAACCAACATCGAAGACATGTTTCCTTATGATGAGGTTGTCAGCCATGGAAATGAAAAAAAATGAAGACCAAGCTATCAGTATAATTAACATGATCAACAATAGTAGAGAGTGCATAATATCACCAAAGAATATTATTTAGTAATATATATGTGAGCCCTCCCCTGTACAACTACTACAAATTAAATACAAGAATCAACATACAACATGCTACAAATGGTGGTTGTGGTTTAGTGGTTAGAATTCCACGATGTGGCCGTGGAGACCTGGGCTTGAATGCCAGCAGCCACAATATTAATTAAATTGGAAGGAGCCTCATGGGACACCCTTTTTTTATACATGCAAAATACGATGCTTAATTTACACACACACACACACACTCTTTTATGGTAACATTTAGGAAATAGAACTTGTTTTAACTGCTGTCTAGAACTGCTTTTTTTTTTATAAAAAAAAAAAAGAATTTACCAAGCAATAAGCTGGAGAGTAAGGAAGAAAGATCAGGTATTTCTAAAATTTTAACCATAAAATAACCATTTCTTTTGTAACTCTACGCAAATAACTACTGCATCCAAAATGCTTATTGTTGTAGTTCAAGAAGCAAAGTAACATCAATTTTCTGAAAGTGATGCCCTAATTTCATGAATTGAATATGATAGCAATCTGCATAAATAATGTGTCACAAATCAAAGAGATTTCACAAAAAACTTTTGCCAATTGAAAATAACATTCATAGCCTAGGACCAAGGACCAAGAAAACCAAGTACAACACATCTCTCATGCCTACGAAGAATTTGAAACTCCTATCAACAATAGTTTGGTGAAAATGACTTGCCAAATGAACACATACACTTGTATGAACGAACTTAATGAGCTACTACTTCATTAAAAATTTAGTTCAAATGCTTCCAGTGTTGTTAGAAAAAGATTGAATTACAACCCTCTGTAACCAACTTAGCCTTAACATGCCGGTTAAAGGTAATGTATTAAAAGCGGATAGCAGGAATGTAGTGGCAAGGGATTCATACCGAACACCAAAAAAAGCTTTCAACATAATATCATGATACCATATCAACATTCATATGAGGTAAAGGTCCCCAATCTAATAACATTATATCATCATCCACTAAACAAAATAGCATCATTCATAAGACAAAGATGTCCACAATCATATAACATCAACCATAAATTACAGATGTCTGGCAAGCAAGGTGGTCTACCAGCTATAGAGTACCGACAAGGGCACTCCAGCCTTGGAGCTTTGGTGGCACAATGCAAGGAGGGGCACCTCCATTTTTTCTTTTCCACTCTGTTCTTCTGTTCTCCTCTTCTTCCCACTCTCTGTTCTATCAGAGCACCAAATAAGTGAGCCAGCCGTTCTTCCAATGGATACTTGAACAGTTCAAATTAAAACCTCCAGCCTGCTTGGAATGATAGTGCCCAATATAACATAATAGCAGCCGCCATCGCAGCTTTCACCCACTATAATAGGCACCACAGGCCCAAGCACTATATAAGGCTGCCATGGTACGTAGCATAGTGGTTTAGGTCTGAAACCACTATAGTGGCCACCACAGCTAATTTTTAAAACAATGGACTAGGACAATTATATACCTCTTGTTCAAGACAGTAGCCTCATTCTCGAGGCTCAAGTACTTCTAGACCGCTGCTCGAATGATAAGCCAGCCCTAACTTCAAGAGGGGAAAATGCGCCATGTAAGTGTTGAAGTTCAAAAAAAAGATAAAAAGCTTTATAACCACAAACAAAGAAAAGAAGCACTCCAAGACAATAATATATACCTCTAAAAAATCCAATCCATAAATCAGGTAGAGTGAAAAAGGAATCAAATGGGAGAAAAGACTGCTACAGATCTTTATCTAGCCAAGGGATTATACTAGACTCAATAGACAGAAACAGATGTGCTTGGTAGGTGTGAGGTAGGGGTTTCATTAGGGTACACAAACACAAGCATCACTGAATCATGCAATCCATCAGGTTTTGCACAGGTACCTTCACATAACCCTTGTCCATTCTCCACTTTGGGGAAAGAAATATGACTTACCATCGCACAAAGTTTACATAAAAGGAAATGCTAAGAACTGAAATAGATTTAGATAACAAAAAATATGATAGTGTATCTTTACAGACATAATGTACCCAGCCTACACAACTATAAGATGGAAACATGACTTGCCGATCAGAAAAATAAAGCACCAAAAAGTACATTTAATTGCAAGGGGGAACAAAGAATAACCATTCACTAACAAGACTGGATTTTACTTTTGGAGGGGAAAAATCACCCTCAAAGCCTCTGTGTGCGTGCTTAGCTGCTAAGTAGAGGCATTTGTATCTCTCTCCATAGCTGGAAAAAATTTTGGAGGTTGTTGTCATAAATACACAAACTGTTAACAATTCCTTGATTGGAAGACTTTAATCGTTCCAAAGAAAATTGGAGTCCAAATTTTGTTGACCCAGATCCAGAGCTCAGGATTCATGGTAGATCCAACATAAACTATATTTATAACTAAGTTCATCATATCTAATATCAAAATGATATGTCAGAAACCATCTTCAATGGTTAAGTAATATCTCTAACATCTACTAATTAGTGATCTTTTGTGATCCCATGCTGTTAGGTAACAGATTATCATTGTTTACATAGATATGATGGCTTATGCAAACATACGTGCAAAAAATAAAAAAAGTCCCAAACCATAATTTCTTTAGTAACAACCTATTTATTTAACCTAAACAGCTAACTCACTAAATTTGATTAATAACTACTATTTTTTTTATAAAAAAAAGACCTCATTGGTTTCTTTTAGTTATAAGTTGAAACTTTGCTGCCTAAGATTTACATGATACATGCTAGCTGAATTTTTTCCCTGTTTAGTAACAACCCATCCCAAAATAAAAGGAATTGCAATAAGTTTGTTGTATGTCTCATAACACTCCTTCAATGAAAGAAACATCAAATGATATGGTATTAAAGCAAAAGAGGCTTCCTGACAATAAAAAATTACACAAAAAGTAGATAATTTTTCTGTTGCTTACAGGCCTTCAATGTCCACCTGATATAGAAACATATGCATTTGTGAGCAAGTTAAACAGATAGGTTGAGAAAGATATTCTCCTTCACAATTTCATCCCTTGGAGCAAGATGTTAAAAGGCCACCTGATCTATAACTGTGTCCCTAGCTACTCTGTCCACCTGACCTGCAACTTTCCCTAGATTCCAAACATATAACATATAAAACTGAGGGAAAATTAATAATAAAAATTTAGAAGACGAAAGGTTATAGGCAACTAAAATGGATAATATTTAGCGAGATTAAAAGGTCACCATCAAGAGACATCTTTCCAAAATGGACAGATTGATAAAATTTTATGCACTAAAAGACTGCCACTTTCTTCCTTACCATGCCAATTGGCAATTAAATACATGGTAGGCAAATTAGGTAGCGACTTTCAACTTCATTGAAACATTTACTAAAGTCAACAGAGTTATTGCCCATACTTGTACCGTCATCCACTATTTATGTTCTTAAGGCATAGCAAGCTGGAATTCAAGTGAAAGCCAGGTATCATGAGTGAAATAACAATCTCTAATGACCAAGGACTAATTTTCATTGCTCAAAATGTGAACATCATGTAGCCTTAATCAAACAGTAACAGCAGACATAACATACATTCATTAAGAGAAATAAAAAACACTTCATACAATTCGTACATAATCTATGCTGCTATTGATATACATCTCAATTCTTCTAGGAGGCCACAAAGCAAACACCTAACCCAACATAAATACATCGCAGAACCACATAATTCCATTCCTCAAGGTAAATCATCTACTAACCGATCATTTTGAGACCAAAAGGATCTCTGGCTTCTTCAGCTTTTTCGGCGTGTTTGTGTTCGAAGATGTGCCTGCTGTCCCTGCCATTGTTGCAGCCTTCGCTGCCTTCCGAGCATTCTTATCCAGCTGAATCAAGCTGCGGGTAGCTAAAATCGCTTGTGGCAGCAGTTCATGGGAAGCCCGAGCATAGACACACCGCACAGCCATCAATGCAGCGTCCTTCACCTCTTGTGGGTTCAGCGGACCAAGAAGGCAGTGCCCCAATATCCTCAGCACTGGCTGGAGGAGCTCCCAAGGAAGCAGCACCCTCGACCCCCTCGAGGTCCTACCACTCTCCTTCTCCTCCCCATTGCATTGGTGGCCGTTGGGCCTTTCTCGAATCCCTAGCTTACCCATCTGCTCTGCCATATTCCCAACCCCAGCATCGTCCTCCGAGAAGTTCCTAATTTCCGACAAGGAGGAGGTGGTGGTGGGAGTGGGCTCGTCGTCAAGCTCAAAGCGACAGGAGCAGTCCTGGCCGGCCCAGGATGCGACAAACCCGCAAAAATCGATCTTTGAACGGCTCGGCATGAGGGCGATCTTCTTGTAGTAGCATTCAAGAGCGACGCCGACGATGGAAGCCCGCTTGGTGGATTTGACCGCGATCTGAGGCTCAAGGGGAGGGGATAGGACACCGACGGAGGGCTGGGAAGCGGGGCGGGAAGAGGCGGAGGCAGCGGAGCGACGGGAGCTCGCGGCGGCGGCGGTGGGGCGGGGAGAGTGGTAGAGGGAGGGCTGGGAGAGGTCGGGGACGGAGACGAGGATGGGCTTGCCAGCGCGGGCCTTGGCCTCGGCGGAGTAGAGGGCCAGAAGGACAGCCTCGAAGCCCGCAAGGGAGGGCTGGTGGGTGTCGGCGGCGAAGGTAGCGACGACGCGGGAGAGGTAGATGCCGGAGAGGAGGGGGAGGAAGGAGAGGACGACGAGGCGGAGATCCGGGTCGGAGGCCTGGAAGGTCTCGTAGAGCCACTGGCAGAGGGGGTCGTCTCCAGAGCCGGAGAGGGGAGCGGAGACGGCGGCGGAGACGGCGGCGTAGGCCTCGGAGGAATAGAGGAGGGAGCGGGCGGGGCGGTCGGAGTCAGCGAGGGAGAGGAGGGCGGGGGCGGCGAGGAGGGCGGCGAGGGCGTGGATACGGGACTGGGCCTTAGGGATGGACTCCAAGGGAGATTGCATAAGGTCGCCGCCGGGGTTAGGGTTTCGGACCGTGGTGGAGGTCACGGCGGAGGCGGAGGAGGCGGTGGTAGTGGTGGTGGATGAGGAGGAGGATGGTGAGCCGCCGGCGGTGGTTGGCATGGCGGCAGAGGACACGATCTCTCTCCGCCCTTGGAACTCCGAACCGCTCCGCCGATTGAGGAGGGTAGGGGTGCGGGGGTTGCCCGAAAAAGAAAGTGATAAACGTACATCTTTCTCGAATAGGTGTACTCCTATAATTAAAAATCAAAACTCGTTGCCGACCGCTTGGGAGTTGGGGCGTAATGGAGGTACGAAGCTGAAGTTAATTGGAAAGTAACGCACAGGGCCTCAGTTAAGTCTCCAGTTACGCAGGAGTCCTCTTTGCGGACTCCACTTGGGATACGGTGGTGGAACGACCAAAAAAATAAAAAAAAACACAACAACAATAAGTCAATAACAGCGGCAGCAAACGATGTTTCCGGAGCAAGTTGAGATAAAAACTATGGAAAGGTCCTTTGGATGGATGCCTTAGAGCCTTGCTAAGGTAACCTTCAACATTCTCAGCTTCAAAAGGAGATCGCGGACTAATTATTTCTAAATTTTAAAAAATAAATTACAACATTTTACATTTGAGTTAATGATTTTTATTTTTGAGATTACGAGTGTCCCTAAACTTTTTAAATTCTCTTTCCGAAGCTTCCTTGTTAGAGGTTTGCTAGAGGTATAGACGGTTGGGTTGGCTTGGAGATATATCTAAAATTAAATTAATTTTCTAAACTAGCAACCGCGACTAAGCCGTTCATCTACAAAAATCATTTGAAACCGAAGCCAGACCATATAAAAAAAATAACCTAAAACCAAAACCCAGAAATTCGATTGCATTCAATTTATTTTTTGGATCGATGTTCAACAGACTATACTAAATCTAAACATAAAAATTTTATTTTATATATAATAAAATATGTAAGAAAAAAAAATAAAAAACAGAGTTGGCTTGGCTTGAATTGATTTTCTAAAAACTCAAACTAAAAATTGAACTGAAGAATCCTATTCAGACCAGATTCGCAGTAGGATTGGCTTTTACACGCCCCGAGCCTTTCTCCTTGCTTTCCACAATTTATTGGGTAGTAACGCACGCATATCCTATTCATGCATCCCAAACACGATGAATAGTATCTGTAGTCCCAGACGACTTGTGGATGCAAAAGATGGGGATTATGGATGGGCCTCGTGCATCATCTACATCATAATGGTTGGCAAATCTCTAGCATCTTTATTTACTTATAAACATCATACAACCCTTTTGATTTATGTTTTTCAAACGAGCGAGTTATTCTTGTGAAAAATGTTGTTTTCCAAGGATCAGGTTGAGCTGCTGTCCCTTAAAAAAAGAAAGGGAAATGTCATGAAAAAGTAATAGTAATTTTAACCATAGAGATGCTGACCTCAATGATTTTGAAATATGTCATAAAAAAGGTTTAACATGCAGCATCAATTTAGTTACACTTATAGGTCAATTAAATTAGGACCAGAAGATAGTCCACCCAAAAATATACATGTAAGTGAACAAAGGATGAAAGCAGCATAACTGATCGACAACTATTAGCGTATTGAGACCATACGCCACCAAATGTTTTCTAATCTCTGGTGCATGGAAAGAGAACATCTTGATAGCATAAGATTTTTAGTAAACCAAACTTTGTAATCCCAGAAGGTAAGTTTAGTGCACATTTAGGAAGTCAGTGAAGCTCCAACTCTGTCACGAGGTATGAGACGCAACTCCGACCCATGCTTTAAAAACGCATTACCTGTGTAAGAGACAGGAATCACACAAAACAACTATGGATGGATGGATCCAAAATGCAAATGGAATTTTCCACTATAAATCAGGGAATTGCCAATTAAAATTTACCATAGAAGTCCTAGAATAGCAATTTTGATTACAAGGAGAAAAAGAAGTAACAAGAAATTCCAATACTAAAAAAAAATATGAAACTATTTGCATGGACTCAGTAGATATTGAAGGTGAACAATCCACATGGTCATGGTCAGCATGACAACCAAATGGAGCAATTTTAAAATTCTAATACTCATAAAATCCGCAAAAAAATATAAACTCAAATAGAAGAGAGTTGTCTAAGTGCTCCACCACACTGTCTCAAGATGAATAAGACCTGTCAGTCACACCATCATATAAACATAAGATCACATCATATTTAGTGGATAAAATACTTCCCTGTAGTAGGGTACTCAAAATTTCAACACAAAAAAAAAAAAAAAAAAAAAAAAAAAAATCAACAGCCTACATTCAGTAGCTTGAAGCAGGTGCTTCATAAGTTCAAAAATTGGATCTCTTAAAAGTTGCAAAATCTATCCAATGATGGACTATATTCACAACACTAAGGTAATGTAAATGATTTGTGTGGTGAATCATCTACTAGATAACCAAAGACTGTGATTTTGCAATATAACAATGAAATTGATTCCTGCAAGCTTTTCAACTAAGCATGTAGCGTGTGCTTTTGCATGCATAATATTGTCATAGGCTCAGGGAAACAGAATTTGATATCTTGTTTTATTCTGCAGCTAAAACCGATGCACACTAGGTTAGCTTGAAATAATGATATGAAATCACTGATATGACAACTAATATTGCCTTAGTAAGATTAAACAACAATACTCCCAAAGCAAAAGAAAACTAGTTAGTGCGAACAAATATACAAATGGATCAGTGCTCTAGGAAATATGAACATGCAACTTATAGAACCATCAAAAACAAGGAGTTCTAAGAAACATAATAATCCAACATGCGAGGAAACAATAACTTAAGACTTTGAACATGGTTCCTTGCTATCAAGAAACTATGATCTAGGTTTTCATTTACAAAGAATAGAAGCAAGGAATCATATTTATATAGCGCACACATGCTGCAAGGTTCTTTAAGTAATCTATGAACAATATGAAATTTGGCATTCTGAAAGACAAACACTACTGACCTGCTTTTAGTATAACAACAGAAAAGCTAGAATTAATTAAGAAAGCAGCAGTACATCCAAGACCATCTTCAAACCAGGGATTTCCAAATTTCCATTATTGTCAACCTTCAAATTTCAATGACACACTCATACATTCACCAAAAATAAATGACCCACTCATACTTATAATACCCTAAAATGATGTTTCCAAGATGGGACATGATGGATTTCCTCAAAAATGATCTTTTGACAATTGGTGATTTCAAAAAACGATGCCAGAGAAAAAAATGTTCTTTGCCCACTAAAAGAGCTTACATACTTGAACAGCAAAAAAAATGTAGCAATTTGTTCAAGGCCATCTTCAAACAGCAAAATTTCAGGGAGACCGAAAATTGCATTACTATAACTTTCGACCTCTATCAAAAGTGTTCACCATCTTAATTATGTGACTTTGTTGTGGGATTGGCTTATTATATTTCTAAAAAGTATAAGAAAATATAAAATGTAAAATAAGGAGTATCAGAGTGTAGTAACTTTTCAAGGCCATCTTCAAAAAGATTTGAAAGGCAGAGAAAATTGCACAGTTACCATTGCCAACATTCATCCAAAGAAAATGCCTTTTTAATCCCATGACTTTGACCCGTAAATTGGCTGATAAATCATTTCAAATAATAAGATAAATGTCACAAAAGATAAGTACAAAAATCATTTCCAAACAAATTTACATACAGAAATACTAAAGCCTATGAAGCTGCTCGATCACTCTTATTTTAGAATATAGGGACATGGTTATGTTGCAAGTAGTAAAACTCTAACCATTTGATCATCTTCATTTCCAATGAGATCCTATAAATCCATCCTCCTCTCCTGCCTATATCATGTAATAGGAATTACAACCAAGTAACTCATGACATGCAACCCAAGAAAATTACAGGTTTCTCAAATTAAAAGATATGACTTAAAAGTAAATTACTGAAACATGATATCATTGACCTCCCTCCCTCTTCATTCTGCAAATTAACGACAAACTTGTTTCTGACATAATCTTAAATTTATTGACCTCATATATTCACAGGAAATCATAAAACTAATTGATATGTTTTGGATACACAATGGCATGGTTCTTATGGTACATAAAAGGTTCGTTGATTTCCAAATCAAAGGACATCAATAAAAGAGGATTGCCTGACAAGATACCATCAACCTCCTTCAATCCATGAATTAACAACATACTTGTCTCAAAAAAGCCCTAAACTTATTGATTCATCTATTCACAGACAACAAAAGAACTCATAGCACAAACATAGCATATTAATCAAAGCTAACTATAGCGCAGAAGTCTCGCTAAAGAAGTATTATTTACCTCCCTACGAACTGACTTAATGCCTTATCAGCTGCAGTTCCTATGAACAGAAAATAAACTTATTGCACACTTAGTCATCAAATCAGATGACAATTCCCAAGTTCAAATGAACCATAACCCTTGGGAAAAAGGATAACATGGTGTTTTGACTAACTGACCATTTGATAACTAACAAGTGAAAAAGGTAGCAGTGAAAATTTATTAATTCTAGTTAACTAGTTCCTTCTATCAAAGTAGAGATTAGTTTAGTTCATGGTCAGTGCAAATGACATGAGTCAGGCAGCAAGACTAACTCTCCTGAATCAGAAAAACTTAGGCAAGTGACATGGATATGTCTGCTGTATTAAAGATTGTGTCAGTCAAGATACATGCATTTATCATGATAGTAAAGCCAAGTTTTACTCCAAACCAATGTAAAATATCATAACATGTATCCCACTCTCATTGCTATAACTCAAGAATCGCATGATCATAACAAACCTGAAAAGACATTCAGGTTATGAACAAAAAATAATGCTAGAGATCACAAAGGTGTACCTGCACTTTGCTGTGGGTTAATACCCACACCATCTGCACAAGAGAAAAGGAAAAGGATAACATTCAGATACAAAGTATAGGAATTGTTCAGAAAGGAAATATGTAGATATATTCTTGAACGTATACATAGATACAGGTACAAGAACCCTGGTTTATTTGAGTTAAACATCTAAAAAGATAACACTAGAGATCACGTGGGAAAATTACAATCCTATGAAAAAAAACCTAAAAAATCCATCAGATTCAACGTTCTTTCTACCAACTTCTGAAACATCGAGTTTTATACATTTTCCATTAAAAAACTAGTTTTTCAACGGAAACCTCACACTGGTTGTGATTATCCAAAAGATCTAAACGTGAAAAATCGCAACCAAGAAGAATCAGAGAAAATCTAGACTAAACCCTCGCAAAATCATAAAAAGAACCCCTAAAATAAAATACAGCTAATCTCACGAAATCACGTTAACTTGTGAAAAAGCGACCTCTTTCTTCTCATTTCGGCCCTAGAATCAACAGATCCACATGAAGAACAGCCGCGATCAAAACATAAAACGGCCCTAGAATCAACGCACCATACCGTTGGTGATGATCGCGCTGGTCTGAGGAGGCACCTTGAACTCCTAGGCGGCAAATTTCAGCACCACAGTGAAGGGCACCGCCTCCGGGACGCTAAAACTGAGATGAAATCAAGGATTCAACGACGAAAAGAAACGCTACGAGATCCACGAGACCATCGAGAAGAGAGAGAAGCGTACACTTTGAAGGGGAGTTTTGGATGGATGTGAGGGTGGTGATTTTGAAGGAGACCTTTCTGCCCGCCGCCATTTCTCTCCCGCGAGAGAAGAGAGAAGATGAGAGCGAGGAGAACACACGGGCGGCAACGAGAAGCGGAGGATGTGGAGGAAGAAGAATAGGGAAGATGCCTCGCCCACTTTATGGCTCTATATCGATGTCGCAGGTCAATCACCTTTTCCCTGTGCCAGCCCAAGCTCATTTGTTTTAAGGCTCATTCGATGGGGAGTAAATTGGGCGAGACTAGTGGGCGAGACTAGTGACCTCTATTTTAATTAAGTAGTTGAAAAAAATTATATTTTTTAATATATATATATATATATATATATATATATATATATATATATATATATATATATATATATATATAATTTAAATTTTTTAAGATTTTAATTTTATTTTTGTTCCGATGAACCAAGCGAAATATGGCTATTTGATTCCTATTACAGCATATTTCGATTCCAATTTAGATTGCGAAAGAGAAAAGTTAAAAGATAAATTAAAAAATTAATAAAAAATAAAAAAAAAATCTTTTGTGGGATGAAATCATCTCACCTTATTTTACTTATTTTTTATTATCTCATTATATTATATATATATATATATATATATATATATATATATATAAAGCGATACTTAATGGAGAAATCTAGAGGTGTTGCCGGTGCCTCCAAGCATTATGGTGTTGTCAATTCAAATTGCTAACGTGTGTGCTGACAGTGCAGTTGGTGCTGACTGTGCGCACTGCTCCACTCTTTTCCACATGCCGTATAGCATCCTCGCTGATGTGCGCAATTAGTTTACTGTGCAGATAGTCAGTGTGCATTCTTCCACCGTGATGTTCGATGAGCATCGGATCTGTGGATGGGAAGAGAAGAGAGGAGAGGGGAGAGCATGTGGAAGAGGTGCCTTACTTCTTTATTAGGAAAAAAAAATAAGACAGAAGAAAAAAAAAAAGAGAGGAAAGAGAAGGTGGAGGAGTTGCCTTACTTTTATCTTTGAAAAAAACATCGGGACAAGTCTGAGAGAAGGATTGTTGCCTTATCTGTTTATTAGGAGAGAAAGGGTTGCATAATTTGAATAAAGAAGAGATGACTGTTTGAAAAGAGGATTCAGAAATAAATAATGGAGTTGTCAAATCCAAATCATTTCCCCTTTTCATTTCATACCCATCATATATATATATATATATATATAAAACGATACTCAATGGAGGAGCCTAGGGGTGTTGCCAGCGCCTCCAAGTATTATGGTGTTGCCAACTCAAATTGCTAGCTCAGCATCTCTAGTATGCCACCTCAGCATCTTCCGCTATGATGTTCAATGAGCGTCGAATCTGTGAATCGGAAGAGAAGAGAGGAGAGGAGAGAGCACGTAGAGGAAGTGCCTTACCTCTTTATTAGGAGAAAAAAAATAAGACAGAAGAAATATCTGAGAGAAGAATTGTTACCTTACCTATTTATTAGAAGAGAGAGAGTTGGAGATAAACAACAGAGTTGTCAAATCTGAGCCATTTCTCCTTTTCGTTTCATACTTTTTTTGGCTTGAAACCTTTTCGGATCTTTTCTTCTTGCCACCTCTCTCTCTACCACTTCTACCTCCACCTCTATCTTCTCCTCCTCTCCCTCTCCTTCCTCTACCTCCTCCTCTCCCCTTCCTTCGGTGCCGCCACCGGCTGTTCCCTCCTTCTTCACTTCCTCTCTGCCTTGGACTTCTCCTCCATCCTTCGATTTTCATTTGGTTTGCTCCCGATCAGTAGTCGATTGCCCATGATGTTATGGAGGTGGGGGAGGAGGGGGACGCGACGAAGGGGGGAGTCGATGAGGCGAAGCCATGAACAGTAGCCAGCAGGAGTGACAAGATCGTTGCCGGGAGACGATGATGCCGTGTAGTAGCCTGACTATAGTGGAGATTGGGAGGCCGATCTCTGATCCCGTCATGAAATCTTTGAGGTCCACAGGAGGTGCTAAGGGCGACGAGAAGATGGCGAAGAAGGTGAGACTGGTGGAGTTCAGCCTCTCGCTATCAAAGGAGGAGGAGATGATAGACGACTTTATCGTCATGACCGGTGCCAAGCCCCACCAATGCCTCAAGTAGCGGCCTAGGCCCCTCCAAAAGAAGCTTAATGTAATCTTCCTTTTTTTTTTTGCTTCTGAAAATATTAGAAAGATCGTCTTTTTGCCTCGGAGGGGGGGGAGAGGGGTGCAGCGAAGGGGGGAGGAGGGGGACACGGTGGAGGGGGGAGTCGGCGAGGCGGGCACCACGATCGACGAGGGGCTGAGCGAGGTGGTAAAGCAAAAAAAAAAGAAAGACGATCGGGGGAGGGGAGGGGAGGGGGTTTGGTGGTCACGGAGCCAAGTGTGACGCGAAAGATGAGTGCGGCGCAGACGGCAATGGGCAAGGATGGAAGAATGCACACCGGCTACCTACATAGTGAACCAATTGCACACATTAGCGAGGATGCCATGCGGCATGTCGAGAGAAGTGGAGCGGTGCGCACAGTCAGCACCAATTGCACCCATTAGCACATATGCCATATGGCATGCAGGGACTGATAAGAATAATATTAGTATTAATTTTTGTTTGAGATTTTTTTATTTTTCATGGATATGATGGATGGCCGCTAAATTTTAGCAACAACCTCTGTCCAAGTTCATGAGCACTGTAAGGCTACTGCACCACAGCGGTAACCATGCTTCAAAATTTCTTTTCAAAATAGCAAGGCTATTGCATCGTGCCAGCAATTGTGTCCGGACCTTTTGACAGACCCTCCCTCCAAATGATATTATAAAACAAGAAGCGGAAGACTGTTGTTACTAAAACAGCAACCCTCCTATATAGCTAATGAGAAATCGAATTAGGTTTCATATATGATGCTAAAAACTACATAATACTAATGGAGAACAAAAAAAAATTTTCTGATCCTTCTTTGGCTACAGATCTCTCGCTCAAGGCAAGATATGGTTAGTGGTATTATTTTTTACTGATTGTTTTTTTTTTCTAATTGTTGTCTTTTTGTTGTTTTATCAATTTACTCGAGAAACAACTCAGAGAATTGAGCTATGAAAGGTGAGTTGCACATCTTTTTCTTTTTTGTTAGTTTGTTTGATTATTCATTATACTTTGTATTCCCTCATTAACTTAATGAAATGATATCGATGTAAATATGACAGCTTCTAGATTCTAAGAGGAGAGTTTAATACAGCATAACGAAGTTGAGGTTTAATATACAAACTTAAAGTTTGATACAACATAACGAAGTTATCGACTGCACTTAGCAGGTAAGCCGTCGAGGTAACTCTCTCTCTCTCCCTCTTAATAAAATTTATTATAATATATTATTTTTTATGGATTATTTTTTATTGTTATTTGATAGTTTAAAAAATTTATTATTATCTTGACGCTGATTTAAAGTGAAATTTTAAAATCAAAGATGAAGTTCTACATAAGATTGATATTTAATGTCTTATAACATGATGCATGTAACTGTGTGTTGTGCCACTATTAGGTACCAACTATTTTGTATTGAATGATTATATATTTCTAAAGAGGAGAAATAGAATCAAAATAATTTTTTAAAAATTAAATTTTATGTTTCAAAAAAATATTATTTTCTTAATATTATTATATTTGATTATTTTTTTATTATCTGATGAGAAATGAAATTATGTTTCTCATATGATGCTAAAAACTACATAATACTGATGGGAACAAAAAAAATTACCTGATCCTGCTTTGGGTACATATCATATATATATATAAAGCAATACTCTATAGAGGAGTATTATGGTGTTGATAACTCAGCTTCTTCAAACATTATGATGTTGCTAACTCAGTTTCTCAAATGAGTTTTGTTGTGCCACCTGTTCTCTATGCACTTTTTTTGGGCTCGACATGCTGTGGACTTCCTCTGAAGCTTCTCGAAGGTTTTTTTTTCTCTTCGTGGGTCCCACCGTCACTGTCCTCCCCAACCCCCCTCCCCTCCCATTCTCGGGCACCTCCCGATGGGGGTTAGTTGTGCCAGAGCTGGAAGGGAGGGGAGGGGATGGTAGCGGGGCTCAAGTTCATCGAGGCCAAGGGTATTGCATCGCACCAGCAACTGTGTTCGGACCTTCTGACCGACTCTCCCCCCAAATGATGTTATAAAACGAGGAGCAGAAAGCTATCGTTACTAAAATAGCAACCCTCCTATATAGCTGATGAGAAATCAAATTAGGTTTCTCATATTATGCTAAAAACTATATGATACTGATGGAGAACAAAAAAAATTAGAATAAATTATGTCTGTAGTCCTTAAACTATATCAAATTTTTTAAAATAGTTTCTAAACTATAAAAACCTAAATTTTAGTCTCCGAACTTTCTGAACCGCTTTAATATTGCCCTTCGTCCATTTCCGTCACTTTTTTCGCATCGAAAATCCTATGTGGCAGTCATCGATGCTTATGTGACAGTCACCGATGCTGATGTGAAATAAAAAATAATATATTATTATTATTATTATTTTGTTCTTCTTCTTCTCCTCTCTCTCGACCGACCACTCCAGTCGCCTTAGCGCCCCCTGTCCCAGCGCCCGCCCCACCACACCCCTTTCGGCCACACCCCACCTACCCCGGCCCCCTCTCTGGTGTCGGTGGGTTGTGCGCTAGTTCCCACCCCGCCCCGCCCACCCCGCCCAAGTGCAAAGGATCAGTTCTTCCCCCTCCATCACGATGCACCCGCACTAGTCGTCGGTGAAGCCCAAGGGTGGTGCCCACGTCCTCTCCTTCGTCCTCCAAGTCGTTGTCACAACAGTGGCTTTGGGCCTTTTCTTCCTCTTCGTTGGCATCGCGGTCGTCGTCCTCCTCCACCTTTGTGCCGTCGGCTGTGCCATTCACCGCCATTGCTGCCTCTAGTCCCGAAGCCGTCACCTTTGTGCTCACCCACGGTTCCCACCGCCAGCCCCTAGGCCTCCATCTTCAATCATGGGGGCACACGGGGGGGGGGCATGGCAGGGTAGGGCCGGGGGGGAAGCTAGGGGGCTGTGGTGGAGAGGGATGGCTGCAGCGTAGAAAGACGGTGGTGCGATCGCGAGAGGAAAAGGGGGTTGCAGGAGGGAAGGGGGTGGCACAAGGTGGGGGGTGGTCGAGAGGAGCTGCAATAGCAGTCTGCGGCAGTGCGGTCGTGGGAGGGAAGTGCGGTGGCACGGGGTTGGGGGCGGTTGCAGTGGAGAAGGGTGGGGGTGGGGGGGGTCACGAGGGAGAGAAGGTAGCAATTTTTTTTTTTACTTTTAATGCCACGTAAACATTGGATTTTGCCACATCAACATTGAAGATTGCCACGTCAGCCTTTCGATGAGAGAAAACGGCCGAAATCTACCTTGAAAGCAATATTAAAATGGTTCAGAAAGTTAGAGGACTAAAGTTTAGATTTTTGTAGTTTATGGACCATTTAAAAAAATCCGATTTAGTTCAGGGACTACAAACATAATTTATCTAAAAAATTATCTGATCCTGCTCTGACTATATATATATAATATATATAATAATATATATATATATATAATATATAATAATATATATATATATATAATATATATATAAAATAGTACTCTGTGAAAGAGTATTGAAATATTGCCAACTTAACTTCTCAAATGAGTTTTGTTGTGTCATCTGAAAAGAATATTTCTTTAGTGTTATATGTAGTGTGCATTGTGAACTCAAAGGTTGTTTGTTTATTAACATTTGTAGTTCACCAAGAACATATGTTAACTTTCATTTAATAGATGCATGATGCTTTTTCCTCATATATAAGATGTGAAATTATTTTTTTTTATTCACTATTACTTGATTTTACACTGTTGCAAAAGTTTGTATTTAGTTCCATGTTAATTAGTTGTTTCACATTATTTTTCCATCCCACGTCAATATTTTTAATTTTCATATATTACATATTATATTCCTGCAAATAATATTTGAATAATTACAAATAAAATAATAATATTAAAAAAATTATTTTCGTACATCCGATCCTCATGCAACGTGGGAACCTTCGACTGGTTTGTTGTATATTTTATTTTGTTTTAAATCTCCTCGGTGGTTTGAAGTCCTCGATGGGCTTTTGAAGCAGCACTGAAGGAATTTAGGTCTGATTTTCAAATGGACATTCCTCCTCTTTGGATCATTAGTTCAACTAATTGCATGAGCTAGGTGATCTAACCCAGAGAGTATATGCTATTACTGGTTTTCTTTTCCCCTTTATTTTTACACTTGTACTCTTTTATGCAGCAATGTGTACTACATGACAATCTTCACAAGAGGACTTGGACATGCATCTTTGGTGCCACAGCAGTCTTCATCCCCTCCTTCCACAATTACCGGATCTGGTCTTTCCTAGGCCTCCTCATGACTAGTTATACTGGCTGTGCAGGTAGGTTATGCTTGTGGTCATCCTACTGCGAGTGCTTCTCATGGTTCCTCCTACTTTTGAAACTTCAAATACTTTGACAATTCAGGTCACTTCGAATAGTATGTTTTGTTCTACCCAAAAACAGTTTTTTTGAGATATAAAATAGTAATATTTTTGAATGAAAACTACAAATTGTCTGAATAGTACGTTTTGGACTTCCAGCTTTGCTGTGCATCACCTTGATAATTAAAATGATTAAGATATCATTCACTTAATGCATTCTGGTTACAGTTCATAAAATTGGCAAGAAAGGCGTATATGGACTTTTTAGTTTGAAATATGATTAATAATATAGTTGCTAATGCAGCTGATACTGGACTAAGAATGATCCTAGCATTCAAAGATAACTCACTTCACACCTGTTGCTTTGTCCCTCTTCAATTAAAAATTTCCACCAATATCAGAAATATCAGAACAAAGATAAGTGGCATACTTGAATCATGTAGTCATAACATGCTCTCTTTTTCCTCTAGCCCATGTTACTACATGGAGATCTTCATTGCTCTTACCCAAGTCTTTTCCAGTCTCATGTTCTATCCTATGTTGAATAAGTCTTTTTTTTTTTTTTTAAATACTCTTTATTTTCTTAAAGAAGCATTAAGGTGCCTATCTAACTTTGACCAAAACAAGTCCACCATACACTACCTTACAATTATATGTTACTTCAGATATCCAAGAATCATACTCATTCACTCAGGCATGCTTTCTCCTCTTTTTTTTTTTTTTTACATAAAATTTGTTTGGCAAATCTCTAGTTTTTCATTTCTTCCAAGGCCTCAGCTTATCATATTTTGTCAACACATGAATTCTATAGGCTTCACTGTAATAGAGCAATAATGTAAACCTTCAACTCTAGAATCTAAAATTTCCTTCCGTAGTTTCAGTCCAACTTTCCATCCTTTCTCAAGTCTCCCTGACCAACATCATATTTAAATACAAATAGCATACACAGAAAGCCTAAAAATCTGAAGCATCAAAAACATACATTTTTTACTTCTGCCATAAGAAAACATATAATATACATCAGCATGCAGCAAATCATAGAGCTAGGCATAAAAAGGCTCGAGATTGCGATGCCCCTAAAATAACTCAAGGTCCAGACTCAAATAAAGAGCACATAGACTTGCAAATAGGCATCACCCAGTTACTAACATTAATATCAAATGACAATTTGTCTATGACAATTATAAGATGGTAAGGTTTGAGTCTGATGGACGATGTACCTCAGTATTCTCAAGGAAGATAGTGTCATACAGGAAAGAATTTAAACTTAAAATGAGCAGTCAGTCAAGGTTCAAAGTTATTCCAAGACTTCAACAATCTCCACAACATAATTACTCAGCAACCAATAAAAATAGACTCAGGACAATAATAATGATATGACAGCCTCAAGCTGGAGAGAAGCAATATTTAGGAGTTTGCAAGCACTTGACCAACTTAAATGGATAAAGGAAACATATGTAGAAGACAAATCAGTCCATACACACAGAAAAGTGTTACCCTCATTGTCCTTATCCACAGACACACGTTGGAAGCCATACGACTATTTTGTGACCTTGGTGAGAACCCATGAATCCCTGAAAACAGATCAACTTTGTGCCTGGTATTTCCAGAGCATTCAAATGCAAGCCTGTCAATCTGTGATTCATTTGATCAAAGAACACATCACAGCAGTGAAGATATTGAACATTTCATGGAGAAACAACAGATGCCAATCTTTTTCAGATAAGAACAGCCAATCCTGGTAGAACATTACTGTAAGAAGTGAAGAATAAATACTTCATACATCCTTTCATCTACAGCTGTTAATCACAATTCACAAGCAAGTTATACTATCAAGGTGATGATGATCTTCCATGACACCACAGATGCCACTAAATACTCTTTCATTGGTCATGACCATGGCAAACGTCAGAATCTTTATAAATTAAACACCTCACTACTTTGTGTCACATGATGTGATAAGTGGGCGGCACAAGATTCTTAATAAACTTCAAACCAAGAAAAGTAGATGGAACCTTCACCAAAATTGACAGGAGAAGGCTTGCACCTTAGAGTAATTTTGACACAAATAACAAGCCATTTTAATCTGCCAGCTTCTCCAATCCTACAAAAGAAACATGTTCCATTCACATAACACAATACACAAAACAGAAAAGACAACCGAAGATTACTGCAGATCTCATAATAAACGAAGAAGTTTAAATCGAACATTCCTACATAGCAAAAAACTTCATTAATTCCATATTAAACATGTTCATAAATCCCCAAAATATAAAACCTGGAAAAAAAAATAAAACCTATATTTCTGTAAGCAGATACCACAAGATCAAAAATCAACTAAAGAAAAGGGAAAACTAAAGTGATAGGAGATCCAATCCATGATACTATCACATAGGAAAGCACTCAATACAATTACTTCACTTCATGTGCCGTTAGGGCACTCCCGCGCAAAATGACCATGCTCTCCACAGTTGTAGCAACCCCCCCCGCCGCCGACTCCATAGCCACCGTACCTCCCTCCACCGCCGCCATAGCCGCCGGCCCCTCCTCCCTGGTTACAGTCCCTAGCCAAGTGCCCAGTCCTCCCACAGTTATAGCACGGCCCACCACCACCAAAGCTACCACCGCTATACCCGCCGCCATATCCTCCACCGCCGCCCATCCTCCCGCCTCTCCCCCCACTCCTCCAACCTCTCCCGTACCCACCACTGCCGCCACCGCTTCCATAACCCCCACCATACCCTCCGCCGTATCCTCCGATTCCCCTGCCTCTGCCGCCAGAGTATTCCCTCCCTCCGCCTCCACCGTAGGAGGAGATGGCGGATCCGCGAGGGCCTGTGACGTCGACGGCCTTGGAGCGACCGTCGTCGCCGTGCTCGACGACGAACTCGACGGCGTCGCCTTCAGCGAGGGTGCGGAAACCGTCGGAGCGGATGGAGGTCTGATGGACGAAGAGGTCCTCGCCGCCGGCGTCGGGGGCGATGAAGCCGAAGCCCTTCACCCCGTTGAACCACTTCACCGTCCCCGTCTCCCGCCTCTCCTGCGCCATCCCCACCCAAAAACCCTAACCCTAGATCGAGCGGCGGCGGAGAAAGACTTCGGGGATGGGAGACTTCCGAGTTCCAGTTTTTGCCCCCCTCTCTTTGTCCCCTTTATGGTTGCGTGGAATTTGAAACGGGGGATGAGATTATTCCAATGGGACGATGATTTTAGGGATTGGACGGCTGAGATTTGGCCTTATAAGTTAAGGAACGAATCAAGAGCGGGTACGGCCTTGGAGAATAAGTAATCGAAAAGACCGTGAGCTCCCCACGTGTACAGTTATAACTGCCACCTCATTGGGCGCAAAGCGTGGAGCCTCCTTGTAATTAATATACCACGGAGGACAATTTAAAGCCACTCTTATATTGTAAATTTGTGGTGTTAACCATAGAGTGGCATTATCTCGTTGGGAACAACTGAATCTGGCTTTGGGCATCACCACATATCTGATTAACCATTTGACTTATTTAATTTATTAAATCAGATTAAATTATCTATTTAATAAAATAATCAGATTGGACTTGGATGACTCATTTAATAAATATGTTGAGTTCGGAAGGATAAATTTTTTATACATCGTATATCTGATCCAATTTGATCGCTGTCCATAATTTTTAGAGAAAGCATAGAAGCATAAGTTGGAATGAATTCTTGGTGGTTGGATATAGGTATCTCACATTCACAACCCTAGGTTGGACTTCCATTTTGGTGGATGAGGGCAAGAAAAACAAGTACACCTATGGGTGGACAAGTAATTTCCCTTGGAGATTGTATGGCTGATTAAATTTTGACCACAAGTAATGCAATTTTGCTGCATCATAGGAGCATGAGACCCAAGATGGGCTATGTCCAGACTAGTGGTAAAGACTGGAACACAAACGTTAAAAGTATTTTCTTCGGCCCTCGTGTGGAACTACAACTGCATCATCAAAGTCCTGCAATCACAGACCAATGCAAATATATGTTTATGGCTACAAGCTTATTTGGCCCCATGATAAGCCATTAACATCAAGACACATATTTTGTGTTTTTTTGGTACAGCTGTAATGGATAAGATGATATTGATGGATGCCAACGCTCAAATAAAAGTAGTGGATATGCATAGATCCTACTTGTGGATGAGTTCGATGTGTCCATCAGCAAAAATTCAAGATCTCTCATAAAATTGTTCTTTCAGGGAATGCAGAGACACAAAAACCTGAGATCTTGCTACATTTGGATTGGAGGTTCATGCTGCGATGGCCACATTGATAAAAAGACAAAAAAAGTTACAAAGCAACACCTAACCACAACGAAATTTCGTAACCCACCGGGCCGTGAGTAGAATTTTATCTTACTGAAATATTTTTTTTTCTGAAAAGCTGAATATATGATGTCTAAAAAAATAATTTTTGTATGCTTGATTGGCCACAAAAAATAATACATTTCAGAATGATTTATGTTTAATTGAGCATTTATTTTTCGAAGAAAGTTATGTAAAATTTTTGTTATGCTACTAATAAAGGACATGATCTTACCGCATTCTATTTGAAAGCTTAAGGATATATTTAAAAAAAAAAAAAAATCCCAGTTTTCAGCCAGTGGGAATTGGATTTTCATGTTCCACATAATTTTTTTTTTCATAAAATCTAGAAATCTTATTTCCATGGAGATGTAACTTTCTCATCTTTTCTTTTTAAAAACTCCATCCAAATATAAGATCTTTAATTTTTTCATTGACCATACTTTTCCCCCATCTCTTTCTGCAAACCAAACGTATTCCTACTAAAGTGAAAAGAAAACATATGCCCTTTGACTTTTAGTAAACAATTTTGAGGGCCAACTATAAGAGATGCCATTACTGGAGCTTCCTCGATATAATCTACCCATTTATTCTGAAGAGAGAGAATGTGAAATGGATTGATAACCATCAGACAGAATCTTTTTGATTAGAAATACATGTAGAAGATGTCTTCCGAGTGGTAAAGTTACAATCACTTTTAGACTATGGAACGGGTTGCTTTCCAGTCCTGATTGTTAGCAACAAGGCATCACAAGGGAGTAGCACTACCACCATGTCCCACTTTGTCTGGTCTTGGTTCTGTCTCAAGGATCAGATAGGATGGATTTTATCCTGTTTTGCTGCGTTTTGTTTTATGTTTGCAGCAGATTGTTAAGCTTTGGATTGTATTAGGACCTTACTATTATTAATGAAGTATATGTTCCTACCAAAAAAAAAAAGGATGAGAGATACAGTGTATCAAAAGTTCATTTTGTTGAAAGTGCCCATGAATTCCTGAATGAGAGATACAGTGCTGAAAAAAATCCGTTCCCATTGTAACACACTACCTATGTTCTGTCTTTCATTAGAACATCTCTTCTATCAGGAAACCAAAAAAGTGTACTATGAGAGTGATTTAATGGGTTCCCAACCCAACTTTTATGCGGAACAATCAACAAACTACAAACTACTACTGGATAAATAAGAAACGTCTCACCAGAACCTGCTCTCAATGGAAATTGACCAAAAGTGCAATCTATTTTGCACTAATAATAATTCAGTGCCCTTGTTGAATGGCCTAACATTTTTAATAAAATTTTCGGCTGGACCATGTGTAGAGGGGTAAGATTTGGCCAGGCGAAGTATGGTTTCTTCCATATCATTTACCGACATGGTTTAGTTTGGTGTGTTCAGGTGAGATGTTCCATCATTGGTAGTGGAATCCAAATTGGCTTTCCTGGTTGCTTGAGCATCTTTCGACCATTGTTGTAGAGGTATATGACATGTGGCAGGGTGGGTACGGAGGGAAAGGTCTATGTTTAGGCTATCGTGTTCGTGCAAAAGAATGATCGATCTTTTTTTTTCATAATATCAACCATTGAATCGTGCTTTGCACATATTTCAAATCACATCAATTACTATTTCCACTTGCTTGTATAGATCTCAAAGCCAATATTGCGTCACCGTGAAAGAAAGGGAATCATTTTTTTTGCACGAAAGGAACAAACCGAACCCCATGTCCATCCTTCCCTCGTTTGCATTGGAAACTCTTATGTACTCGATTTGGGTGTGGACAGGAGGAGGGTCTATGCTTCTGCTGTCGTGATCAGGATTCGAGTTGTATCTTTGCGCGGAAGAATTATTGATCTTTTTCTCACAATGTCAGCCGTTGGATCATGATCATCTTTGCATTGTCGTGCACATTTTTCAAAGCATTCTAATCACTATCTTTCATGTGACACCTCTCAAAGTGGATACCATGACTATCCTTCTCTCATTTGCATTGGGAACCCTTGTGTACTCGGTTCGGGTGTGAACCAAGCATTGCGATGAGAATAATTTACCTGAAATATTCTACAGACACAATCAGGGGCTTGGTTGTGGGAATGATTTCTTTGGAGTCATCATTGGTGTGCATGGACCTTATGTGCTATGATAGTGGTCATGCACTGCACATTGGCCTCTGAGATTCCTGTGGTACCATGGCACATCATTATTAGTAGGAAGAGGAGGCAACGAGAGTATGGAGGGAGAAGGCAATGGATCAAAGGCCCCAACATCCACTGGATTAGGAAAAAAAAAAAAAATGAAGAGTCTTTTTTGTTAATCATGCGCCTACAACTCCTTTCATCTTCTCTTTTTTTTTTTTTTTTTTTTTTTTGAGAGATTTCTTCTTCTCTTGTTATTGCCGAATTCTATGCTCTCTTCTCCTCCTTATCCTGCACCCGATGGATTATCCTAAGAGTGGCAATCGGATCGGATCGGATCATAAATGGATCAGATAAATACGTATTGATCCGGTCAGAAATCGTCAATCCAAATCTGACCTGTTTATTAAACAAGTCAAAAATTCAAATCAGAACTCGATTTATTTATTAAACAGATAATCCGACTCGATTCGTTTAATTCATTTATTAAATACATCAAATTAGATTAAATGGGTTAAACAGATCGGATTAAATGGGTCAGAAACAGGTTAAACAGACTTTAAATAGGTTAAACAGATTAAACAGATTGGATTAAATGGATCAGAAATAGGTTAAACAGGTTAAATAGATTATCTGATTTAATCCGATCTGAATATTAAATGGGTTAAACAGGTCAGATATCTAAAATTCAAATCCGATTTAATTATTAAATGGGTTAAATAGGTCTAGCCATTTATGACCCAAATTCATTTAGCCTAAATCCAAACCTATTTATGGTGGATCAAATACGGATCAGATTGGCAGGTCGGATCATATTTTGTCAGCCCTAGATTGTCCCCAACGAGCCTTACCTTTTTAGTGCAAAAATATATAAGTAGAAATTTTCTTTTATTTTATACATGCCTCACTCTAAGAAGTGAAGCGGGTTAAGAAGTCCATGATAAAATCAATGCAGAAAACTTTTATATCGTGATAGTGTAGGAGGGAGAGCATCATTAGGTCCACATTGGTTGTAAGTTAAGGAAGATTTTATTGAAAAATATTATTTTTCATAAGAACTGATTGCAATCTAATTAAACTAACAAACAAATATAATATTAAATCAATTTAATATAAATATTAAATTAATATTAAATCAAACTAAAACTTACAAATTGGAGATGTGCAATATACTGTCTTAAGGTGATTTTTGATCCTCATGCAGGATCAGACTCGAGAAAAGATCAAAGAATCAAGCAAAATTTTGGAAGAAGAAAATACTGATGGAGAACAAAAAAAAATGAGATCAGAAGAGAGTGGAGGAGTGAGTATTTTTTTTTGTAGAAACCCCTCCATCACAGGCCCATTTTATAAGCCTAAGGATTAGCCATTTGGGCCAGTCCAACGTTAAAAAACTCTAACCACATAACAAACTATGCTTAATGGATGGAAAAAATAGATTAACCAATCTCAATGGGTAGAAAAAAAAGGGGCAAAATATAATGTTCGAAAATCCAACAGAAAATAATTTTAATATGATAAAATAAAAAAAATAAATATAAGAGAGATAAAATGTAGGCTCCGTCATGCCACAGATGCGGATGCAATTGCACGAGTCAAGCCAGGTCAAGCCGCGCGCACATGTTTATAGGCCCAAAACAAGGGTCTTCAAAATAAACCCTTTTCATATTTTTTTTTCCAATATAAGACTAAACTTCATGAAAGCTAGAGGTTTGGTTGAAAATAGTTGAAGAGAATTTTAAGTTTTCAATTTTCCTCCAAAACCAACAATCTCCCTCAAAACTCAAAATTTTTGAAATAATTAATAATTTTTCACTGGGTATTAATATTGTGCAATAGGTGAAGTATCTTTTATGATTTAACTTTATTTAATGTTAATAGTATCAACCTAAAGAAAGTGGAGTGAACTGGATCTTGAACTACATTCTTTTGACTCGAATTTCTATTATTACACATACAATATAAAAGCTCATGTCACAGATTTGCACATTAATGGCTGTGTGTAGGTATTTTGATTATTTCATGAGAGTTTCAAAAGATTGCTTATATCTTTAGCCATGGCCAAGTATGGATACTTCCACATAGATGAGCCTCTCCAAGAATATGTGCAGTGTCACATCTCGAGGATATCTCTTGAATCTCATTCAGAGATAAACTCTTCCTAACCGCTCTATAGGAGCACTAATCACCATAGAAATAGGCTGGAATCTATGACTCCTATATGAAATAAGTCATATATGCTCTCTGACCAATCAATTAGTTTGTTATTATCATATTGAATCTCCTTCAAGAGATCTTTTATCACAAAGGTTGGATTTCTATTGCTGGAAGGTTCTTTATAAGCTAAGCCCCATCTCCCTCGATGACTCTAGGATCTTAGTTCTATTTAAGTCTTTTGTAAGGTAATCTGCTAGATTAAGGTTAGTTGTAACATGATTCAAAGAAATTATTTAAAATTTTTCTTTTCTTTTTACAGACTTCTTAGTTTAATATGTCTGTTTATTTAAGTATTCACAAGTTTTTTTTTTACAAAAATCTATTACAGCTTTTGAATCACAATAAACTGATATTGGAGGAATCGGAGAAGATGCTAAAGAAATCTCAGATAGAAGTTCTTTTAGCCATTCAACTTCAGAACAAGTGAAATTAAGGGCAACAAGTTTAACTTACATAGTTCTTCTAGCTAAGATAGTTTGTTTGAAAGATTGTCAAGAAAAAATACTTTCTTTTAGAAGAAACTCATTGCAAAAAGTTGGTTTAACATCTAATATGTCAGAAATCTAATTTGAATCGCTATAACTCTCAAGTACATCTAGATAACCTACAAAATGTAAGAAATAATTTCTAGTATCTTTAAGATATCGGAATACTCTCTAAAGCAGTCCAATGAACTAAGTTAGGATTACTAGTATATCTACGGAGTCTAGAAATAGCATAAGCAAATTCAGGTCTAATCCGATTAGATGGATATATTAATGAACCAATAATTAGAGCATATTTTTTTTGGTTCACAGATTTTTCTATATTCTTTAAGAGATGGATAGATGGATAGTAAATACAAAAGTATAATCAGAATATTCAAATTTATTAATAACTATTTGAGTATAGTGAGAATATTGGAATAGATAGATTGAATCAGAAGTACGAATGATCTTTATATCAAGAATTATATCAGCTTTTCTTAAATCTTTCATATCAAAATGGTTTGATAGAAAGTTCTTGATGTCATTGATTAAGTCAATATCATGAGCAAAAATTAAAATACTATCAATATAGAGATAAAGAAGAATGAATCGATCATCAAATTATTTATACTTAAGATAATTATCTGATTCATTGATTTGAAATCCATAGAAAAAGATTATTTGATCAAACTTTTCATGCCATTGCCTAGGAGCTTGCTTCAACCTATATAGAGAGATCGAATAAGTCTACAAACTTTATGCCCCTGATCTCGCATAGAAAATTCTTTAGGTTGCTACATGCAAATCTCTTCTTCAAGATCTTTATGTAGAAAGACAGTCTTAACATCCATTGGATAAACAACAAGTTTATAGAAGCTAAGACAAGTAGGACTCGGATGGTAGCAATGTGAGCTACAGACAAATAGGTATCAAAGAAGTCAATACCATCTTTTTATCCAAGACCTTGAGCAACAAGTCTTGTCTTGTATTTTTTAATTGTACTATCAATTCTTAATTTTTTTTTAAAGATCCACTTGCACCTTAAAGATTTGTTTCTAGGAGATAAATCAGTGAGAATCCAAGTGTAGTTGTTTCCAATAATAGATTCGATTTTACTACTTATTGCTTCCTTCCAGAATGGAGCATCCAGAGAGTTTATGGCTTCTTGAAAAGAAGTAAGGGTATCTTCTATTAAAAAAATAAATAAGTCATCATCAAAGTATTTTTCAATCCTAGTTCTCTTGCTTCTCCTAAGCTCAGGTTCTGAAGTTAATTCTACTGGAGTAAGAATAGATGATAATGATGGTGGTAAATCTGAAGAGAATGGTTGATCTAGAAATTTAAATTTTAAAAGAAAAAATATTTTCGAAAAAAATTACATCTCTTTATTCAATGATGATATTATTTGATATTGTAGGTATTTCAAACATTGACAACAAGGAACCTATAGGTATTACTATTTAAAGAGTAGCCAATAAAAATAGCATTAATAGTTTTAGATCCTATTTTAACTCTCTTTGATTTAAAAATTTCAACTTTAGCTAAGCACCCCCAAATTCGAAAGCAATTAAGCCTTGGAGGTAGTCCTTCCAAAGTTCATAGGGTGTCTTTTCTCTATCCTTAGATGGAACTCTATTTAGGATATAGCAGGCTGATAAAAGAGCTCCTCTCCATAAGTTTTGAGATATACCAGAACTTATAATCAAGGCATTGACCATGTCCGGTAAGACTCAATTCTTTCACTCAACCATGCCATTCGATTGAGAAGAAAAGGAAGCAGTGACTTCATAAATTATCCCATTTTCTTCTTAGAATAGGATCAATTCATTTGAAGTATATTCACCTCCTCGATCAGACCTTAAGATTTTAATTATTTTTTCAAGTTGATTTTTAGCTTCTGTTTTATAAACCTTAAACTTATTTAAGACTTCATCCTTAGTCTTTAAAAGATAGGTATAATAGAACTTGAAGAAGTCGTCAATAAAAGTTACAAAGTAATGACTACCACAATGGGTTGGACATCTATTATAATCACAGACATCACTATAAATAAGTTCGAAACTTTGAGTACCTGTAAAAGCTATAGGCTTGAAAGGTTTTCTAGGTTGTTTGGCCTGAACACAAACTTCATATTTTAAATTTTGATCAATATTGAATTTTGGAATCAGGTTAAGATAAGACATTCTATTGACTGATCTAAGATTGACATGACCTAATCTTCCATACTATGTTTCATAAGATTCAAAATTTAACACAAGAGTTGAAGAAGAACTAACTAAATTTTCATTAATTTTGGAAGGAGAGAATATATTTAACTTGAACAACCCTTCAGACACAAAGCCCTTTCCAACATATACATCTCTCTTAGAAATTATAACTTCATTGGACTCTAAAATAATTTTAAAACCTAATTGAACAAATAGAGAACCACTTAACAAATTTTTTCTTATGGCAAGTACATGCTGCACATTTCGAAGAGTTAAATTTTTTTTTGAAGTAGACTTCAGGTTAACTATTCCATTGTCAAGAACTTTGATAGTTATCCCATCACCCATAGTTACACTTTCTCCATTTGATCTATGATATGATAAAAAATAAGACTTATGAGACCAGACATAGATGTTGACTCCGATGTCTAACCACCACTCTAAATCTAAGTAGATCAGATTGACAGATGAAGTAAAAGAGACTAATCTAAAAGAAGATGGTTCTCCTTCTATCATGTTGACCCAAGATTTAGTTTGATTTTGATTCTTCCTATTCTTCTTTTTATAGATAACCTTCTGCTTTTTCCTGTAGAAATATTGGGATGTAAGATGGTTGTCTCGACCATGGACAAAGCAGAACCTCTCAGCATCTTATTCCTTAGGTTTTTGGAATTGATTATTAGATCTAAACTTTTGATTTTGAAACCTAGCTTTATCCTTTCTTTTAAAATTCTTTCCTTTAGCTTTGAAATTTGGGTTTTAACCTTTTTAAATTTGACTTATAGAATTGACTTGGGTTTTGAGATTCAGTTAGATTAACCTTAGTTTTAAATTAATTTTTTTAATTTTTCTAATTTTTTTTAATTCTAAATTGATCTTTTATCCTAATAGATTGAAGAATAGATCTAAGGTTGAGAGAAGACTGTGATCTTCTAAGGTCACGAACAAATTGAGACTAAGAGAGTGGATGCTTTGTCTATCTAGCATGATATATGATAGTTTTCATCCAGATTAGATCCCCTCTATGAATCTCTTGGATTAAATTTTGGAATTGATAAATTTGATCATTGATAGATATATTATCCACCATTTTAAAATTATGAAAGTCAGAAATGGTGAACCTTATAGCCCCCTCATTATCGCAGATATAGGTTTCTTCTAAAGCTTACCAAAGATCTTTAGAGATCTTATGTTTTTTATAAATTTTATATAGTTCATCAGATAGGCAACTTAGAATTCTAAACCTACGGTGATAATCTATTTCTTCAGAGGATTTAGAATCTGTGCAAAAGGAGAATAATTTAAATGATAGTAATTTTTTAGAGCAGATAGTAAATCGAAAGATATCAACCAGGCTTCTAATTATTCTTACCGCCTAAGAAAATCTTTTCTAAATCTATCAAGTTTGAGAGTAGATGAATCTTCAGAACCCATAGGAAAAAATTTTAAAAGAAAACTAAGGAACAAAACTATAAGAGAAAAGAGCTATAAAAAATATATATCGAAATATTTTAGTGATTCCATATCACTGTAGAATTTTATTATTTTCTACTGATATTAAGAAATAAATTCTAAAGCAGAACAGAACTAATAAATAGAAATTTAAATTTTGTTAATAAAAAACTAAATTTTCAATAGGCCATTAGTAGAAAAATAAACACCGGACATACACTATTACTAACTCAAACTTATTATACCCATATGAGAAATTTAAGATGAAATAAATATTACACTATCACTAATAGAACTGATATATAAGATAAAATAATTATTATATCAAGAAATTTGATAGACTGTTAGCAATTAAATTACAATCGGAATGGGCATCGCCTTAGAATGTTGAAAAATATTGTTTCCCCCAAGAGCCGATTGCAATCTAATTAAACTAACAAATAAATATTAATATTAAATCAATCTAATATAAATATAAAATTAATATTAAATTAAACTAAACTTATAGATCAGAAGCATGCAATGCATTGTCTTAAGACGATTTCCGACCCTCGTGCAGGATCAGACTCGAGAAATCTGTCCTAAGATACAATGGGAGATCTCTCCTGCGGGCATAACCATGGAGAGGATGATAGAGTTTTAACCCAACAAATAAAAGATCAAAGGATCAAAAAAAATTTTGGAAGAAAAAAATACTGGTGGAGAACAAAATGAAATTAGATCAGAAGAGAGGGGAAGAGCAAGTATTTTTCTTCGTGGAAATCTCTCCATCACATACCCATTTTATAAGCCCATGGACTAGTCGTTTGGGCTAGTCCAACTTTAAAAATCTCTAATCACATAGCAAACCATGCTTAACGGATAAAAAAAATAGATTAACCAATCTCAACGAGCAAAACATAATGTTCGAAAATCCAACAAAAAATAATTTTAATATGATAACATAAAAAAAATAAACATAAGAGAGGTAAAATGTAGGTCCGCCATGATGCAGGCGTGGTGTGATTGTATGCGTGCAAGCTGAGCCAGGCCAAGCCACGCGCACGTATTCACAGACCTAAGAGAAGGATCTTCAAAATAATTTTTTTTGTAATATGATACTAAACTTTATGAAAGTTGGAGATTTGGTTGAAAATAATTGGAGGAAGTTTTGAGTTTTTAATTTTTCTTCAAAACTAACGGATTTTAACTTATTCATATGAGACCTACCCCCATGAGACGAGACGTCCTTTGAAGGATATTTACTGTTGATAATTCAACTGAGATGGGATGGAAAAGGAAACATGTCAATAGTTAGGTAGATAATTATGTGGACATGCCATTATTAAGAAATTCCAATTCATAGATCCTTATTTTCTTTTCTTATAATTTCATATTCATATACCTTTTAATACCACATAGATCCTTATTTTCTTTCACTTTGATGCATCTCAATTGGTTACTGCCATATCTTGTTTCTTCTCTACCGAGTATTAATATTAAATTTAACTTTTGAATCTTCTCTCAAGCTTCCATCTAATATTGTCTGATAAATAACTGGTTTTAAACTAACCAGGCCAGTATTTTCTATTATTATTACCTAATATTTAAGCATCCATACTCAATCCATGCTCTCGGCCGATCCTCTAAATTCTCTTTAATTCGACCTATCTTTAATTAGGCGACATGGCACTTGTTCAATTGTTTGCTGTGACATATTTGGGTACTCCAAGCATCAGCCAAGATATAGTGTAAATAAGTTACCTATGTGAATGTTGTTCTGCAATTAGTTTCTACAAAGCTTAAGTTTTCCGGCTTGAAATGAAACTGAAATGCATTTATACGTGGGATTCGCAAGGTTTACAAAGCCCAAAGCATCAGGGACATGTCTTTAATCTTTTATTATTTTGCAATATCAATATTTTTTTCTTCTATTATATGATATTATATAATTTTTTTTTTGAAAAATCTAGTGTTTTATGACCAAATCCAATTCTCCTTCCAGTTCCATCCTCTCCGACTATTCATCAAAAAATATTCTGAGAAATTTCAACCCTTGGATGGGGATAATCTAAAGTTTGGACGTCTCTGATTGATGGTCCCATTGCGCTATGTGCCAGGCCCTCTGGAGGTAGACCCCCCCGCTCCCCAATTTTCCGCACGCATTCGCTATCGACATTCCCAAAATCTTCTTTAACTAACCAGTCCCTTGCCCAATAACCCCATCAGAAATCATATAGAATTACCGAATTTATTCCATCCTGTTGTTCCTACCGATAGCGTCACTATATTAAAACTAATCCGCAAGAACAATTTGCATCACGCCCACCGTCCTCATTCCTTTCTCCCTCTCCCTTCCCCTCCTCCTCCCCCACACACCCAACCCCACCTCCATGGCTGTTGCTTATCGTGCACCGCTCTGTTTATCGTGCGCCTCTCCCATGGCGAAGGATCCCATAGCCCCCGTCTCGCCCTTTAGAGAAGAGGGCCTTATCCAGAGGGTTCGAAACCCCTCGGCGCTTTCGGCCATCTCCATGACGAAGAGAAGGCGGAGGAGGAGGCCGAGCGCGATCAGCGGGAAGATCTTCTGCCTCTTCTACGACGCCCGTAAGATCCCTCGAAACCGTAATAAAAATAGGCTTTTAGATGATATGAAAACGAGATGCTTCGATGGTGTCTTTTCTTGACTTCCTTGCTGTCGTGATTAGGGTTTCTGGGTATTGGTTTTGATTCTTCTTACGTGTTCTTTGTCTTTGTTGTTTAATCAATTTCTTTCTTGTTCGTCGGTTTCAATTTCGATTCTGTCGAGCATAGCTTCTGTCTTGCATTTGGAGTGATGCTGTGAAATTGTTTAAGTGACTTGTGGGTTTCCGAGAAAAAAAATGGAGAAGGGAAATGAGAAAAAATGGAGATCAAAATAAAATACAAAGGCAGAATAGGTCAGTTTGGCGACGATATATAAACAAAATTGACTGTAGTGAGTTGGAAACATGTGAAGCATTAGATGAACTATTCAAATATATACTCAAATACTCAAGAAAAAAATGCATCTTTCTTTGATAGTGAGCAAGGTGAGCATCTTGGGGTTGAGACATGCAATGGATATATGCTTAAGAAGTCTTGATATTGCATATTTTTGTGATATTGCATTTAGGACTCGTTTGGTTGATGGGAAGTGGAGGGGGGAGAGGTACTTCCTGGAAAGTGGAGAAAGAGCCTTTTATTTGATTGGAATTTTAAGAGGAGAGAGAGTGAAAAAAATACTTTCCATGGAAAGTCACTTCCCACGTTTAATGAGAAGTGAAACCCATGGGAGAAGTGGGTTTTGGCATTTTTCATGACATGAAAAGAGGTGGTATTTTTTTCTTTCCTAAGATATTCTTTTAAGATCCATAGTTAAAATTTAGTAAAATATCAATAGATAGTTAGGATGAAATACTGTATAGTAATATAATATTATATTAATATTATCCTAATATTTATATAAATATAATATTAATATTTATTATATTTTGATATTTATATTAATATAATATTTTTATTAATATTAATATAATATTATATTTATATCTATATTAATAAATTTATTATATTAAAATATTCATATTATATTAATATAATATTAATATATTAGTATTATATTAACACAATAAATTATTATGGTCTAATGTTATATTATAATATATTAATGTTATATTTATATTAATATAAATATAATATTTATATTTATATAAAGTTTATGAGTAAAAATGTATGGTTTTATATCTACTAAGAGTATAATAGGTATTTTACACAGTTTTTTCAGAAAAATAGATGCTTATCCAAAGATAAGCTACTTTATAATAAGTCACATTTTCATGGTCAACCAAACATACCAAAATCCTAGTCCGAGAAAGTTATTTCCTAGGAAGAAAAGTTTTTCCCACAAACCAAATGAGTCCTTAAGCTTAAGAAGCTGTAGGTTAAAATGCATTATCTCTTTTTAGGTTTAATTTTTTGCAGAGTAAAAAGTCATGTTTGCATGACAATATGGGTTATTTCTCAAAATTTGCCACATTTTGCATGGAGAGAGGGATGAAGTTTCTTAAAAACGTTCACCTAGCCAAGATGAAGATTTTAAAGAGGAGTTGAAGAGTTAGAATAAAGTTATTATGCATGATCAGAGGGAAGACATTCAAAGAAGGTGAAAGGGGGTAGAAGTTTCAAAGGCATAATCTTGATCAAGGGCCAACAAACTTTGAAGGCGAAGCTATTCTGACTTACAGAGATAATGGCCGCATGTTCCAAAAAACAAGTTGGTAGGCCTGTGATATTTGATGCTTTGGCGCAGCATATGTGTAGCGATTCTGTATTTGGGTCAAATCTACTACATAGTCGGCAATGGCATCGTAGTTGCTGCAACTCACAATTTTATGTTCAACAGAGATTTTCTAGAATTATAATTGTCTTGCTTTGGTTCTAAAATTATCCCAGTAATTTAGAGTGATTAGGAATAAATTGATTATGTAAATGTTTCTCTGAAAAGGTCATTTGCCTTTCAATTGGTGTAAGTTCATCCATACATGTCTATTTATGTGACCTCATAAAAGAAGCACGATTGGTTGTCCTGTATTTATCCTTTTCTTTTTCCACTTTATGTTAAATTAACTTCTGAATCAGTGATGGACCAAGGCAAGAGGGGAGCCACTAGTTTCTTCATCATGATCTGTAAAGTTTTCAAGGATTAAGCAATCAATATTCCTCTAGGATCTTTACCATGCTGTAAACTATGGCATATTGCTTGGTTTGGCTGCAAGATAATTCCTCAATGACAATGTCATCCAAAGTCTCTTTTGTCAGTTGACAAATGAGGTTATGAGGGTATGGGAAACTCCAACTTACAACTTAATTTTGTTAACTTGATATTTAGGTTATTAATTTTCTAAACTTAGCAGAAACTTATTATCAATCTTCGCCCTTAAGCATGTATTACATGAACAATATGTTTGTGATAGTATGTTTGGTTGCATACCCATACATAATTTGATTATTGGTGTAATCAGTCACCATTGCACGCTCTACATGCTTGCAAAACAGGTTTTGTTTTATTTACCTTGTAACTTTCACGTGACTTGACAGATGTTTGCATTCATTAGAAGTTTTTGAAATAAGCATTTCAAAATTCAAAAAGCTCATTGGTTTTGTAAAGTCATGCATCTAGTTTGTGATATCAAAGTTGCTTTAGTTGTCCGCATGCTTGATTAACCACTTTGCTACTTAATGACAGATCACTACCAACTCATGCCTCAATCTCAAATTTTCTATGCTAATAGAGGGCCTAGAGGTTATGTTGGTTATTTTGTAATTTTAGATTTTAAGGAACAGTCATGTCTGTGATGGGTTTTGAGATGTTTAGATAATGCAGTGAAATGTCAAGCTTTTAATATTTTTCTCTTTAAAGAAATTGTTGCCCAGCTAGACAATGCAAGAGGGGAGGGGCTGAATTGGGTTTCAAAAATTTAAATAGATGTATACAGATTTTTGAAACAAATTAAGTGAAATACTGTGAATTCAAGCTAGTAAAGGAATGTAATCAGAGATAAGAAGGCATGCACACACAAACACAAAGGATTTTTATAGTCGTTCAGTATACTCTAAGTACCTACGTCCACTCTCCAAGCTCCACTTAGAATTTTCACGATAATTTTCTGATTACAGTGCGATTGTTTTAGCTAAATCTAGTTGGTTTTCCGGGATCATCGACCACAACTTTTACAAGCCTTTCCTTAGGCTCATAATTCAATTTTCTAATTTGGATTAAGCCTATTTCCCAAGCTTCAGACCATCTGAAACTTGTGATAGTATGTTTGGTTGCATTCCCATACATAATTTGATTATTGGTTTGATCATTTACTGTTGCACACTCTACATGCTTGCGAAACAGGTTTTGTTTTATTTACTTTGTAACTTTCACATGAATTGACTGATGTTTGCATCCATTAGAAGTTTCTGAAATAAGCATTTCAAAATTCAAAAAGCGCATTGGTTTTGTAAAGTCTTGCATCTAGTTTGTGATATCAAAGTTGCTTTAGTTGTCCGCATGCTTGATTAACCACTTTGCTACTTAATGACATATCACTATCAACTCACGCCTCAATCTCAAATTTTCTAAGCTAATAGAGGGCCTAGAGGTTATGTTGGTTATTTTGTAATTTTACATTTTAGGGAATAGTCATGTCTGTGATGGGTTTTGAGATGTTTAGATAATGTGGTGAAATATCAAGCTTTTATATTTTTTCCTTTAAAAAAATCATTGCCCAACTAGACAACCCAAGAGGGATGGGGGTGAATTGGATTTTCAAAAATTTAAACAGATATGTGCAGATTTTTTAATCAAATTAAGTGAAATGCTGTGAATGCAAGCTAGTAAAGGAATGTAATCAAAGGCAAGAAAGCACACACACAAATACAAAGGATTTTTATAGTGGTTCGGTGCACTCCAAGCATCTATATCCACTCTCCAAGCTTCATTTGGAATTTTCACTATAATTCCCTGATTACAATGCAATTGTTTTAGTCGGACTCACAATCAAACCTAATTGATTTTTTGGGTTCACCGATCACAACCTTTATAAGTCTTTCTCTAGGTTCACCATTCAATTCCCAAGTTTGGATTAAATCTATTTTCCAAGTTTCAGGCCCTCTAAGATTTGCTATAGCAAATTTCAGGAAACAGAAATTTTACAACACAAAAGCTCCTTAATGAGCTGATGGAAGTCATTGATGCTTGTTTGAAGAATACTTGGATGCTTTGCACTCCATGCACACACTTTTCTTCTTGATTGCCTTCAGAAAATCCAAGAACTTTTGAATGTAGAGTTGAAGAACACACTTGAATGCACTCAATGCAAGAAAATAGGCTTCTTTTTCTTTGGATAGGCTTTGTCTACTATTTACTTGGGTTCTTCTCCATTTTCAAACAATCCCCTAGCTTTTAATATGTTTGAATTGAAAACTAGCCAATTTTGCCCGTTGGAGATGGAATCGAGTCGTTGTAACAAATTTTGGATGTTTTTGCAACTTCTTCTGAATGGTTTGTTATGATTATTTGAAGCTCAGGAGTCGACTCATAGACCTCAAGAATTGACTCGTGAAGGTCAAGAGTCGACTCACAGAGCTCAAGAGTCGACTTGCCTTTAGATCTTCCAAAAAACATCTTTCTATCTACCCAGAGAGAGTTGGCTCGTTAAAATGAAGAGTCGACTTGCGAAGTTCAGGAGTCGGCTCACAGAGTCCAAGAGTTTGCTCTTGTAAGGTGTGCTAGAAATCAATTCTTTATCTTTTTGAGAGAGTCGACTCGCAGGTTCCAAAAGTCAACTCGTAGAGCATGCCAGTCTTTCTTTGTGCCAGAGTTGACTCGTCCAAAGTAGGAGTCAACTCGTAGTTCTCAAGTTGGCTTTTCTCAGTAAATCCATCTCCAAACTTTATTTTTAAAGTTCAAAACTATCCCAAGTGACTTCAAAGCTTACCAAAAGTGTTAGCTTCCTACAAAAATATTCTCAACCAAGCTTCAAAGACATTAGTTCCTTTTTATACTCCAATGGTGTGTAATTATCAAAATCATTCTTTAGGTCAATAGAAATTAATCCTTGTGCCTTGGTATCTCTTGTTTTGTTTTGTCTTAGCTGGTGTTATGTTTCGAATTATGCTGCTGACAATGATGTGATGCACAAACCTCCAATAAGGCAAAGTTAGGGATAAAATATAAGAATTTAAGAAGTTTCCATGATATTAAATATGAATCAGGTATTAAAGATTCTAAATGAAGCAGAAATTCATACTTTAAATTCTTAATTCTTATGTGAATTCCAATTATGGCTGATTTGTTGGCTGAAATGCTAAATTGAGGCCCTGTCTTCTGATTGTATTATGTTATTAAGTAGTCTGGTATCAAGAACCATTAGTATCATTTGCTGCAGACAGACAATGCAACTATCTTGGTCCTACACCCCCCCTCCCCCCAACAAGAAATAACAGCAGCAAACTTTTCACATATATTTTTGGCTGGTTATTTTTTCAGTGTTAGGGCATATTGCATCATTGGATATGGGTGAGCTAGGTTGAGTCTTTATGACTAGGTAATTCTATGATGTTTGGTTTTCTACTTAGTAGGGAGTTGGAGATTTCAATTTTGGATTCGTGTAATCCAATAATGTGAATTTACATATTAAAATTTTGCTGTTCAAGGTTCTTATTTGGTAAAGTAACTACCAAAAAATTGTGCCATAATTTTGTGATTTTGAATTAATGGAGGTGAATTTTCTGCAACTATTACATGATTGCTTCCTGATGATATGTCAATAATTAATTATTTTGAATTTGCTAGTGGAGCAGTATTAGGTGGAACCGAATATTGGACAGAGATCTGCAACAGCATAAGATCTTCTTCCAGAAGCATGAACCAAAAGAAAAATGAAATATAGAGCTGTGTGTAAATTTCTTGAAACAAGGTCCCATTGGGTGATCCTATATCTTGGTCCAGCTACCATTTTTCCTTTTTTTTTTTTGTTTTTTTTGGGTGAAGTGCCAAGCTAATAGTTCAGTTATTTGACATTCATTTCAACCTTTAGTTTTGGTCTCAAACAAGGACTACCTAGAGCTGTAATGTTTTTTCTTAATATATTCCCTATAAGAAATATCAAATAAGCTACTGAAATATCAAAATAAGCATTGCCTTTTATCTCGTATTCCCTATAAGAGATGTCCTATTGATTTTTCCACAGCTGAGGCCATCACTGCATGTGCCTGGAATGATCATGTTCTGGCCAGTGATATACCTGTTCTTGTGGAGTTTTGGGCGTCATGGTGTGGACCTTGCAGGATGGTCCACCGTGTGATTGATGAAATAGCACGGGATTATGCTGGAAGAATCAAATGTTATAAGCTAAACACGGATGACTATCCACAAGTTGCAGTTTCTCATAACGTCCACCGAATTCCAACAGTTTTGCTGTTCAAGGATGGGGAGATGCTCAACAGCATGACTGGTACCCTTCCCATGTCTGTTTATGTAACAGCCATTGAAAAATCTTTATCTCACTAGGGAAGCAACCATTCTGATGGTGGAGCTCCATCATTGGGTTCAATGTGGATTGGAAATCTCATTGGTCAGAGGCAGGATTCTACCGGATGATTGCTTCTTATATACTTTTCTTGTATTACTTCAATTGACGGCATTGTAAAATATTTATTGGATTACCGTTTGTTGATGTATTCACTTGTGCTTCACGAATTAATGTAATACAGGGCTATTTTTTGAATACCTTGAGAAATATTGTATACAATAATCTCACAATTCATATCCAAGTTGTTTTCTTTCTCATGCTTCCATTCAGGAGTTTGTAATCAAAGAACCCCATCGGCCGTCAATGGTGTTGCTCTTCCAAAGACTGCATTTTGGGAGTCAGGATGCTTTTTCTCAGGTGAGAATCTTATTGAGGTGCTGGAACAGGGAAGCCTCCAGTTTGTAAGCATTATAGCCTTCTTTCAGCTTGAATGCAATCTGTTAAATTCTCAGGGAGATTGGCATTTTATTTTCTTTCTTGTTTTCTTTTCACGTTTATGCAGCCTCATCATCCTCTTCTTCAGTGGTTGTGCCCTTCTTGATGGACTTCCTTGGATCCTTAGAATTTGTATTCTTGGAATATTTGGTCTCTTGGAATAAGTGTGAATCTCAAGAAGGGGACTCCATCCTAACGAGAACGGTAGGAAGATTTGGCTAACTTCAGGTCAGCGGACCAACCTAGAGCCTCCCAGCTACATTTTCTCATTTGCCGCACATTTGTATTGCAAAGATTCGCCTTGCCAATGTTGAGAACAAATTACTTATGTCAAAAACATCATAAGATGGTTTGAGTGGAAATGAAAGGATAAAATATTGTTTGTCTGAGATCATTAGTTAATTCATATTGTGAGGTTTAATTGAGAAGATTGCTGATGGGTCTCATAGGTTTCAGGCCGTGATATTTGTTTGGGGAACTTCTCATGGGGTAACAAAATAGGATGAAAACTATATAAGCAGACGAGATTTTCTTCATTCCTCTAGAATGTTTTTTAATAGATAAAATTTAAGAGGTGATGCAGGACCCTGGCAATTATGAGTCTGCGTTGAGTCCTTGAAAGCTTTTAGGCTCCTGGTTAGCTGATGCTCCATTGTCTTTGGTAACTTTGTACACGTGCAACGGTACTGAATATTGTAAGACAAAACACCTTGAACCATGAAAAGTAAAAATATGGTTTAATAATTTTGTTAAAAATAAAAAACTTAGAATGCATTTGGTTTCTGATCGGAATTAAAATTGAAATTAGAATAGCCATCTTCTGAGTTTGATTTTAATTGAAATTGAAATAAAATTTAAATATGAAGAAAGAGGAGGAATTAAGTTTTGGAGGAATGAAATATTTTTATTCTCTCCTAGAATTAAAATGGGAATGAGGCTCATCTAATTAAGCAGTTGGTATGTGAGTCATTCATTTCTATTCCTATTTTTATTTTATAGTATAATTCTTTCTGATCAAATATATCCTCACAAGTGAAAAAGGAAAGAAAAAAAATATCTTTTTTGTTTTTTAAATGGAAACCAAATGTCAAACCTAATTCATGCAGATGCATACATATAATATCTATATGCATGAATAGATACATTAACCCTTACGCCTTGGTTGAGAGTTTGGGAAAGAAAAAAAAATATATTAATAAGGAGAGGAGAGGGAAAAAAGAGAGAGAGAGGAAGTATATTTCTTTTCTTTTGATTTAAAGTTTAAAGAAAAAAATTATTTCTTCCCTTCTTGATTGAAAGTAAAAAAAAAAAAAGAAAAAAAAATGTTACAACCTTCTTTTACTATTATACTCTTGAAAAGAATCAATAAACTCGAAAAAAAAAACTAAGAAAAGATCCTATCTTTTATTTTTTTCCATCTTTTCTTTCGTTTTCATTAATTTTTTTCCATCCACAAAAGTTCAATCAGGTGGGAGACTTAGGTGGGAGGCTTGAAATAAGTCTTAGGTTGCGTTTGGTACATTGCCAGACAGTGGTAATATGGATTACCTGCAATATGGATAGATTATTGATAATATTGATTACTATGTTTGGTACACGTAGGTAATATTGCAGTAAAATTATTAAAAATTTTGATCGACATGTTTGGTATGACAATCAGATTACTGATAATTTAATATCAAAATTTTAAAATATCTTTAAATCAAATTTATTAAAATCACATCTCATGTACAAAATTTTCAATTTTTCAAAATAAAAGAACAAAAATATATTATATATTATAATATATTATATTTTTATTTTTATTTTTTTCATTCCTTCTCCATCCCCCGCACGCCACAACTCCCCCCAACCTCCGATTGCTCCGCTCCCGGCCCCCTGGCAGTCGCGTCTTCGGCACCGCCCCCGGCCCTTCAGTGGCGGAGGGGAGGGGGGCCTGAGAGGACGGTGATGGAGTGGAGGGGGGGAGGTTTTATATGAAAAAAAAAAATCTTACTGCGGAGGGGAGGAGGGGCCTAAGAAGACGGTGGCGGAGAGGAGGGGGGTCTGAGAGGATGGTGGCGGGGTCGGGGGGAGGGGGCGTTGAGAGGACGGTAGCGGAGGGAAAGAGGCATGTTGGGAATTGTGTTCCAAAGCCAATCGTCAGCTTGTTGATGGTTGTGCTTATCATTGTAATTATATATGAATTATTGAATTAATAAATATTATTTGATTTTCTCATCATTGTGTATATCTCATTTTGAACTTCTGTTATGTGATGAAGTTCTTAGGACTATTTGATTCCATATAGGAGGATACATCGTTTAGTCCTTAAACCTTAAGTTCATGACAAATGATATACTATTATTAGGATGATAGCTATATCAAGTATAGGTCATTGTGTGCCATGTACATTGGTTGTCCTCTTAACCAAGGAGTGTAGAGACACTGGCATGGCATGCAAGTGAGACGTAGGAGTACATCTCACTGAATGTGATCAATTGCTGAGCACTCTGCTATCAAGAGTAGCTCGCGAAGGATATGGGTATAAGTGTCCCTCCGATCTAAGATCACCATGGTGACTTGCAAGCAACTCACTATACTTTGGTGCCGGACTACCTGAATTTTTAATTCAGTGATGAAAGATTTCTAGGCATAGTCAAATACTTGTCAAGTCAGTGTGTGAGTCAAGATGGAATTGATCCCTCCGAATATGTAGGAGTTAATGTATCAGTGTATTTCAATTCAGTAAAACTTTGATCGGGGTAATCCATGTGATGGATTTTGAAAATTGAAATATAATGTGGATGACCATATCAGGGTTGGCAGTTAAACCCTAGGTCATCTTGAGCATTTGGATCAAATGGATGAATTATACAATAATCATATGTTAATAGATTCTTGAATGATGCTTTGCAATCTTTCGACCTATTCGGACGTCGGGTATCATTGCTAGATGGTCACTTTGATTGGTATAGGAAGATTGTTCTTATACTATCGGCTTAGGTTCGAATTTATGGGGCCACACTCAAAAAAAATTTCTAACTGATTATATGGCTGATCAACGATTAAGAATCGTTCTAGGATAAAACAGTCAATTCGATTGATGATTAACCTTATGCAAAAGTTGTAATAAATTAATTCGTTAATTGTTGATGAATTATGAGAGGATTGATTAATAATTAGATTGCTAATCAATTCAATTTGATTGAATATTGAGGTTTGGATCGAATCTAATTAAATTGGATTCAATTTAGTTTGACCCGATTAGACTATGAGATGATCTAATCGCTAAGGGTGTTCGATTCCTGATATGATCAGAACTTGAACTCGATTAATTTTTGATTTAATTAGGATTTGATCAAAACTATTTGCTACCTAATTAGATTGGATTTAATGATCCAATTGGGTTAACCTAATTTGGTTGGGTTAAGAATCTAATTGGATGAGAAAAATAATTCGAATTCAAATTTCTTGCACCTCCTTTATTTGTGCCCTCTTATTCTTCACATGAGAAGTATTTTATGTGATTTTTTCTTATGCTCAGAAGTCTTTCTCACATCCTCATCTGAGTCCTTTTGAATTAAAAATTGGTTGGTTTAAATTTGAGTTCAAATTGGTTTGAATTTGAATGAAAACCTAAAGTCCAAATTGAGTTGGACTCTCCTCTTCATGCTACCACATTTCTCCATGCATAAAGTATTTTTGCATGAGATTTTTTACACCATTCTGATGTTGGTCGACCCCTCTCTGAGTTCATAAGATAAGGATAAAGTTTGGTTTAAAATTTAATTCAAATTTAATTTGAATTGATGATAAGGACCAACTAACACTTGAATTTGAACCAAAACTACCTTATTCTTATCCTTATCCTTATCTTCCATGGGATGCCAATCTTAAAAGGGGATCAGTTTTGTGCGAGATTAGAAGTAATTTTTGGCATGAGAAACTTAAGAGAGGGGATGTAAAAAGTTGAGAGTGGATTGGGCTTCCGTGCATGAGAAACAGAGGAAGTATTTTTCCTCTCGGGCGTGAGCTGTGGGTTCTAGGATTTCATCTCTAGATTTTGTAAGAAAAAAAATACAAGAGTGAGTCTTGTCCAATCTTTCATACTAACACCTCATCATAAAGCTTCATCTTTTGATCTGGAGAAGTCTAGAAGATCTGAAGAAAGGAGCTTAGATTAGCCATCCAGAGCCTCGACATGAGCTAGCACTCCCGTGAAGGAAGATCCGATCAAAGCTTTGAGTGGACGATCTGTGGAGCCCGGACGATCTGTGTGGCTGCTCGGCATCAACAAAAGCTTTGTACCATACTTATCAACAGTGAAGATCATCGATCCATGAAATGGTGATGAGTTCTGAATTCTACCGACATAATCTAAAAAGATCAGATTCAGGGCATCGATGTGATCGATGCAGTTTTCTATTTTATATCAGATTTTATATGTAAATTTTTTACATCATAGATCCTTAATAATAGTTTAGATCTAATCTAAGACATATTTAGAAGATTAAAATATTTAATCTTTTATTATTTAACTATAAAATTTTAAAAATACATGTTTTGAACTACCTATTTTTTCTTTAAATTGTATCAGAGCCAGATTTTTTATGACATAAATTTTTTGCATATAATCTGATTTTAATTATTTAAATTAGATCTAAATAGTTAATTTTGAATCTGAGTAGTATAGTAATCTGATTGGGTAGATTCTCATAGCCGTCCGGTCATAGGAGAAATCAGGATTTTACTATCCTATTTATCCATTCGATGGAATCTCCTATGGCGTGTAGGGGTGCTACGCAATCTTTTTCATGATGATAAATAATAAAAAAAAAATTTAAAATTTTATTTTATATCTGAAATAATGTATATTAGATCTGAAATTAGAGTCTTGATCATTAGATGATTGATAGTAAAAATATTTTATAAAATTAAAAATTATTTTCAAACCCCGAACCCGAATCCATATCAGTCCAAAACTTAATTAAGAATTAAATGATCTAAATTTGAGAATTAAAGATCTAAGGTATTAATTTCATAACTCATGGTTTAATGGGTTAGCTCGAGTCAAATCTATTTAACTGGGTTAGACCTAGGATTAGAAATCATTGATAATGGATTAGGTTAATAATTGATCAAATCTAATTAAAAGTTAATTCTGATTGGGTCAATTTTTTCTCTTAATCAATTTCAATAGATATAGTTGGTCAAATCCATGTCTTTGATTAGACCATTATGGACTTTGATTGTAGCTCCGTGGTCGAATCCAAGTTTGTAAGTTGATCAAATTAAAAATGACTAACCAGTTGGTGTCTATGGTAAATATGGCAGCTTTGATCGGTGGTTATTAATTGGGAGCTACTCGCATAGATTGAGTTTATGTCAAGTTAATGGCATATCCCTCCCATCGATCTCACTTATTTGACCAACATGGTGAATCATATTTTGATTAGATTACTTAATGATTGGAGTTGACCCATGCTAACTAAGAAATCAGTATGACTGATTTAGGTGCCCTTAGTTTGACTTATCTTGAGCCCTCTTCATGGTTTGGTGAAGTCAGTGGGAGGATTAAGATTAACTGATCAAGTCTTTTCTTATTTCTCAATTCAACTAATTAAATCTTTTAAAATTATTAGGTCTCTAAAATTGAAATAGTTATGATGATAACTAGATCATAGCCTCCCATTAAGTTGGGTGATAATGAATCCAACGGTTTAGATGATCATTAGAGGCGCCACATGCCTGGTGCTCATCTGGCTGTTGAAATTATCATTCATAATATATTATTTTAGTGGTGTCCTTCTGATGATGATCAGGTTGGCCGAGCCACACTCGGGTCTGATCACTCGTTTGTTAGAAACACTAAATTTTGGCATGTTAATGGTTGGACCTAACCAGAACTTTCAGTGGAGGCACCACACGCCTGCTGAAGAGGTGTCTGGGATAAAATTGAATACTAAAAATTATTTGATAAAATAATTATTTAAAAACCTACCCATGGGGTTGGTTGAGCCACACTCGGGTCCATGTGCAGTCCATGTGGATTCTACTACCCACTAAAAAATTAGTGTAATTTCTCGAATTGAAGGTAGAGACTATCAATTCGAATAAAATAGTGGAAGAACCTTTAGACTAAAATCCATATCTTTAGGCTTAATCAATTTATATACTAATTAGGTTCTGATTTTTCTTTTACAGTTATGGCCACCACCTTGTAGCTCCGATCACTATTAGATAGTAATAAATTGATGGGATCAAATTTTGATAGCTGGTATCGAAAGCTTAAAATTATCTTGGAGCACGAACAGATCTTATATGTGTTAACTGATCAGGTACCTGAGGAGCTAGCTCCAAACGCACGTAGCTCGATCAAAGACACTTATCAGAAGTAGCTCAATGATCGGACTACGGTTCATTGTATTATGCTGACGGCGATGAATGATGAGTTTAGTCGTTGTTTCGAGAATGCTCAGCTACAGAATATGTTGTAAATATTGAACGAATCTTTTGGCACACCCGACGACGTTGAGAGGCACAAGACTAGTTGTGCCATCTTCAATGCTCGAATGAGAGAAGGAGCATCAGTCACTGATCATGTATTATATATGATCGAGATGATTGAGCACCTAAGCAGACTCGATTTTTTCCTGCATGAGCAATTGGGAAAAGATGCTATTCTGAACTCTCTGTCCAAGTCCTACCTTCCTTTTCTTACTCATTTTTGAATGACAAAGCCTGCAGTTAACTACCACGATTTACTGGGATTGCTGCAAAACTTTAAGAAAGATCACCAGCTCCAAAAGGAGTTGGTGAATGTTGTGGGAAGGTCTTCTTCTGGACGTCGACCCTTTAAGAAAAGAAAGAAGAACAAAAAAAGGGGGCAAGATGCTGGGGCACCCAAGCTCAGTTAGATCAAGAAACCCAAGTCCGATCAAAGTCAGGCAGAATGCTTCTACTGCAAGAAGCAGGGGCACTGAAAAAGAAATTATCCTTAATATATTGCCTCTCTGGATCTAAACAGGCCGAGAAAGAAGCAAGTTATTACTAGACAAGATAATTGTATGATAACACTTTGTAATTTCTCAATTTGTGATTCTACTACCTGGGTATTAGATACCGGAAGTCTTTTTAATATTTACAATTCGTTGCAGGGTCTACAGGTCAGTAGGAGATTTGAAGAAGGTGAAAGATTTCTTAATGTTGAAGATAGAAGATCAGTTTCAGTTCTAGCGTTATGGACTATTAAGTTTGTATTCAAGTCTAATGTAATTGTTCTAAGTGAATGTCATTTTTATCCTTCCTTTTTATTGAATATTATTTTTGTAGGCCTTTTGGCCATGTACGATTATGAAATTTCAATAAAAGAAAATAATTTTAATATCATTATAAATGGTGTTAATGTGATGAATGGATAACTGAACAATGGTATTTACATATTGTCACAATCTGTTAGTGTAATGTACACGTCCAACAAATACCCTATAATTAGTGATGTCTTAGATATTTATCTTTGGCATTGTAAGTTAGGTCATATTAACAAGAACAGAATGAACAGGTTGACACAAGAGAGAATCTTCGAAGTCAGTGATTGTGAATCACTCCCAACCTGTGAGTCCTGTCTTCTTGAAAAAATGATAAAATCACCTTTTACTGGAAAAGATGAGTGAGCTAGTGAAGTTCTAGATCTGATATATACTGATGTATGTGGACCAATAAATACTAGTACTAAAGATGGATATTATTATTTTATTATATTTACAGACGATCTATCGAGGTATGGACACGTTTACTTAATGACACATAAATCAAAATCATTTGAAATATTCAAACGATTCTGTAATAAAGTAGAGAAACAAACTAGAAAGAGTATTAAAACTCTTCGGTCCTACCGAGGAGGAGAATATCTCTTCAGTGAGTTTCTGACATACTTAGAAAAGAATGGGATCTCTCATAATGGATCCCTCCTAGAATACCACAGTATAATGATGTATCAGAAATGAAGAATCGAACCCTGTTAGATATGGTTCGGTCCATGATGGACTTTGCAAATCTGTCAATTTTTTTTTGAAGATACACACTCAAATCAGCTTGTTATATTTTAAATAAAGTTTTGAGTAAATCTGTAAATAAAACACCACATGAGATGTGGACAGGACGTAAGCCAGCACTCTCTCACCTTAGGATTTGGGGATGTCCGGCTTATGTCAAACGTTTGAAAACTGACAAGCTTGGATCTAGATCTGATAAATATCTATTTATAGGATATCCAAAAGAGACCAAAGGATATTACTTCTATCTTGCTGACGAACAGAAAGTGCTCGTCAGCAATAGGGCAGTCCTTTTAGAAAAGGAGTTTCTTGGTTAAGGAACTAATGCCTCAAAGATTGAACTTGATGAAGTTTGATCGGTAGAAGAATCAGCACAATCTAGTAAACCCATAGAGTCAGACTTGATTAGATTAAATCCGAAACCTATTGTAGAAATATCTTTAAAAAGATCTGGTAGAGTACTACGTCAATCGGATAGATACTATAGTTTCTTAGTTCGGAATGGGGATCCAGTTGAACTCGATGAGAACAATGAGGATCCGATCATCTATATGGATGCGATGCAGAGATTTGACTCCGATAAGTGGCTGAAAGCTATGAAATTTGAAATGGAGTCCATGAAAATCAACAATGTATGGACATTGATTGATCCATCTGAAGGGATAAAATCTATAGGGTGTAAGTGGATCTTCAAAAAGAAGAGGGGTGCAGATGGAAAGGTGGAGACTTATAAAGTCCGTCTGGTTGTCAAGGGTTACCATCAGCATTATGGTATTGACTATGACGAGATATTTTTTTCTGTGGCAATGCTCAAGTCTATTCGAATTATGCTTGCGATAGCAGCACATTTGGACTATGAAATCTGACAAATGGATGTGAAAATAGCGTTCCTAAATGGAGAACTAGAAGAAGAGGTATATATGATACAACCTGAAGGTTTCATATCCATAGATGAATCTAAGGTGTGCAAACTTCAAAGGTCCTCTATAGACTTAAGCAGGCATCTCAGAGTTGGAACATGCATTTTGATAAAGTGATCAGAACGTATGGCTTCATTAAGAATAGAAAGGAACCCTGCATATATAAATGGGTTAATAATTCATGGTAGTATTTTTTATTTTGTATGTTGATGATATTTTCTTAATAAAAAATGACATCCCTGCATTACAGAGAATAAAAGTTTGGTTGTCATCATAGTTCTCCATGAAAGACTTGGGAGAAGCATCTTTCATCCTTGGGATGAAGATTTATAGAAATAGATCTAAAAAGTTACTTGGATTATCTCAGTCGATGTACATTGATACTGTGCTGAAAAGGTTCAGTATGGAGAATTTCAAGAAAGGCTATCTTCCGATAGGTTAAGAAATTTTTCTCTGGAAGAGTAATTTTCTGACAACTCCTCAAAAGAGAGAGCGTATGAGTAGAATTCCATATGCTTCGTCAGTAGGATCTATTAAGTACGTGATGACATGTACGCGACTGGACGTGGCATACTCATTAGGAGTAGTGAGTAGATACCAGTCCGATCCAGGTGAGAATCACTGGAAGGTCGTAAAGACCATCCTCAAGTATTTGAGAAATACTAAGGATCGGTGGTTTATCTATGGAGAATCCGACTTAAAATTTATGGGGTTTACAGACATCAGTTTTCAGTTGAATCATGACGACAACAAGAGTGTATCGGAATATATTTATACTCTGAATGGTGGAGCAATCTGTTGGAAAAGTTTCAAGCAGCACACTTTGGCCAACTCTACTTGTGAGGTGGAATATATCGCGGCATCCGATGCTGCGAAGGAAGCTATGTGGTTATGAAAGTTCATCAACGAGCTCAGAGTGGCATCTTCCCTTGCTGGTCCCATTTTATTGTACTGCGACAGTACTGGTGCCATTACTCAAGCGAAAGAATCGAAGTCACATCAGCGGACCAAGCAAATTTTACGTCGCTACCACCTGGTTCGAGAGATCATAGATCTAGATGATGTCGAGCTTCAGAAGATCGACAGAAAGGAGAATATGACCGACCCATTTACTAAAGCTCTCGGCATCAAAGAGTTCGAAGACTACAAATCAAAGATGGGTATACGATACTATATCGATTAGCTTTAGTCCAAGTGGGAGTTGTTGAGAATTGTGTTCCAAAGTCAATTATCGGTCTGTTGACGGTTGTGCTTATCATTGTAATTGTATATATATTATTAAATTAATAAATATTATTTAATTTTTTTATCACTGTGTACATCTCATTTTGAACTCTTGTTATGTGATGAAGTCCTTAGGACTATTTGATTCGATATAGGAGGATATATCATTTAGTCTTTAACTTAAGTTCATGATCAAATGATATACTATTATTAGGACGATAGCTATATCAAGTATAGGTTATTGTGTGCCATGTACGTTGGTTGTCCTCTTAACCAAGAAGTATGGAGACACTGGTATGGCATGCAAGTGAGACGTAGGAGTACATCTCACTGAACGTGACTAATTGCTGAGCACTCTACTGTCAAAAGTAGCTCATGAAGGATATGGGTATAAGTGTCCCTTCGACCTGAGATCATCACGGTGACTTGCAAGCAACTCACTATGCTTTGGTGTCGGACTACCTAAATTTTTAATTTAGTGATGAAAGATTTTTGAAAATAGTCAAGTACCTGCGAAGTCAGTGTGTGAGTCAAGATGGAATTGATCCCTTCGAATAAGTAGGAGTTAATATATCAGTGTGTTTCAATTCAGTAAAATCTTGTCTGGAGTAATCCATATGATGGATTTTAAAAATTGAAATACAATGTGGATGACCATATCAGGGTTGGCAGTTAAACTCTAGGTCACTTTGAGCATTTAGGTTAAAAGAATGAATTATACGGTAACTATATGCCAATAAGTTCTTGAATGATACTTTGCAATCTTTCGACCTATCCGGACGTCGGATATCATTGCTAGATGGTCACTTTGATTGGTATAGAAAGATTATTCTCATACTACCGACTTAGATTCGAACCTATGGTGTCACACTCAAAAAAAATTTTTGATGGATTATATGGCTGATCAACGATTAAAAATCGTTCTAGGATAAAACAGTCAATTCGATTGATGATTAACCCTATGCAAAAGTTACAATAAATTAATTCGCTAATTGTGGATGAATTATGAGAGGATTGATTAGTAATTAGATTGTTAATTAATTCAATTTGATTGAATATTGAGGTTTGGATCGAATCTAATTGAATTGGATTCAATTTGGTTTGATCTGATTAGGTTATGAGATAACTTAATTGCTAAGGATGTTTGATTTCTGATATGATCAGAATATAAGCTTGATTAATTTTTGATTTGATTAGGATTTGATCAAAGCTATTTGCTACCTAATTAGATTGGGTTTAATGGTCCAATTGGGTTTAACCTAATTTGGTTGGGTTAAGAATCTAATTGGATGAAAAAAATAATTCGAATTTGAATTTCTTGCACCTCCTTTATCTGTGTCCTCTTATTCTTCACATGAAAAATATTTTATGTAATTTTTTCTCATATCCAGAAGCCTTTCCCACATTCTCATCTGAGTCTTTTTGAATTTAAAATTGGTTGGTTTAAATTTGAGTTCAAATTGGTTTGAATTTGAATGAAAATCTAAAGTCCAAATTGAGTTGGACTCTCCTCTTCATGCCACCATATTTCTCCACACATAAAGTATTTTTGCATGAGATTTTTTATACCATTCTGATGTTGGTCGACCCCTCTCTGAGTTCATAAGATAAGAATAAAGTTTGGTTCAAAATTTAATTCAAATTTGATTTGAATTGGTGATAAGGATCAACCAACACTGAAATTTAAATCGAAACTACTTTATTCTTATCCTTATCTTCCATGGGATGCCAACCTTAAAAGGGGATCAGTTTTGTATGAGATTAGAAGTGATTTTTGGCGTGAGAAACCTAAGAGAAGGGATATAAAAAGTTGAGAGTGGATTGGGCTTCCGTGCGTGAGAAATTTAGGAAGTGTTATTCCTCTCGGGTATGAGCTGTGGGTTTTAGGATTTCATCTCTAGATTTTGTGAGAAGAAAAATACAAGAGTGAGTCTTGTCCAATCTTCCACACCACCACCTCCTCGTAAAGCTTTATCTTTTGATCCAGAGGAGTCCAGAAGATCCAAAAAAAAGAGCTTGGATCAGCCATCCAGAGCCTTCGATGCGAGTTAGCACTCCCACGAAGGAAGATCCGATCAAAGTTTCGAGTGGATGATCTGCAGAGGCTGGACGACCTGCGCGGCTGCTCGACATCAGCGAGAGCTTTGTTCCACGCTTACCAGCAGTGAAGATCATCGATCTGCGAAAAGGTGATGAGTTCTGAACTCTACCGACATAATCTAAAAGTTAGATCAGATTCAGAGCATCGATGTGATCGATATAATTTTTTTTTATATCAGATTTTATATTTAAATTTTTCATGTTATAGATCCTTAATGGTAGTTTAGATCTGATTTAAGATATATTTAGAAGATTAAAATATTTAATTTTTTATTATTCCGCTGTAAAATTTTAAAAATACATACTTTGAACTATCCATTTTTCCTTCAGAGCAGCTCACAGGTGACTTGGGAGGTGGGTAAGCACCGTGAGAGTAGAAGAGGAGTAGTACACGAAGAAGAGGATCGGGATAATTTTGTTCAAAAAATTTATTACTAGATTATCATATCTTCGGTAATCTAGATAGCCACCCATTCCTCAAGCAATCTGAATTGTCTTATGAGAGGTAATCCAGATTAGCAATACAAGATAGATTGCCGTTAAAAATGAATACCAAACATAGTTATCTGGTGGGCCTAGTTTAAATTGCTGACAATCTGGATAGATTGCCTCCTACCAAACATAATTTTAGGATTAAAATATAATATTAATTTTGATCTTTATTATTAGAGGGACATGATGAAAATTATAAAAGATTAATTAATTTTTAATTTTTTTTTTCAATTTCGCTCAATTTGAAGGAGAAAAAAATTACAGATTTGAAAGAATTTATATTTTTTTTATTTATATTTTTTTATTTTTTTTAATAAAAAATTTTTTCATCAAGAAAAAGTTAATACTTTCTCTAACATTTTATTATTTTCTCTCTTGTTCTTCCCTCTCGACGTTATAGTTCCGGTTGATTTCCAGTGCTTAAGGGCTCCGAGTCTTTATTATCTAGGCTCCTATTTTGATGGCTCCGAGTCTTTATTACCAAAAATAGGCTCCTATTCTATTAGTCTTCTCCAATTTAGGATGAGTAAAGAGTGCACATCCATTGAAGAAAAAAAGATTGCTTCTATTAACCTGCCACCTTCCAAGGACAAAAACAAGGATCATGAATCAGATCTCAGCTGTCCGTAGTAGAGCACAACATGAGCCACCGATAAAGACTTAAGCCAAGATGATTGGTTGATGGAATCATAGCGAAATTTGCGAAAATTAGTTTGGATCGATGAAGGCATAAAAAGTTGGGATCACACAATGGGATAGAAACGAGACCAGCTGCTGTTATTGTGGTGCACCCTACATTCACTTTATCATCCATTGGGCAGGTTGGGCAGCAACTGGGCCCATACTAATAATACACCGCACAGCCCCATCACGAGCATCCTGCGATCCATCATCCTTCAGCAAACCAAGCACTCACTGTCATGTGAGAACGGGCGGTCAGAAATGCCCCACGTGTCCAACCATCTCCACAGACAGAATCTACCTTCAGATCCACGGTTCGTCGCGTGCGGGGGTAACGTAAAACGTAGTCCGTCGGAACTCCCTTCGTCTCGATCTACTCACCTCCACCCGCAACCATACCTTTTTCCTTTTCCGCATTTCCTCTTCGGTATCACCGAAATATGGTTAAAACGACTGACGGAGGCGGTGCCCAGATCTAATTGAGACAGCATTTATGTCCGGAATCGAGGGGGCACGATATCGAATGCCGCGTTCCCTTCACCCTCACTCGTCCGCTGCTTCTTTCCAACAGCAAACTTCATTTTGATGATCATCACACCTCCATGTACCCCATGTTCCCAAAGGTTCACAACAAACTTCCGACAGGCCCCACCTCCTACTTTTCTTAGATTCGCTTGTTACAAATAGAAGCAAACCACATCATCAAACAGCATTAGAGAATGCAACAGGAAAGATAGCCGATCAATACCCCACCCCTATTCTCCCACCTGTGATCTGCCCTCTTGGAAACATCCACAATAAAACCCACATACATAGGAACAAGTGCATGTGACCTCCTCTCCACAGCCGCCCCCACTTCTCTCCCCCCCTCCACCTCCAACTCTCCTCTCCAATGGCTTTCCCCAACCTCTTCTCCTTCTCTCTCCTCCTCTTCGTCCTCTTCCTCTCCTCTTCTACCCACAATGTGGCTGTGGTGGAGGCGCAGGCCGATGACACTAGTTGGAAGCTGAGGACCGATGCCATGGAGTGGCCAACCACCACCTCCTTGTACTCTTCTTCCTCCTCCTACCCCTTCGGCTATGAGGCAGACGAAGAAGGGCTTGAAGAGGCAGCGAAGCACAACAGGAGGGCTCTGTTCTGGCACCGGTTCCGGTACTACATCTCCTACGGGGCGCTATCGGCCAACCGGGTACCGTGTCCGCCTCGCTCCGGCCGCTCCTACTACACCCACAACTGCTACCGCGCCCGCGGCCCCGTCCATCCCTACCATCGCGGCTGCAGTGCAATCACCCGCTGCCGGAGGTGAACACAGGAAGATTTTTTTTTTTTTTAATCCCATTCCATGCCTCCAACTAAGTCCCCTGTTTCTATTGCTCTGTTCTTGGTGTTGGTAGTGATACTACTGGATATATCTAAGTGTTATGTGGATCTGGTTGATTTATTCGGGCCATGGTGGAAGGATATTGGTGGACTACGGATCTGATACCGTTGCTTTATTACTATACGTATTTGCTCTTGGTACTGGGAATGAGATTGGTTTTTGTTATATTGTTGTTTGATCGAGGAACGTCGATTTGCCTTTTTTTTTTTAACGGCAAAAGTTTTTTCCTTTCCTTGTGGCACGTGTTGTATTGGGACCATACCTGCTTTAGACTGCTGTTTTTAATGGCTGTAATATTAATTTGCTGTGGATGGATGCAGAATGTGGTTCACCTATCAAGGTAATGTCATATCTTTTGCGTTTTTATTATTTGTACCTACAATGGTGAGAACATAGGTCGGTTTTTGCATTTAGAGTATATATCTCTTCTTTTGTGAACTAATGATCATAGGGATTGAGGTGTGGAAGTGCAATTAGTGGTACTTCGCAGCATCATTAAGGATGTGTTGTTCTCTTTGCTTCTTTTCGAGAGTGATGATATGTAACTGAGTGGTTTAGGCATTGGGACCTTGATCTCATTCTGGATTCTCGATATATTATAGTCTCCTGGAGCTCCATGTATTGTTTGGTTAGTGCTGATGTCATTTTAGGTGCCATTGGGATATAATGGATTTGAAAACATGTTGGGTTTAGCAGGTATTTGACACGCTAGGAATATAGTAGTGCCCATCTGGTGTCGCTTCTGGTGGTAGTGGTGGCTCACTGCAGGCAATAATTTGGAAGCATGGATGTGGTGTGGAGTGGAGGCCTTCATATTTGAAAACTAGTAGCTAGTGGTTTAAACGTGGGATGATATAATGAGGCATTCTGTGAGTCCACCAAACTTGTAGTGCTTTGTTATCAGAAAACCTAGCTAGGGAGCTATAGTAGCCTTTCCCCTTTAACGGATTGGCAAGTTATTGATGAAACTCTTTTGACTTTTTAAGTAATAGTACAGGGTCAGCTGGCTGTGGTAGGGACTGTTGATTGCTTCACTTATCTGCTCTTAACGAGTCTGATTTCCAAAAGTTCGTTAATCATGCAGAGTATGTTGTTTATTGGATATGTGAAAAGCTGTGTGGACTTGTGGGATGGCAGAGCTCAATATTAGGTTAGGAAAAAAGAAGTCTTATTGGATCCATTTGCTTGTGTAAAGCTGACTGGCAAAAGCGAAATGAGTGAGCAATTGTTAGTTTGTTCTACAGATGTTTTTGAAGTTGTTCTTATAGATGCACAACTACTCCAGCTTTTCTTGCTTGTCATGGGATATTTGTGGTCTCTTTGGATGTTTAGATCGGACAGAAGATGCATATTATTGCTTACCAAAAGCGTTCTTCAATATTTATATATAGATATATTATGGTGTAGGAGGAAAGGCAACATTAGTTTCATATTGATTGTGAGTCGACAGAAATTTTGACTCATATAAAAAAGGATCATTCATCTTATGTGAGGTATTTTTTGAAGAACAAAATTGTGAGGTCCGTAGATTAGAGCGGATAATCTCTTACATGCGAGGCCATGAGTTCTGGATCATAACAGTGGCATCCTAGATAGAGGATCACTGCATCAATTTGTGATAAAAATAAAGAATAGGGCAGCAAAAGTTTAAACAGTTGGATTCCTGAGACATACGTCCCAGCTTACAAATCCAAAAATCCCAGTATAAAAAGCCAACCCCACCAACCCTATACTCAAGGTTTATCTCGGCGGTCACTGAAAATTCTAGCTTGCCGTGTTTGCCATCGAAATGGAGAGAAATTCTATCTTAGACCCTATGCGTCGTATTGTCATACATCACATCAATTAAATTATTTTATTTTTATAAATTTCATTCATCATGTGCTCATCTCGATAACTGGCTTGTGAAAGTGAAATAATCTAATTGAAATGGTGTATGGTCATGTTGGTGCATGCAGTACCAGACATAATTTGCCAAAATGATCGTAGGATGCCAACGGTGAGGTGGTATTGCATGAGATCACCATTAACAATGAGACAAGCAGTATCCAAGTTGACTGTTTGGAAGGATAAAATGTGGGAAGGCGACGTCTACCTGCCGTATGGAAGGTAACTGCTTTGTCGATGTTATTATGTTGCAAATTATGTTAGGTAACGACCACTAATTATATGTCGGGATCATGGTGTTTTCAGAAGAAATCCACCAAACCCTCATATGTTAAGAAATCCTAATAGTTGCATCGGTCCCCTTTATCACATGGCAAGAGAATTGTTCATGTACACATAATAGAAGCCTCATGGTGCAATAAACTGGCACTGAAGTATCCTGACCGCCGTGCGGTACACGGAAGGCCGTCAAGTCCAGTCAGACTTGAGAGGATCCAAACTTCCACATTCCTCTTTGGAGAATAATGATTTGAATTTTATGTGGTTAAGTGATCTATTTTTTATTCAAGCAATAAAAACACGGGTAGACTGGTTAGTCTTTGCTGCTACCAACAGCTGAGACCGGTTGGTGGTGCAGCAAAGAGGGTGTGGCCTTAGCAATTAATAGAACAATATAAATGCTAGCCTTGAACTCTTGTCAATTTAGATTATGGTAAAAATTGATCCAACCTGACAATCCGATCGACCAAATCTAACCCTTCTTTGGCCAGGTTTGGGTCATGAAATTCTCCCATTGGATTGACAGTGGGTCAAATTTTTTAAACAAAGTTTAAACAAGTAGAGTATGGATTGAAACTTTGACTTGAATCAGATCATGAGGCAAGGTTCTATCTGGGTTAGGATAGTTCAGGTGAGGTTGAGTCATGACCTCGATAAAAATATTATAAATTAATGATTGGTCTTTTTCAACACTAGTTATTTAATTCAACTTGAAAATAAATCATTACAGCTATGAGTATGTTAGATAGGCTAAGTTGGGTCAACTAGTGATTGAGCCTTTGGAATTAAATGATCATAAAGGAAAACTCGAGTCATGAGGGTCAACATGTGGGTGGATATGGTTTGAGGATGTTGGGTTGAAGTCGGGCCAAAATTTGGATATGGTTTGAGATTTCATATAGGTGTCCTGACTTGATCCAGTCCTAACCTCACCTGAAATTTGGCATAAAAGTTTAATGTGACATGATTGTTACCATTAGTCCCACACTCGGGACCTGGAAGATTTATGGTCCATTGGTATACAAGACTCTGGTGAACTATCCTAGTCGAGTTGTGCTCAATTTGCTTGACTATGGTCGTGCCATGCTAAATGAGATTTGGTTATATATATATATACATATATCTCCAAGCACTCTAAGTCCGTTCATTTATCTATTACATAGATTTCAAAATGATTGTTGCATGATCCAATGGTGGATTCACATAAAGGGTGATAACTTCTTATTTTGCATGGAAGATACACCCGCAACCCGATCTTGTCAGAATAATTATACAGGATGTCACATATTTTATTTTTCAAGAAGAAAATAGTAAAATAAAATTTAAAAAAAAATAACTTGATAACTAGTTTAAAAAATTAAAGATTTTTTTTTGATAATTTGTTGAGTCACGAATTAAGATGGACCATTACAAACCCGAGCAAATGTCATTCTTTTGGTACCACTGAAAAAAAAAAAGGAAAGAAAAAAGAAAAGAGGTCCCAACCACTACAGATGTGGACCCTGAGCAAATTGCAAATAGTCCACCACTCTGTTCTCTGGATGCGGACACTCTAGGTCTGATGATGCCAGCCATGTGATGATGCCTTGCTCTCTCTCTCTCTCTCTCTCTCTCTCTCGTTGAATTGAATGAACAGGGCATCTAGATCCAACTTTACATTGTTATTTTAAACTTTAATACCAATGTGGCGCTCATTTCAAGACCTGACCTCATTAACTATTAGTTTGATCATAACAAACCTAAAGTACTGCTTATATGAAATTTACTCCATTAATTACCATCATTACATCATTTTTTCACTGTGTGCTCTAAATATGATTACAAATGTACCACCAAAAAAAACAATTCCTTTCACAGTGACACCCCATGTGACTGCCCAACTGGCCACACCTCAAATTATGCTGGAAGTAAAAAAACTATCCCTTGAATACAATTCTATACATATATAAAGTCCACGAAACCTATGTAGGAGAAAAATAACACACTTTATTATCTCATCCGCTAGTCCTGCCCTAAGAGAGAGAGATGGGATTATAAGACCAAAGAAAAATGAATAACATGAGGGAATCAACTCTGATCTCCTTTTTCCTCCACATATATCTGCCTCTATCCCTATTTATCTCTTTCCTTTAATTGTATTGGCAAGCTTTCTTGAGAGAGACGGGTTTGCCGAGCTTGGTCACGTCCATCACAACCGAGCACTGAACGTTGGTGTAGAACTTGGGCTTGACCAATTTCCCCAACACATAGGCTCTCGATCTCACCCTGAAGCCAAGCGTCAGTGGCACGGGCTGGTTGTTGGTTTTCCCGGCCGGGGTGCCGCTAAGACTCGCCCCACCACCATAGAGAGGGACTTGGCTGCCCATCACCACCACATGGAGGTTCCTCTGGCTCTTCCTACGTTGGTAGAAGTTGTTTATCTATTAAAAATGGCACAAGAAGAAGATTAATCAGCATCAAAACTTATAAGACCCAGAAAATATATAACATATGACAGAGGACCGAGATCCCTTACATTTCCACTGGCCAGTGTGAGTTGGTAGTAGCTGAGATCCAGCGGCGTCGATGATACATGGACTCCGAAGAAGGTACCGGTGTTCCTGAATGTCATTTGAACCGTGGCGTTCAGCGTCGACATGTCCGTGGGCACGAACGAGGCATCGGTGCCGGCTTGGATGAAGAAATTCTCGAACGTAATACTCTAGAAAGTTAAGAAAGTATAAATATCCAATATATATATAATAACAACAGATTATTAATATTATTATGCTGAGAAAGTCACCTTCATGGTGATTTCGGGCTTCTGATTCCGACTTGCACCCCAAAGAATTAGAGCGAAGAAAGAGAAGAGGACAAAGAAAGCCAAGATGAAGAAGAGAACGTAGCAGCGACGTGGGAGACCCTTGGCGTCCTCGTCGTCCTCCAGGAGGCCTTCCTCCTCGATGACGGCGCATTCCTTCCAGGTTTTGTGGCGGCCACCCCTTCTGGATCCATCGTTAGGGGAGACCTTCCTGGACCCTGGCTTCAGCGAGCCCGAGAAGCGGCTGGAGGAAGACTCTCGGGAATGGCGACCCACGGAGGAGTGGGAGTGGGGTGGGGAGCCCATGGGGCTGAGGACTGGAGTGGAGTGCAAGGACGTGGTCGTCTTCTCCCCATCGTGCGAGTCCCGCGACGGGCTCTGGACGTAGTAGACGGGCCGCCGGCCGGGGGATCTCGTCGGAGAGGACGGGGCGATGCTGGTCACCTCGGAGTCCGTCTTGGCGTGCATCTCGGATCACCTCCTGGATCTCCCTTAGATTGCTCTGTTCTTCTTCTTGTTTCCTGCTCTTTAATTATCTTGCTTTGTTCTTTGGGGTGGGAGGACAAGTTTCCTTGCGCCCACCTGGAGTCATGCCACGCTTTCTTCTTTCCTTCCTTTGGACCGTGATGATAGCTGGAGAATGGGTGGGGAGTGGGGATGGTTATTTTTATTTTTTTGGCTTAGTATTTTATACTGCTTTAACGGAGGACTCACTTTCACATGGTTTTGTTTATGGATGTTACGTTGCAAACCAAAATACAACCACGTGAAGTCGCCGGGTTGACAGTTCGTTTGTTAGCTGGCTGCCAAGCTGCTGGTCCGGATTTCCATGGGCAGTACTGTAGAGGTTTCTACCAGCATCTTCCGGTAAACTATTCTCTAATTATTTATAAATATTACTGTTGCTACGAGACTCCCGATCAAAATACATATGGCTGAAATCGAACCTCATCCGAGGATCGAAGGGTCAAAAAAGAATCTATAAGAGAAATTCATATTCTTTAAAATTTTTTTGATAGAAAATTCTTCCCTGCTCAAGTCAATCAGAACTTTAAAATAATGAGAAAGGAGAGTAGGAGAATAAATGCATCGAGATGTTCTCTGCAGTATTTGAACTTATTCGAAGATCTCTTGTTATCTCTTTTTATATACAGATGGTGCAATAAATTATAATGCTGAAATCTGATATATCATTCAATTAGCTCGGTCCTAACCTCTTAGGTTATTAGACCACAATCTGATAGAATATTGAGATGAGAAGTCTATTCACTAATCTAAAGATCGGAATTGTTAATTATGAATGTCAGTAGTAAATTGTATTCGAGGATTAGATTTATTAGTTATGAGCGACAGTTGCAAGTCGTACCCATATTCTACAAATTTCTGAAAGATTATAGAGATCATCCACAAAACCGAATAGGCCAATGGCCTCAGGTTGGGGAGGACTAAGGGTTTGCCTTAGCATACCAACATCTGCGTGGTCCTTTGAACATCATTCTTCATTATCGTATGGGACCCGATCTCGAGATTGATAAATATCTGATTTAGAGATCAAATGAAAGTTGATGATGTGTGATAGCTTTGTCGTAATTTTTTGCATCTTTCTTTAACCTTTGAGACTCCTCCTTTAGTGAGTGCTCAATTGTTATTCAAAAAATAAATGCGAATGGTAGGTAACTTTCATAATATTTATTTTTCATTGTCCTCTAATAATCAATTTTACTTATAATTTTTATTTAAAAAATAGATAAATATTCAACATGATACTTATACAAAGAGGATGCAGTCACGAGGCACTTACAGCTAGCCATTTATAGCCAACATGGTAGCGTGCAGTAGCTGATTTGTGCAGAACTTAGAAACCGTTTAAATTACGTTCCGAAATAATTTATCAATATTAAAAATATGCAAATGTAACCGAAACAAAAATAATCTACAATATTTGGAAAACCCTGGACACCAGCAGATCTTTTGACCAGTTTCGACATGTTTGGGGTATTTTGGAACGTAAAATACATTAGAACGTGGTTTGTACGCATTTAATCAAAAAAAAAAAAAAAAGGCCGGATCCACCAATACTCGATGTTTTTTGTTTTTGTTTTGTAGAAACCAATACTCGATGTTTAACTACTCAACATTCAACATCCTCTCCAAGCGATACTGGCCGTTTCCCACCTTTCCGTGTGACATAGGATACTCCTCACACGCATGCTAATGGCGTGCCCCATAACATCAAATTTTAAAAAATTAACACAATTCCTTGGGCTCGACCAGTGTAGAGCATCAAGATCACATCATTTGCATGACAAGACAAACGGCGATCATTTTGGTGTATTTCCATCTAAGCTTTAGTATCGTAGGTGTGAATCTAAGCTATAGTGCTCAAATTGAGCCCGGTCAAATGGGTCGGTCTAGTCTACCAAGCCAGCTGCTTCCCGACTACCCGGTTCCCGGTTTCCGACACTTTCGCCGCGATCCGAGCCGCGTGGGTCCCACTACCCGCGTGTTCGGTGGTGCGGTGGCGTGCAGGCACCGCCCGGTGCTCGCGGCGGTTTGTTACTCCAAGGAGATGAATTAAATTCCATGGTCAGATACTGGAGGCCAAGGGTGGGTCCATCTCTGTCCTTGTTCCAGAGTTTGTATCATGTGAGTGCGTTGGAGGCCATTTATCTGTGTCCGTGGGGTGGGGAATAAATACCACTGCTCTGCTACACGTGTAATTTGATTTCAGCATTCCTGTTGCTGGTGGGAGACGAATATAATTGGACATCGGGCCGGACCGCCGATAGACCGGTCTGGCTCGACACGAATTGAGCCGTATCTGATACGGTCCGTCAAATATTGCAGCGGGCCATATCGATTCTAGGGGCCAGACTAAATTGGGCTGGGGTCCGTGGCTTAGGCCCGATGGGCCAGATATGGCACAGCACATGTCCAGCTAGCACAGCCTGCATGCCAGCTCATATGGGCTTTGGCACGGCACATTTTAAAGCTTTTTATTTTAAAAAATAATTTTTATAAAATAAAACAGGTTGGGAGATAAATAAAATAAAAAATATTAATTTTTTTTTATAAAAATAAAAATCATCTTATAATGATAAAAAGTTTGGCATGAACTCCTACCAGTTTATTAATATAAATCAAAATTATACAAAAGAGGGAGGAGAGGCTAGGTCTGACCTTCAGAATACAACGTGGGAAAGAGAAAAAATAGGGGTGACTCACCTCAATAAATAAAAAATAAAAATATATAATTTTAAAAAATTAAGAATTGAAAATAAATTTTACTAATTGTGTGCTTATGTCATTCTCATCACCAGATTCAGTATCATGTCCTCTTTTATCCTGAAGTTTCACCTCCGCATCCGATCAATCTTTGAAGCAGAGCAACATTTCAATTGTCTCGCCCGTCATTCTACTCCTTTTTTTATCCAGAACATGCCGGCTTGTACTAAAAGCTGATTCCGATGCTATTGTAAACATCAGCACAGCTAAAATATCATGTACGATTGCAGATATAACATGGTATTGATTTTTCATACTCTTCCATTAGACCAACACAGCAAAATTTTTTATTTAATTTTCATCTAATGCAAAAGAGACTTTATTTTGTAGATAAAATTTTAATTCGTTGCTTAAAGTTTAAGAAGATGCAGATGAAAAAGATGCATGTTAATATCTCCTATGTGTAAAAAATAAAAAAATAGTTGATGAACGAGAGGTACTAGAAATGGGTTATGAAGATGATCTGGACAATCTAGATCCACAAATTTTTTCATCATATAATGCAAAAATATCATAACATAGCTAAGTTACCTCAGCTTTAAATGCTTTGGAATTATGATCCATATATTTTCTAATTTCATCAAGTAAAATTTTATGCCACTTAATTTGATCCGTAGATCAAATATAGTAGCTAAGTTATACATGGGACATACCATGTTCCAATACCGATTCTATTTATTTTTTATTTTATAAATAATAGGTATTAAAATATTATCATATCTATACGTGCAAATTGACCATAAATTATATATGCTTGTTGTAAAAATGTATAAGAGGTTGGAAAATAAATACTAGAAAGAGCATTTATAGTATTATAAAAATTAATTAAAAAATTTTTATTTTTTTTTTTTCAATCATTTTCGGTCAAAATAAAGTCTAATCTACGATCATAGCCTAATCTACGATCATTTATATATATATTTAATAAATTTTTATATAGATATGTATAATGAATTATTGTATATATAGAGTTTCAACGGGTAACTACGTCAACTTTAAATTTTTGAAATATTTATAATATTTAAAATGATAAAAATAAAAAAAATAACCATTAGGACTCTTTAAAAAATAAAAAGAATCTTTAAATTAATTGTTATGGGCCGTGTCTGGTCTGTTTGGATCCGTTTCAGACCGTGCCAAACATAGTGTATTTGAGACTGTTATGGGCCGTGTCAAGAACGATCTGTTTGGAGCCGTTGCAGGCAATGCCAGATACTGTTCGTAATGATTCCAAATGGGTCGTATCTGGCACGATCCGTTTGAATTGAAAAAAAAAAAAAAAAAAAAAAGTCAAGCCGAACAGGCTAACAGACTCTATCTGATAGGCCCGTCAATTCTCGAGCCTAAGGGTCATGCCGGACGGAGAGTTTAAGCTTTTTATACCATATCGATATGACATATTTATCAGATAGATCGTACCTAATATGGCCCACTATAATACTTGGCCTGATGAATCTGGACCGAGTTGGAACAGGCGTTGTCTAATGTCCAAGTCTGCAGACGATGTCACCAGATTCCTAAATCAAAAGGGGCTAGATTTGGAAATTATGGTGTGCGCTTATGGGCGCTACAAGCTTTTTTTTTTATATATGATTATAAAATGATAGGTTTCCAGTGGTCATCCAGCTATAATAAATGGTTGTGACTAAAAATGGTGCACCGTATGGCACGCCAGTTGATTGATATATTGCTAAATGGAGTAATGGAAAGTTGTTCTTTTTTATTTTTTTGAGAGTTCTAAAACTAACCACTAAAACTAGTTTATTTTAGAGAAAAATTCATGCAACTAATAAAAAAATTTATTTATGCAAATAGCTATTCAAAAGAAGTTAATTATATAAATAATGATTGTAAGTATTGACGATAAAATTGTGATAACAAAAATAAAAATATCTGAAATATTAGAGGGCAAAAATGGACATACACATGAAGTCATTTTTTAACTCATATTTTTTATCAACCGCACCATCACAAAAAAATATCAGAAGCACAATAGAACTAGGGATATTAATGGGAACAAATATCTGGATATTTTATGTATTTCTAAACCGAATGAACCAATTTTATTGAAATTAAATGAGAATAGTTTTGATGATGAATTTAAAAATAAAAAATTATGTGATTCCAGTTTCAATTATGGTTTTGATAATTTTTTGATTTGAAACCCAATACAGCACCGAATTTGAAATTAAATATGAAAGCTAATCTGAAATCAAATATATCCGATATTTAATATCCTTTATGTTCAGTGTAAATCTAAACTACTAACTTTATGGGAATGGCCATTAAATCCTAGCCTCCTATGCTATTCAATCTGGACTGTCTAAAGTAACATCACGACAAATCCTAACATGAAAAGCATCTGTTTTTGATTTTTCAATTTTAATTTTATGATTTTTTCGATGGAGATTTTTATTTTTTATCTCAAAAATTATTCGGTTAAGATTTTAGTTTTCAAAAATGGTAGTAAATTTTTGGTTTTTTATTATCCGCACCAAACCCATTCTTGGCTGACATCCCTAAACAAAACACAATACCATATTCATCAATTTTTTTGAAAAAAAAAAAACACCAAAACCACCACAGATTAAAAAAAAAAAAAAGATAAAAAATAGTTGCTACATTTGAGAGAAGAGAAAAGAGGGCCAACCTATCGCTTAGGTGAGAATTGAGAAGCTCCATTGCCACTATCAAAAAATCGAGAATGAATGTCGACGTTAGAGAAAGACAAACCTAGAGGTCAAGAAGAGAAGAAGAATAAGCAGAAGTGAGAGCTCTACAGCGGAAGAAAGAAGATTAAAATCTTTATCACTTTAGAATAGGAGTAGATGGATTGGCATTGCATCTTTCCCACGAAAATACCAATCTATCATTAGGTTGCATAATAGTCATTTGGAGAGCTATACATCAAATGAATGAGAGAAATTCGGAATACTTTGAGGTCTGTTCAGGATGCAATTCAATGGCTAATATCATCACAGAAAATCATTCATTCTTTTGTGCGGAAGACACAACCCAAATTTGGAGGGGACAAGGGGTACCGCTCGCCTACTGCTCTGATCGGCCGCACCCGCACGTGGTCAGCCCACGAGTGAGATTCTTCACGCTAGCCATGAGGGTATCCGGCAGCCAGCGGAAAGCGGCTCCTAGTGGTAGGCCCCACGAAAGGGGCCGTGGATGATGGTGGACCGGAAGGAGACCATGGATCTACTAGAGTGTCGTTCTGTGTCACATTGGATTGTGTGTTATTTAGAATTAGGCATGGGTACTTCGTAATATTTAACGGGGAATCACGAATTCACGCCTACGGAGCCGACGACCCAACGGCCCGATTGTTGGAGCACCGCGCGCCCTAAAACAAGTAATGCTCGCTTTTTACTAGAAAACAAGTAATTCTCCCAACTCCGAACCATTCCCTGTTCATTTCATATTCCTCGTTAAGAATAGAGAGCATAATGTAACGTGAGAGCAAGGTTGGAAAAACCAAGGGTTAACCTGGATCTATCAAGCATGGGTATGGTGCATACCAAGCCCAGGATCGGACTTGCAATATTCCAACTTTCCATATGGTTTTGTAGTGAGGGCAAATTAGACCTCCATTGTTTATGAACTTATAAAATGAATCAACTGAATAGATGCAAGACCAGCAGCACTTCCAAGTTGGTGTATCGCCAATCCTTATGGGCCCAAGTGCTGAGATGCTTCTGCGAGTTGCTTCAAATTGCACCATTTGATGAAGAGAGTCGACGGGCCTCTAAGAGGACTCCTCGTAAAGAAAACGATCTCAATCAGTCTTCATGACCATTGAGATCTCACGATATAATTTTTTCTTAGTGATCTTGCATATAGATCATCAAAAAGATAAGCAAGAGAAATCAGCCCAGTCCAAGCATCTCTTAGAACAGTACTTGTTGGTAGAGCAACACGTTGAATAATTCTTCATTTTGTAGAGATCAGCTTTCTTATGAAACAGTAATACTCTGATGATTAAATAATAATACGCAAATTTCACCCCCACTAATAGAATAAACAAACGTGTATGGGAGATTTAATTGAAATGCCTAAGTAGATACAATGAAGCTTAGAATCTTGTATTTCACTGTTACAAAATTATAACTAAGAACTCTTGGAATACAGCAGTGTCTTATTTCCTAAAAATCTTCTATAGTAGATGTTTAGGAAGACTTCAGGATTATTGTAATAAGTGAAAATATGTTGAATTCTTTTTCTCTTCTGTTTTAGTCCGTATTTATAGAGTGATTAGATGTGACTGTTTAATGAACGTCACTTGCAGAAAAACACCTCTTTTCAATTTATATCTTTTTATTTAATTTTGAATGGACATGTCAATCCATAAACAGCCACCGGATAAGACATATCATTTCATATTGTGTCTTTTAGTTCCAAATAGATGTCTGCTCACCCAGGTGACCCTAAATAAATATATGTCTATTTTGAAAATACTCAACAATTCCCCACCATTCTCAAAATGGCTTGAATTTTTAACAATATCAAAAATCTCATGCATAAATGAAGGTATCGGTTAGATTTGAACCTTCACTTAGTGATGGTTAGTTATCGCCAGTCAGAATGGCATGGTAGACTAAGCTTTAAACCAGCCGGTTCTATGTTGACTAGTTGAGCACATCTCACACATAAGATTTCATATTTCAAAGAATTATTAATTGGCCAACACGTTAATGGCCTTGTGTCTGTATCCAATTTATGAGTGCTGTTAGAGCTAAGCCCTTACTCCTAGAAGCGACCTTACTTCCACTCATATAAGTAGACCCTATCAAAAGTGCACCTGTAATTTTAAGCACTTCAGCGATAAATCGTTATAGGTCTGTTAAGAGCAATATGCTCACCTTACCCGTCAACTCTATGGGTTACTTAACACTTATCAATCTTGGGATGAATAAAAAGTTTCTAAGTATTTGCAGCCATCCTTCAGATGTACTTTCACTCATTAAGCTCAAGACTTGATGTATTATCAAGCATTGAGTCGAGGTTCTATCATAGGTGACTTTATTTTATGGGCATGAGTCTCATCCCCTGAGGTCTTAATCACCATATCTCTTGGTAAACTTTTTGTTAATGGATCCGCCAAATTTTGATTAGACCTCACATAATCTATAGTGATGATTCCATTACTTATCAACTCTTGAACATAACAATATCTTAGACCAATATGTCTCAGACCAATATGTCTTCACTGTCACAATATATTGAGATAGGAGACATCGGTTTTTGCCATAATGGTATCTCATACAATATATCTTTTAACCATTTGGCTTCTGTACTAGCCGAGGCTAAGGCTATAAATTTTGCCACCATGATGGAATTAGTTATGATTGTTTGCTTCTTTGATCCCCATGAGATCGCACCTCCACCAAGTGTAAAAATTCATCCACTTGTTGATGTATAGTTTTCTCTACTTGTGATCCAACTGGTATCAAAAAATCCTTTCAGTACCGATGGATATCCACTAAAGCAAATACTATAATTTATGGTGTGCCTTAAATATCTCAAAATAAGATTTACAGCATGCCAATGCATCTTGCTTGGGTTATTTATGTATCTATTTAATTTACCAACTACAAAGGCAATATCCGACCGTGTACAAGTCATTGCATACACTACAACGGCAAAGGATATTTATGATATAAACAAAGCATCGCAAATAACAAATTTTTGAAACTTCTGTTGTTAATAATTCATCACTAAAAATGAGATCGTAGATAATATTTTATGATAAAAAAATAATTTCATCACTAATAATTATTTTTTTACGATAAATTTTTTTATTATAAATTTTTTTATTATAAATTTTTTTATTTTTAAATTATTTATGATGGAACAATTATGTCATAAATAGATAAACTTGTAACGAAAATATTCCATCATAAATAATTTTAAAAAAGATTTTTAAATAAAAGAATAAATTATTTATGATGAAAGATTTTCGTTGCAAATAAGTTTATTTATGATAGATATTTCATCATAAATAATTTTATCATTAATTAAAATATAATATTTTTTAAAAATAATTTATAAATATATATTCTTTAATTTATATTTTTAATATTTAATATTTATAATCTATAAAATAAAAATAAAAGATTCACATAATAAACTCATAAATAAATTTGATCATTTTATTATATTAAAATATAATTATAAAAAAATAAATTTAATAATTATAAGAGGTCCAAAATAAAAATAAAAAAATATAAAAATAAATCGTTGACCATCAAGCATCAACATCTGGAGAAGAAGAACAGGTAGAGCATGATGGATCAGCTTGCTGCTGCCTCATCAACTTTATCATCAGCTCCATCTGTGCCATTCACTCCATCATCTGTATCTAAAATGACTAGTAGGAGTCAACGTATGCAGCCAATTTAGCAGTCTATTGTCGATCCTCAGCACACTACAAGAAAAAAAAATTTTTGTGATGAAATTATTTACGATGCAAATATTTTCATCGTCAATAATTGTATTTATAATGAAAAATTAAATTCATCATAAATAATAAAATATGTATGATGAAAATATTTTTTCATCATGAATAATTACATATTAGTGATGAAAAAATATTCTATCATAAATATAAATTATTTATGATAAAAGTTTTTATCATAAATAATTTATCATTTATTTTAATTTTAAATTTTTAAATATTCATGATAAAAATATTTTTATCATAAATAATTTAAGTATTTATGATGAAAATAATTTTTTTATCTGTAATAAATTTATTTTCAATGAAAATATTTTTATCATCAATATTTAAAAAAATAAAAAATTTAAAAAATTTAAAAAATATAGATTATTTGTGATGAAATCATTATGTCATAAATAATTGAGTATTTATGATAAAAATAAATTTTTATCATAAATAAATTTATTTACGATAAAAATATTTTCATCATCAATAGTTAAAAAATAATCAAAAATTTTAAAAAATTAAAAATTACTCATTATTTATGTTGAAATTTTTTCATCATAAATAAGCTCTTTTTGTGATGAAAATTTTTTTTATCATAAATATAAAATTATTCTCAACTAAAATATTTTCATCGTCAATAGTTAAAAAGGTAAAAATTTAAAAATAATTAAAAATAATCATTATTTATGATGAAAATTTTTCATCATAAATAATCACTTTTTATGATAAAAAACCAAGTTTCATTATAAATATGAGATTATTTTTGATGAAAATATTTTCATTGCCAATAGTTTAAGAAATAAAAAATTTAAAAAAAATTAAAAGTTGAATATTATTTGTGAAAAAATATTTAATCATAAATAAGCTATTTTTATAATGAAAAATAAATTTTCATCATCAATACGAGATTATTCCTGACAAAAATATTTTCATTGCCAATAGCTAAAAAAAATAAAAAAAATTAAAAATTGATCATTATTTATGATGAAAATTTTTTCATCACAAATAAGCTCTTTTTACAGTAAAAAAGTAATTTTCATCATAAATACAAGATTATTACCAATGAAAATATTTTTATTGCCAATAGTTAAAAAAATTAAAAATTAAAAAAATCAAAAGTTGATCATTATTTATGATGAAAATTTTTATCGTAAATAATATCTTTTACGATGTAAAAAAATTTCATCGTAAATACTAAATTATTAATGATGAAAATTTTTTCATCATAAATAATTAAAAAAATTATAGAAATCAAAAATTGTTTTTTATTTATGATAAAATTTTTCATCGTAAATAATAATTATTTATGATGAAAATTTTATTTTCATCGTAAATATGTTTATTTACGATGAAAATATTTTTATCATCAATATTTAAAAAATTAAAACTTTAAAAAAATTATAAAATTTAAATTTTTGATTTTATGTAAGATAACTATATCTATTTTTTGTAGCAGTTGTATACATCTTTTATCCTTTTACATGATAAAGAAACAAATGTGAATTATGATCCAGACCGAACCTTTTGTATGAAAAAATCATATAAAAGTGGATAATATTCGCGGATTAGAATGAATAGATCCTTTTGAATGAAATATGCTATACATTTATTTATACATAAAATTCATCTGTTCATCGCTGTCACTTTACTAGTGATATCAATGAATTTTTTTGATGATATGTCTGCCTTAAGTTGCATAAAAAGAGCCTCTTTTCATGCAGAAACCATATAGTTAAGCAGTGCATTCCAGCATGGCTTCCATAATCTTAAAAAGTACCATGCTTTTTGCATCGATTGACGCTCAAATGTATCTCTGTAAGAGTTCTAACCATAAGAAGACGAACAATATGTGCACTCATCTTCCTAGCAATACAAAGCATAAATATGAGCTTGTGCTTTATAACACAATTTGCATTACCTATAAATCTGCTTTGATTCTGGTTAATTGCTAGATCTTTGATGCTCACATAATTCTTGATGAATTTCTCAATCTCAATCTTACATGCATGTAATATACAAGCTTCTGAAATAAGGACTTCAACTTTCGAAATGAAGACTCCAAGAAGAAGATGAGCTCCTTGGAGATCGAAGACCTTAAAGCCGTGGATCTCTCATAGTGTCCATTTTATTACGAAAGTTGAAGAGTTATTCTTATAACAATTATTAGCAACGTAAATTAAATTTTTCATCGTAATTATATTTTTTATGTACGTAATTTTTTTTGAAGAAAAAAGCTTTTTTGAAGAAAAAAATCATAAATTAACTATTTATATAAATTTTTGTTGATTAATAAAAATTAACTTTTTTAATGAAATTATTTTGAAAATTTTTTTAGGCCAAAATTTTTTAGATTAAAGAAAATTTATTTTATTTTTCATCATGAATATTTTTTTAATGTCAATTTTTTGTTAAATTTTTTGGATAGAATTTTTTTTATGAAAAAATCTAAAATTAATTTTTTATAAAATTATTATTGAAAAGATATTTAATTATTAGCAACGTAAAACTAATTTTCATCATAAATAGTCTTTAAATATTTTATAATTTTTTTTATGAAAATATATTTATGACATAAATTTAGTTTTCATCAGCAAACATATTTTAAAAATATTATTTTGATCAATTTTTATGAATAAAAAATTTATTAAAGGGAAAAAAATTATTAGATGAAAAAATTTTTTTGACAGTAATTATTAGCGACGAAAATAAAATTTCCATTGCTAATAATTTTATTAACAATAAATTTTTTTTCCATCACCAATAATTTATTTTTGGGCAAAATATTTTTAGAGAGAAAATTTTTTTAGTGAAAAAATTTTTTTGGCAAAAATTATTGATGACAAAAATTAATTTTTTATTGCTAATAAAATTATTAATGATGAAAATTTTTTTCATCATCAATAATTTTTTTAAGAGAGAAAATTTTTTTAGTGGAAAATTTTTTTTATTCAAAAATTTTCTTACAAGAATTATTGACGATGAGAATAAAATTTTTGTTGCTAATAAATTTATTATTGATAAATTTTTTTTTTATCATCAATAATTTGTTTTAAGAGGAAAAATTTTTTTAATGAAAAAAATTTGTTGTCAAAAATTATTGAGGATGAAAATCAAATTTTTATTGCTAATAAATTTATTAACGATAATTTTTTTTTTCATGGCCAATATTTTTTTTAAGGGCAAAAACTTTTTAAGTAGAGATTTTTTTTTGGTGGATATTATTGATGATGAAAATATTTTTTTCATCGCTAATAATAGTATTAACGATGAAAATTTTCGTCGCTAATAGTTCTGCATTTAATGCACGTCAACTCAATATTCTTTCGTGCGAAATCCATTTTCTTTCCCCCTTTCCCCTCTACTCTCCTCTCACCCTGAGCTCTCCCCTCTCCCCTCTCCCTCTTTGAGCTCTCCCCCCCTCTTGCCATCGGTGAGCCCGTCTCCACCATCGCCATCACTATCCGTCATCTGCACCGTTGCCGTCCGCCGTCCATGGCAAGTAAGGATTCTTCCAGTCCTTTTTTTTTTGGATTGATCGGACCATCGGGGGGCGGACGGGGTTCCGGGGGGGGGGGGCGTGGGTGACCGATGGCGCCACGGGGTCGGGGAGGGGTCGGTCGGTGGAGGGGGTTACAGGGTGGGGCTGGGCGACAAGGGGACGGAGATGGGATCTGGGGGCGACACGAGGGCGGGGAGGGGGTCGTGGGTGGCCGATGGCGCCTCAGGGCTGGAGAGGAGGTTGGCCGATGAAGGGGGTCGACTGGGGCGAGACGGGGGTAGGGATGGGGTCGGAGGGTGGTCGGGGGTGACATGAGGGTGGGGAGGGGGCCGTGGGTGGTCGGCGGTGCCACGGGGTCGGGGAGGGAGTCGACCAGTGGAGGGGGTTGGCTGGAGGTGACACAGAGGTGGGGATGGGGTTGGGGGGCGATCGGGGGTGACATGGGGGCGGGGGGCGATCGAGGGTGACACGAGGGTGGGGAGGGAGCCGTGGGCATCTGACGGCACCACGAGGCCAAGGAGGGGGTCGGTCGGGGAGGGGTGGGTGACGGTTGGGAGGAAGGGAGGAGTGAAATAAGAGAAAAAAAATAAAAATATATTAATCAATTATATTATTATTTGATTAATAAAAATAAAATCTGGATTACGATCTAAATTGGATCGAGGTCAGGATCTGAGTCAAGATCCCGATCTGGATTGGGATCCAGATCGAGATCTGATCAGGATCTGAGTTGGGATCCGGGTCGCAGGGGGTTGGAGAGGACGATGACACCGTGGGGGGTGGGTGACAGCGGCGGCACCGTGGGAGCAAGAGTCACGAGGGCTGAGTCCGGGCGGTGCGGGTTGGGTGACGGCACCGGTGCCGTGGGAGTGGGGGCCGTGGGTAGCCAAGTCCAGAGCTCATTTAGGAAAAAAATATTTAAAAAAATATATTTTTAGATAAAAATATTAAAAAAAAATTTTATTTATTATTTTTAGGTAAAAAATATTTTTAAAAAAAAATAAAAAACCATCGAGCCTTTGGGATTAGATTTCGTGTTATTATTTTATGTTAATATTATTTTACATGCTCAATTACTTATAGTTTATTTTATATTTATTGTATAAATTTTTTAATGTTACTGCTGAAATATATAAATTTTTTTTGTTCCACTAGCACAATGCATATTGCTGTTGCTTATTATAATTTAATTATTTTATGCGCTGTTTTGTTTGCTTTTGCTTATTATAGTTAAATATAAAAGATATTTTTATTTTAGAGAAAACTCTATTGAAATTTTTGATGAAAAAATTTTAATGCAGATATACTCTTTTTTGATGATTTACAAATTCAACTTTGAATGTATATTCAGAGGTAGTAGTTAAATTATATTGAGCTGTAGATTTTTGTTCAAGAGTCGATATTGATCGAGATCGACTCTTAGATGTCCCGTATTCAAACTTTTTAAAAAAATAATAATCTTATTATTGTTAATAGTTGATATTTTATTTCATTATGTGGTACTCATAGTTATCTGTCTATTGTTCTCTGGGTATATAGTGGATAGGGTACATAGGCACCATATTCACATCGTATACTTGAAAAACCATGGGAAGATGCTGTCAAAATTTTTACAATAATAAAATAAAATATCGACTAATAATAATAATAAAATTATTATTTTTTTGAAAGAGATAGGGCCACACTTGTTAGTAGTAATTTGAAATGGATAGGATTATGTATTTTTGCTTCATTAAATTAGTAAAAGAAGATTTTCTGTGTTACTGTTCAGTCTGTATTCTTTAATGCATACTGTTTTGTATAAAATGATCCATGTCCGGATCTGAATCGAGATTTGGTTCGAAATTGGGATCGAAATTCGATCCGAAATTCGGATCAGGATCTGGTTTGAATGAATACTATTGAAATTTTTTTTGTTGTTAATGGTTTTTGTGTTTGTTGTTAGATGGATATCAATAAAAGTTGGATGAATGCTAGAGATATTTTTTTTGCCTGAATATCGATAAAGTGTACGAGATTTTATTGACTTTGCATGGTATAAGGCAAACAGTGCTAGTCAAATAAAATATCCATGCAAGAGATATGTCAATATGGTATATTGTCACATAACACTTGTTGAGAAGCATCTGCTATATTACGGTATGGATAAAAAATATATTTGCTGGGTATGGCATGGGGAGGGAGATCCGAATGAAGTTGTGTGTGATGATGAAGATATTGAAGATGATAGTTATGCTGCTGAATCTGTTAAATATAGTGGTATAGGAGAACTATTGGATGATTTACATTAGGATGTTTGTTCAAATATACGTATGAGTACTGGTGCATCTGAAGGCAATTCTAATCATGAACACAATATTCGACATGAGATAGAAGGGACTTTTGAATAATTTACAAAGCTTGTAAGGGATGCATAAGAGCCACTCTTTTCAAATTATACAAAATTCTCCAAGTTAGAGTTTTTGATAAAATTACTTCATATTAAAACCGTGAACCGATGGATGCAGAAGTCATTTGATCAAAATTTGACATTGATTAAAGCAGCTCTTCCCGCTAAAGAGAGACTTCCGAAATCATATTCTGAAGCAAAAATATGCATGCAAAAATTGAGACTTGACTATATTCCTATACATGCTTGCAAAAATGACTGTATATTATTTTATAAGGATAACAAACAGACAACTGAATATCCGAAATGCAGTGAGCTTAGGTATAAAATCGATAACAGAAAAGGAAACAAGATATCTTAAAAAAATTTGAGATATTTTTCATTGATTTTAAGACTTCAAAGACTGTATATGTCCACAAAGATAACAGAAAAAATGAGATGGCATCATGAACAGCAGGTTTTGGAACAGAACATATTTAGCCATCCAACCGACTCTGTAGTGTGGAAAGACTTCGATGCAAAACATCCACACTTTCCAAGTGATCCGCGCAATATCCGGCTTGGTCTAGCAATAGATGGATTTAATCTCTTTGACAATTTGAGTACTTCCTACAGCATATGGCCTGTGATACTAGTTGTATATAATGTGTCACTTTGGAAGTACATGAAAGAACTATTTATTTTTATGTCACTGTTGATTTTGGATCTGAAAGTATTAGATAATAAAATTGATGTATATCTACGATCATTTATCGATGATCTGAAGGAGCTATGAAAAAATAGAGTACAAACATATGATTCTATGAGTCGAAGAAATTTTAAGTTGCATACTTCAATTTTATGGATCATAAATAGTTTTTCTACATATGAAAACTTATCTAGGTAGAGCACCAAAAGATATTTTGTATGTCTAATATGCAACGAGGATGCATCATCCTTACATTTAAAGTATGAACGAAAAATATGCTTCATGGGTCATCGATGGTTTCTACCTAATCATCATTTTTGGAGGATCCGTTACAATACTTTGATGGTAAGTCCAACCGATGTCCACCACCTAAGGAGTTAAGTGGAGCGAAAGTTTTAGAACAATTTAAAGTCATTAGAAACGTTCAATTTGAAAAAACTTCGAGTACTCGCAAGCGAAAGTGTACGGAAGCTGAGTTGAATTGGATGAAGCAAAGTATTTTTTTCGAACTACCGTATTGAAAGCAGCTACTACTTCATCATAATCTGGATATAATATACATTAAGAAAAATATTTATGATAATATCATTGGTACTATATTGAACATCTCAAGAAAAATAAAAGATAGTACAAAAGCTCGTCTTAATTTGCAGGAAATGAGAATCCGATCGGAGTTGCATTTAGTTCATCGAGGTGATAGATTTTTTATGCCACTTACATGTTATTCACTATTTGGCAAGGAAAGAAGAGTTTCTGTGGATGGTTCAAAACTGTAAAATTTTCTGACACATATGCTTCAAATGTATCGTGGTGTGTTGGGAGCAACGACGGTAATATCTTTGGCATTAAAAGTCATGACTCCCATGTGATGATGCAACGCTTGCTTCTTGTGATCATGCATGGCTAGATGTTCCAACTACATTAATTGAGTTGGGAGTGTTCTTTCGAAAATTATGTTGTCGAAAATTAAAAATTAACTTAATTAAGAAGTTTGAGAAGGATATCATACTCATTCTTTGTAAGTTAGAAAAATTTTTTTCATCAATATTTTATGATGTTATGGTGGGCTATTCATCTTTCAAAAGAAGCTCTTTTGACTAGATTGGTACATTATCGGTGGATGTATCCTATTGAAAGATAAAAAAATTATACGTACTTTATCATATCAGTTATAAAATATAAATATATTTATAAAATTTAAATTTATTTTTATTTACAGATTCTTGTATATCTTAAAAAAGTATGTGCGCAATAAGGCACGGCCTGAAGGATCTATAGTGGAAGCATACGTAGCTACGGAGTGTGTTACATTTTGCTCGATGTATCTTGACAATATCGAAATAAGATTCAATTGTACAGATCGTAATGCAGACCGTGAATGGGATGACAATGAACTGATGCCGTCTATATTTAAACAAACGATTCGACCTATTGGTGGAAAGAGATATGAATTTAGGGATATGAATGAGCTATCCAAGGCATACTTCTACATTCTAAATAATTATGAAGAAATTGAAGATTTTATTGAGTAAGTACCATCTTAGCATACTGTTTAATATTCTAAGTAATTTTTTCATGTCAATGTAAAATTAAAAATCATGACTTGTTACAATGAGCACAAGAGCACACTATACAGAGAGAATAATACGGATGCTGATGATCGACATAGAAAAAAATTTATAAAATGATTTGGTGTTCTTATAAGTTACACTAGTAATACGTTATTTTTAATAATTATAAAAATAATTATTTAAATCAATATAATTTTTTATATTATGGTGTAGATGAAATTTAAGTATTTTAATAAAGAAAAGGGTGCGATCGATGAGTTATACGATTTAGCATATGATCTCGATCGAAGGGTTAACCACTATGCATCCTGTATCATTGGAGGAATGAGATTTCATACAAGGGAGCTTGAGATGCAACGACGGACCCAGAATAGTGAGATTGCTACGATAGGATATGAAGGAGAAGAAGAGATTGAATGTTATAGTGTACTAATAGATATCATAGAACTGAAGTATGGGTCTAGTAATTCTGTATTCTTATTTCAGTGTGAATGGTGGGATATTAGCAATAAAAGATCGATATTTATATCGATCCATATTTTATCAGTATAAATTTTGCACGAACATGGTACCAGAATGAGCCATATATATTAGCAACTCTAGTAAAATAGGTAATATATTTGAAGGATGTAAAGTATCGAGATAATTGGCATGTTGTACAAAAAATAATACTTAGAGGTATACATGGCATACCAACCCAATTAGAGATGGATGAAAGTTTGGATTTATATAAAGAAAAAAATTTTCAAGAAGAAGAACAAATATTAGCCAAGCTTCTTGTTAATGAAGAACTTGTAACAGCTCCTTTGAATAGAGCTGATCTACCGTCCAATAAAGTTGAAGCTGATTTTGTATTTAATTTTGATGAGTCAGAGGGCGATGATCAGTTCATAAATGATGATGAAATAGAAGATGACACATATGTTGATTATTGTAATTCAGAGGAGGATCTACACATTGAGGAAGATATGAATATTGATAAATAGATCTATATTCTTTGTTCAATCTTCTCTTGTAATAATAGTATGTGATATAATTCTATTCATGAGAATATAATTTATTTTTTATTATTATTATTCAATATTATATTCATTTATATTCAAAAATTATAGATATGGTATCAGAAAATAGACGACGACGTTCGCGTTCGCAGTCTACCCCAGAGGCTGAGGTGCCTTCACCGATTTTTACTACCGCACCAGCTCCATCGCCAGAGGGTCCTGCACTGGCAGGTCCCAGTGAGGCAGATCCGAGTGAGGAGGATCCGAGTGATATTATCATATTTTTTATATAATAAAATTTGATTTTTTTTATTTAGATAGCTTTCATACTAAAGATTTATTTATTATTGTTTCATGTCAGTCTCCACCAGTAGTGAGGTGAGGGCGAGGTTCATTGAAGAACCTTGCTCTAAAATGTTGGAGACACGAGCATTCGGGATAGCATCTCCATATTAAGGTGCCACCCGACTACACCAGGCCCATTAGGAGATGGTGCGAGCCATGGCAGATCGAGCTGGGCATCATATGCCGCAACTAGCCCTTGTGACGCTTTTCGATTGGCGTCACATTGTACCGGCTTAGAGAGAGATTTTCTATACTCAATTACTGATAAAATAAATTATACTATAAATATTTAATTAGTATGATATTTTTTTTATATTTTTTATTGACAGGATGTATTTGATATTATTGATTTTGAGGAAGATCGTGTGCAGCGAGCTGTGGATGCTCATTTATCTTTACATTTTAAGAAGTATTGCCATCGCATCCATCAGCATTGGTACCATATGATGCAGGATCATGGGTTGGAGGCAGCACAGCAGTGGTCCTATGACAGCATCACTATAGATGATTGGGCTCTCATATGTCGGCATTACGAGGATCCAGCATATAAGGTTACACATCCAAACTTCTTTTCTTTTAGAGTTAATAATTGAATCATTTATTTTTAAATTCAGTCTGTTACCTACTAATTTGACTGCTAACTGTATAGAGAAGATGTGCCTAGAACATTGTGAATCAGACAAGACAGACCGTATTGCATTGTGGGGGTTCGAGGTCGTTCGCTCGTCACATAGAGCAAATGATAATTAACTTCAAATTCTATATTTTAATTTTTTAACTATTCAAAATTTTTTAATTAATTATTTTTAAATTACAGAGAGAAGCAGAGAGTAATAAGCTTCTTGGTAGGATTGATAGCTACCAACGGACCCACCAACGATGGTCAGGGGAGTGGCACTGCAACAAAATAGGATATTAGTGATAAAAAAAATTTATCGCTAGTAATAAATTTTTGTTGCTAATAGTTATTAGTGATAAAATTTTTGTTGCTAATATTTGATCGTAAATAATACTATCGTTGATAATTTTTAATGATGAATTTTTTTTTATCATCAATAATCGATATTACTGACGAAAAATTTTCATCGTTAAAAAATTTATTTTTTCAAAAACTATTTATGATGAAAAATTTTAGTCATAAAAAAAGATAATTTATGTTGAAATATTACATCATTAATAAAAAAATAATTATTTATGATGAATATTATTCGTTACTATTAATTTAATTAAAATTTTTTATAAAAATTAATTTTAAAAAAGTATTAGTGATGTAAATTTTTCATTACAAATATGATAATTTTGGATGTAAATTTTTATTACTAATAAATTATCAATTATTTATGATGAAAATATTTTTGTTGCTATTAAATTAATTAAATATTTTTATGAAAATAAAATTTAAAAAAAATATTAGCGATGTAAATTTTTCATCATAAATAAAGTAATTTCCAACATAAATTTTTATCGCTAATAATTATTTATGATAAAAATATTTTTATCATTATTATTTTAAATAAAATTTTTATAAAAATTAAATTTAAAAAAATATTAGTGGCATACATTTTACGTCACGAATATAGTAATTTCTGACATAAATTTTTATTGATAATAAATTTTTAATTATTTATGATAAAAACTTTTTCATCATTATTAATTTAATATAAAATTTTGATATTTTTAAAATTATTAAAAAATTTATTTATGATCAATTTTTTATCGTTAATATATTTTTTGGTAATCAATATTTTATCAAAAATAATTCAATCGCTAATAATTTACACATATTTTTTTAAAAAATAATTTATGAATATATATTTAATTTATATTTATAATTTTTTTATAAATTTAAAATATAAAATTAGAATAAAAAATTTATATAATAAATCTATAAATAAATTTTATCATTTTATTATATTAAATTAAAATTATAAGAGATCTAAAATAAAAATAAAAAGCTACACAAATAGGTCGTCAAGTGTCAGTATCTGCAGAAGGAGAACGGGCTGGGGAAAGGGAGCACCTGGATGAGCTCAGACCGGCCTACTGCTGCCTTATCAACTGCATCATTTACTCCATCATTGCTATCCATTTCATTATCTGGATCTGGAGCTGTTGGTACTTGTTGATACGTGCAGTTAACTCATCAGCTCGCCTTAGCCTGCCTCTGCACCTCCGTCAGTCGAGCATCGCAGGCAGCATGGATGTCAGCCCTGAACGGATGTGAGGATGAGGGAGCAGTGATCCCATGCCCTAGGCTCTTAACATAACAGGGTCTCATACCAAGCACCTGATCATAGATCTCATCAGCTGTGAGTGCGGTCCAGCCCTCAAGGGTAAGCTGGGATCTGATGTCTATCAAACGGTTCTGAAAATTAAAGATATACCTATTTTAAATTCATACTAAAAATCAAATAGTGAATAAAAAAATAATTAAAAAAATTTATAAAAAGCTCCTGCCTCCCCGTCATCCAATCTCCTGACCGTCACTGGTGGGTCCACTGGTAGATATCGATCCTACCAGAAAGCTCGCCACTTCCTGCATCTCTCCGTAATTTGAGAATAATTAATTAAAATTTTTTAAATAGTTAGAGAGTTAAAATATACTACTTAAAAATTACTTACCATCTGCTCCATATGACAAGCGAATAACCTCAAACCCCCACAATGCGCTACGGTCTGTCTCGCTCGATTCATGGCGTTCTGGGCATATCTTCTCTATATAGTTAGCAGTCAAATTAGTAGGTAACAAACTGAATTTAAGAATAAATGATTCAATTATTAAACTCTAAAAAAAAAATTTAGATGTATAACCTAATATGTCGGATCCTTGTATGCCGGTATATGAGAGCCCAATCATCCATAGCGATGCTGTCATAGGGCCGCACCACGCTGCCTCCACCCCATGATCCTGCATTACATAGTACCAATACTAATGGATGCGGTGGCGATACTCCTTGAAATGCAAAGATAAATGAGCGTCCACAACACGCCGCATGCGATCCTCCTTAAAATCAATAATATTAAATACATCCTGCCAATAAAAAATATTAGAAGAATATCGTGCTAATTAAATATTCATAGTATAATTTATTTTACCTGTAATTAAGTGTAGAAAATCTCTCTCTGAGCCAGTACAACGTGACGCCAATCGAAAAGCATCACGGAGGCATAGCTGTGGCATATGATGTCTAGCTCGATCTGCCACGGCTCGCACCATCCCCTAATAGGCCTGGTGTAGGTAGGTGGTATCCCAATATGGAGATGCTGTCCCGAGTGTTCGCATCTCCAACGCTCTAGAGCGAGGTTCTTCGATGGACCTCACCCTCGCCTCACTATTGGTGGAGACTGGTCTGAAACAATAATAAATAAATCATTAGTATGATAGCTATTCAAATAAAAAAATTAAATTTTATTATATAAAAAATATAATAATATCACTTGGACCCACCTCACTGGGACTTGCCAGTGCAGGACCCTCTGGCGATGGGGCTGGTGCGCGGGCAGTGAAAATCAATGAAGATGCCTTAGCCTCCGGAGTAGAATGCGAACCTGAACATCATCGTTTATCTCCTAGTGCCATACCTGTAATTCTTGACATATAAATAAATATAATAATGAATAATAATAATAAAAAATAAATTACATTCTAATGAATAGAATTATATCGCTTACCATTATTGTAAGAGAAGATTGAACAAAGAATATAGATCTACTCATCAATATTCATATCTTCCTCGATGTGTAGATCCTCCTTCGAATCACAATAATCGATATATGTGTCATCTTCTAACTCATCGTCATTTATGAAATGATCATCATCTGACTCATCAAGATTAAATACAAAATCAGCTTCAACTTCATTGGACGACAGATCAACCCTATTCAAAAGAGCTATTACAAGTTCTTCATCAACAAGAAGCTCGGCTAATATTTGTTCTTCCTCTTGAAAAACTTCTTCTTCATAAAAATCCAAATTTTTATCCATCTCTAATCGGATTGGTATGTCATATACGCTTCTAGGTATTATTTTTTATATGATATGCTAATTACCTCGATACTTTAGATCCTTCAAATATATTACTTATTTCGCTTGAGTTGTTAATATATACGGCTCATTCTGAAACTATGTTCGTACAAAATTACACTGTGGATCGATGTGAATACTGATCTTTTTATTGCTAATATTCTCACCATTCACACTGAAATAAGAATACAAAATTATTGGACCCGTACTTCAGTTCTATGATATCTATCAGTACACCATAATATTCAATCTCTTCTTCTTCTTCATATCCTATCGTAGCAATCTCACTATTCTAGATCCATCATTGCATCTCAAGCTTTCTTGTATAAAATCTCATTCTTCTAATGATATAGGATGCATAGTGGTTAACTCTTCGATCGGAATCCCATGCTAAATCATACAACTCATCGATTGCACCCTCTTCTTTATTAAAATACTTATATTTTATCTACACCATAACATAAAAATTTATGTTAGTTCAAATAATTATTTTTATAATTATTAAAAATAATGTAATACTAGTATAACTTACAAGATCATCAAATCATTTTATAAATTTTTTTCTATATCGATCATCAGCATTCGTATTATTCTCTTTGAATAATATACTCTTGTGTTCACTGCAACAAGTCATGATTCTTAATTTTACATCGACATAAAAAAATTACTTAGAACATTAAACAGTATGCTAAGATGATACTTACTCAATAAAATTTTAATTTCTTCATAATTATTTAGAACGTAGAAGTGTAACTTGGATGGCTAATTCATGTCCATAAATTCATATCTCCTTCCACAAAAGGGTCGAACTGTTTGTTTAAATATAGACAGTATCGGTTCATTATCATCCCATTCACGATTTGCATTATGATCTGTACAATTGAATCTTATTTTGATATCATCAAGATACATCGAGCAGAACATGATACACTATAGCTATGTATGGTTTTGCTATAGACCCTTTAGGTCGTGCTTTATTACGCACATACTTTTTTAGAGTATACAAAAATCTATAAATAAAAATAAATTTAAATTTTAAAAATATATTTACATCTTATAACTGATATGACAAAGTGCATATAATTTCTTTACCTTTCAATAAGATACATCCACCGATAATGTATCGATTCGGTTAAAAGAGTTTTCTTTGAAAGATGAATAGCTAGATGCACCATAACATAAGAAAATGATGGTGAAAATTTTTTTCTAACTTACAAAGAATAAGTGTGATATCCTTCTCAAACATCTCAATTAAGTTAATCTTTAATTTTTTCTAACTTACGCGCAAATAAACATATAGCTCATTTCATTTAAAAAGATCTATTCATTCTAATCCGCGAATATCATCCACTTTCATATGATTTTTTCATACAAAAAGTTTAGTTTGGATCATAACTCACATTTATTTCTTTATCATATAAAAGATGAAAAGATATATACAGCTGTTACAAAAAATAGATGCAGTTGCCTTACACAAAATTAAAAATTTAAATTTTATAATTTTTTAAAAATTTTGACTTTTTTATATATTAGCGATGAAAATATATTCATCATAAATAAATGTATTGATGATGAAAATAATTTTTCATCATAAATAATCATTATTTATGATAAAAAGTTTCTTCATAAATAATGATTAACTTTTAATTTTTTATATATTTTTTAATTATTTACAATAAAAATATTTTTATCATTAATAATATAGTATTTATGATAAATTTTTTTTCATCATAAAAAGATATTATTTATGATGAATTTTTTTATCACAAATAATGATCAATTTTTGATTTTTTTTAATTTTTTGATTTTTTTAACTATTGGTGATGAAATTATTTTCATCAAAAATAATCTTATATTTATGATGAAAATTTTTTTTCATCATAAAAAAAACTTATTTACAATAAAAAAATTTCATCACAAAATAATGATCAGCTTTTGATTTTTTTAAATTTTTTATCTTTTTAACTATTGATAATGAAAATGTTTTCATCAAAAATAATCTTGTATTTATGATAAAAATTGATTTTTCATCATAAAAAGTGATTATTTATGATGAAAATTTTTTATCATAAATAATGATCAACTTTTAATTTTTTTAACTATTGGTGATGAAAATATTTTCATCAAGAATAATCTCATATTGATAATAAAAACTTATTTTTTATCATAAAAATAGCTTATTTATGATGAAATATTTTTATCATAAATAATATATAATTTTTATTTTTTTAATTTTTTAATTTTTTAATTATTTATGATAAAAATGTTTTTATTTTAAATAAATTTATTTACAATAAAAATTAATTTTCATCATAAATACTCAATTATTTATAATGCAACAATTTCATTGTAAATAATTTATAATTTTTAAATTTTTTAAATTTTTTATTTTTTTTAAATATTGATGATGAAAATATGTTCATTGAAAATAAATTTATTATCAATAAAAAAACTATTTTTATCATAAATACTTAAGTTATTTATGATAAAAATATTTTCATCATGAATATTTAAAAATTTAAACTTAAAATAAATGATGAATTATTTATGATGAAAGTTTTTATTGTAAATAATTCATATTTATGATGAAATATTTTTTTCATCACTAATATGTAATTATTCATGATGAAAAATTATTTTTATCATAAATATTTTATTATTTATGATGAATTTGATTTTCATCATAAATATAATTATTGGTGATGAAAATATTTGCATCGTAAATAATTTTATCACAAAAATTTTTTTTCTTATTGTGTGGACGACGGAGAGCTAGGAGCTTTTTATAAATTTTTTTAATTATTTTTTTATTCATAGTTTGATTTTCAGTATGAAATTAAAATAGTTATAATTTTAATTTTTAAAGTCGTATAATAGGTATCAGATCTCAACCTACCTCTGAGGGCTCAATCGCACCCATAGATGATGAGATTTGTGATCAGGTGCTTGGTACAAAATTTAATTATGTTAGAAGTCAGCGTGGGATCACTGCTTCTTTATCCTCACGCTCATCCAGGGTTGACATCCATATTTTCTGTGATGCTCAACTGGTGGAGATACAAAGATAAGCTGAGCAGCGAGCTGATGAGTTGACTGTATGCATCGATGAGTACTAGTGGCTCCAGATCTAGATGGTGGAGTGGATTGTGCAGATGAAACAGATGATGCAACTGATGGGACAGCAGCAGACCGGTCCGAGCTCTTCCGAGCATTCTCCTTCCCCAGCCTGTTCTCCTTTTGTAGATGCTGAGACTTGACGGCTTATTTGTGTAGCTTTTTATTTTTATTTTTAATCTTTTATAATTTTAATTTAATATAATAAATAATAAAATTTATTTATAGATTTTTTATATAAATTTTTTATTTTTAATTTATAAAAAATATTATAAATATAAATTAAATATATATATTCATAAATTATTTTTAAAAAAGATATGTGTAAATTATTATTGATAGAATTATTTTTGATGAAATATTGATCGCCAAAAAATATATTAGCAATGAAAAATTAGTCATAAATAAATTTTTTAATAAATTTAAAAATATCAAAATTTTATATTACTCTATTAAAAATTTATTATCGATAAAAATTTACGTCAAAAATTACTCTATTTACGACATAAAATGTACGTCACTAATATTTTTTTAAATTTAATTTTTATAAAATATTTTAATTAAATTAATAATGATAAAAATATTTTCATCTCAAATAATTATTAGTGATAAAAATTTATATCAAAAATTATCTTATTGATGATAAAAAATTTGCGTCGCTAATATTTTTTCTAAATTTAATCTTCATAAAAATTTTTAATTAAATTAATAGTGATAAAAATATTTTTATTGTAAATAATTAATAATTTATTAATGATGAAAATTTACATAAAAAATTATCATATTTACGATGAAAAATTTATATCACTAATATTTTTTTAATTTTAATTTTTATAAAAAATTTTAATTAAATTAATAGGGATGAATAATATTCATCATAAATGATTATTTTCTTATTAGCGATGTTATATTTCATCAAAAATTATCTTTTTTTATAACTAAAATTTGTTATCATAAGTAATTTTCAAAAAAATAATTTTTTTAACTACGAAAAATTTTTCATCGGTAATATCGATTATTGGTGATGAAGATTTTTTTCATTGTTAAAAATTATCAATGATGATATTATTTGCAATCAAATGTTAGCGACGATAATTTCATCACTAATAACTATTAGTGTCGAAAATCTATTATTAGTAATAAATTTTTTTTATCGGTAATATTCAGTTTTGTTGTAGTGGCAGCCTGTCTCTATATCTCCACCAGCTGGGCATCGCAGGCAGCATGAATGTCTGCTCTGGACGAGCATGAGAATTAAAGAGCTTTGATCCCATACCCTAGCCTCCTAATATAATATGATATTGTACCAAGCACCTAAGCACAGATCTTGTCATCTGTGGGTACGGTTGAGCCCTCAGAGATAGGCTGAGATCGCATCTCTATCATACGATCTTGAAAATTAAAGTTATAGCTATTCTAAGTTTGTACTGAAAATCAAAATGCTAATGAAAAAAATAGTTGAAAAAACTTACATGATGCTCCTGGCTCTCCATCATCCACTCTCCTGATTGTCACTGCTAGATCTGCTGGTAGATCTTGATCTTATAAGAAAGCTTGTCACTCTCTACATCTCTCTGTAATTTAAGAATAATTAATAAAAAAATTTTTAAATAGTTAAAGAGTTAAAATATACTAAATATAAATTACTTACCATTTGCTCTGTATGGCTAGCGAATGTCCTCGAACCCCCACAGTGTGAGATGATATATCTTGTCCGATTCATGACATTTCAGGAACATCAATACTGTATAGTTAACAATCAAATTAGTAAGTAACTAACTGAATTTAAGAATAAATGATTCAATTATTAGACTTAAAAAAAAAGTTGGATGCTTAACCTGATATACTGGGTCCTCATACTTACGGTGTATAACAGCCCAGTCCTTGATACTAATGTTGTCATATAGCCGCTGTCGTGCTACCTCCACCCCCGGTCCTCCACTATAGTGTACTAGTGATGATGAATGCGATATCGATAATCTTTGAAACACGAGCATAGATGGTCATCCACAGCTTGCCACACGTAATCGTACTCAAAATCAACAATATCAAAAACAGCCTATCAATAATAAATATTATAAGAATACAGTGCTAATTAAATATTTTACTAAATATTATTTTATCTGTAAGTGGCTATAGAAGACCTCTCTCTAAGCTGGTGTAACGTGACGCCAATTAGAGAGCGTCATAGGGGCATAGCTGTGGCACATGATATCCAGCTCAGTCTGTCATAGGTCGCTCTATCCTCTAATGATCGTGGTGAAGCCAGACATAATCTCGATATGGAGACATTGTCCCTCATGCTTACGTCTCCAATGCTCTAAGATGAGGTTCTTCGACGGATCTCACCCTCACCTCACCACCTACACCGAATGGTCTGAGACAATAATGAATAAATCATTAGTATGATAACTATCTATAAACCTAATAGATACAATTAAAATCAAATTTCATTATAAACCTAACAGTTTTATTCTTTATTCCATATCCAGAAAAAATCCGATAGCATCTCCCTACAGTTCTCCAAGTACATGATATAGATGGATCATATTTTAACCACATCTAATATATATCCGAAGAACAAATAAGATAACAATGATAGAATTTTTCATAATAGAACAAAGAACATCATAACAATAATAAAAAATTAATGCATTTCTGAACTGCCCTAATTGGGGCATTCAAGAGCCATTCACAGAGTCCGTTTTGGAGACTCTGGGATCGACTCTTGAACGAAAGTCTCAGGTTACATCAACGTATATATTAAATCACTACTATACGTCTCTCTATAGAAATAAAGAGATGTACCTAGATCCAGAGCTCGATTCGACTTGGATTGTAATCCGGATCCTGACCCGTATCTCGATCAAGATCCGACCCGAATCTCGAATCAGACCAAATTTGGATCAGATCTCGGATCGAATCCCAGCTTTGACTAATCCTAGTTAAAATATTAAATCATAATAACAATAAAATATAGAGACTAAATAAGCAAAAGCATTAAATTATAACAAGCAAAATTATTAAATTATTTTTTTAAAAATAATATTTTATCATTATTTTAAAAACATAACTATTTTTATTACAAAAAATAATTTACTTTTAAATATTTTTAAATATTTTATTTTATTTATCATTATTAATTTTTAACTTATTATTATTATTAATAAATTATTTTTTGAAAAAATAATTCTTTTATTTTTTTTTCTTTTCTTCTCCTGCACGCCACAACCCCACCCCACCACCACCGCCACTCCCCGGCCCGTCACCATCGGCCCCACCCCCCTTGGCACCCCTCCACCCCCCACCCCCCGTGCCCCCCCCGTCCTCCGTCCCACCCCGCGTCACCCCCACCCCCTGGCCCACCCCGCTCGCGGCCCCTACAGCCCCCTGTCCTCCACCCGACCTCTAGCCCGCTCTGCTCATGGCCCTTATCCCGTGGCCTACTCCACTCACACCCCCACCCCCGTCCTCCGCCCCACATTGTGTTAGCCCCACCCCCTGGGTTGCTCCTCTCGCACCCCCCATCGCTCGTGGCTCCCACCCCCCATCCTCTAGCTCACCCTGCATCACCCCCACCATCTAGCCCACTCCGCTCATGCCCCCCACCCCCCATCCTTCACCCCATCCTGCATCACCATAACCCCCTGATCAGCTTCGCTCGTGCCCCCCACCCCCTCGCTCCTCCCTTCCCCACAAAGCCAAAAACAAAGGGTTTACCTCACAGTGACGACGGTGGTGACGATGGAGAGGAAGACCAATGGAGATGGCAGTGACGATAATGATGATGGGAGCTCGCTCGTCGGTTGGTGGAAGCCCAGGAGGGAGGAGAGGGTTTCACATAGGAGAGGGAGAGGGTTTCACGGGATGTGACGGGCTAACGTAAGTAACAGGTATGATTTTAATAGAAATTTTAGCGATAAAATATTTTCATTGCTAAAATAATTGTTAGCGACATAAATTTTTTTTCCATCATTAATAATTTCTGTCAATTTATTTTTCTAAAAATTTTTTCTTTTAAAAAAATTTAACCAAAAAAATTTTCAAAAAAATAATTTACCATGAAAATTAAAATTTTCATCGATAATAATAGTTATTCACGATGCAAACAAAATTTACATCGTAAATAATCTGCTATTTATTTTTTAAAAATTTTAATTTTTTATTGATTATTTATGATAAAAATTTTACATCATAAATAATTTAATATTTATGATGTAAAATATATTTACATCATGAATAATACTTATTTATGATGTAATTTTTGCATCGATAATAATTGACTCATTTACTTTTTTAAAAAAATTTCTAATTTTTTATCAATTATTTTATAATAAAAATTTTGCATCATAAATATTTTAATATTTGTGATGTAAAATTTATTTCCATCACAAATATGAATTATGTGTGATGGTAATTTTCGTAGCAAATACTTTCATCGTAAATATCCTATTTTCTTATAGTATAATTTTTTTCTATTTTTTTTGAATATGATATAATTTTAAATTTTAAAATTTATCTTTATCATTCATTATCTAAATAATTATCGTTAGAATATCTTCGTAAAAGACCACCTCGATCCGATAGCCCTAGTTATGTCGGTCAATAAAATTTAATTTTGACGGTCATGAATGACCTTTTGATGATCTGATAAATAAAGATTACCAATGGATCTAAAAATCTACAATGATGATCTCGATGATATTTATAGCTTAATTTTACTTCAATCGAACATCATTATCATGATCAATTTAGCACAGGATGATTTGAACTGTTAAATAAAAAATGAGTGATCAAAGGCCAAATGACGTCTGATTATAAGGTGATTTTTTAGATAAATGATCTTGACTACTACTTTGATCATTTGTATGTTGGTGATCGCAAAATTTAAACCATGCGTATATGAACCATCCAAAACTATATATCTCTTGATAGTCATTCTTAAAATTCTTAAGTAATTATACTTGTACTTTTATAAGATCTACTTAATGTGGATGGTTCATATATGTATGATTTAGATTTTATGATCATCACCATACAAATGATTAAAATAGTAGCAAAGATCATTTATCTAAGAAATTATCTTATAATCAGATGCCATTTGACCTTTTAGTCACTTATTTTTTATCTAACGGTTCAAATCATTCCATGCTAAATTAACTATGATAATGATGTCTGATTGAAGTAAAATTTTGATAGTATATATTATAAATATCATCAAGATCATCATTGTAAGTTTTTGAACCTATCGATGGTTTCTATCTATCAAATCATTACACAGTTATTCGTGATCATCGAAATTAAATTTTATCGATTGATATAGCTAGGGCTACTAGATCGAAGTGGTCTTTTGTGACGATATTCTAAAGATAATTATTTAGATAATGAATGATAAAAATAGATTTTAAATTTTAAAATTATATCATATTCAGAGAAAAATAGAAAAAAATTATATTTAATTGCAAAATATATTTATGATAGATTTTTTGGTTGCAAAATATTAAAAAATTTATGACTAAAAAATAGATTATAAAATATTTGAATTATTTTTATATTATAAAATATTTTTATCATAAATAATTTATTATTTATTATTTTATTTTTTTAATTTTTTATTGATTATTTATGATGAAAATTTTGCATCACAAATAAAAAATTATTTACAATGCAAATTTAATTTGCATCATAAATTATTGATTATTTATGATGCAAAATTTTTATCATAAATAATTTATCATTTATTTTTTTAAAATTTCTAATTTTTCATCGATTATTTATGATAAAAATTTTATATTGTAAATAGTAATTATTTATGATGCAAATTTAATTTTCATCATAAATAATCAGTTATTTACAATGCAAAAGTTCCATCACAAATAATTTGTTATTTAATTTTTTTATAATTTTTAATTTTTTATTGATTATTTATGATGAGAATTTTATATCATAAATAATTGATTATTCATGATGCAAATTCAATTTGCATCATAAATAGAATGATTTGTGATGAAAAGTTTTCATCATAAATAATCTGTCATTTATTTTTTTTAAATTTTAAATTTTTTTAATTATTTATTGTTAAAAATTTTATATTATAAATAATTTAATATTTATAATACATTTTTTTTACATCATAAATAATAAATTATTTATGATAAAAAATATTTTTTATCATAAATAATTCATTATTTGTGATGCAAATTTTATTATGTCGCTAATACATGTATTTACGATGAAAATATCTTCATCGCAAATAATTCCATCGCTAAAATTCTCTTTTCTTGTAGTGATACATCAAGCAACCAATAATTCTTGCATATTCTAATTAGGCAACTGATTTATGTTGATTCGGTACTAATTTCCGACTGGGATCTATAGCATAGTCACTAGACTACAATTCTACTTCCTAAATTTTTTGAGTATCTTTTCTATGTAATGGGATTGTGACAATGTGATACTACCATTGCTTTTACGGATTCTTATTCCAAGTATCACATTAGCTTCTCCCATATCTTTCATATCAAATTGGGTTGAGAGAAAACTTTTTGATCTCTTGATTTATTTTAGGTTAGTACCAAATATCAACATATCATCCACGTATAAGCAAATTAAAATACCTTGCACTTCATTAAATTTTTCTATATATGCACACTACAAGAAAATGATCTTTTTGCGATGATATTTTTTACAATAAAAATCTTTCCATCATAAATAAAACTATTTACGATGTAATATAATTTTTATTGATAAAAAAAATATTTACAATAATTTCATTATTTCATCACCAATAAAGAATATTAACGATGAAAAATAGAGTTTCATCGTAAATAAATATTTATTTTTGATGATTTTTTATCATAAATAATAAAATATTATTTAAATTTTAAATATCTAAATATTAGTGATGAAAATATTTTCATCATAAATAATTCAAATTTTTATGATGAAAAATATTTTTCCATCACAAATAACCTTTATTTATGACTAAAATTTTTTGTCACTAATATTTGAATAGAAATAAAAAATTTAAAATATCAAATATTATAGATTATTTATGATGAAACTTTTCATCATAAATAATTAAATTATGTATGATAAAAATACTATTTGTGTTGCAAATAAGCCTTATTAACGATGAAATTTTTCATCACTAATATTTAAAAAAGTTTAAAAATTTAAAAATTTAAAGATTAAAGATTATTTATGATGAAATAAAATATGTCACAGATAACATAAATATTTATGATAGAAAATAATTTTTTCATCACCAAACATTAATCATTTATGATGAAAATTTTCGTCCCTAATATGTGAAAAATAAAAAAATTCAAAAATTTAAAAGATAAGCTATTTGTGACTAATAAAAATATTACATCATCAATAATTAATTATTTACGATGAACTATCTTCATCATAAATAATTAGAAAATATTAAAAATTTAAAAATTATAGAATATTTGCGATCAAAGCTTTACGTCGTAAATAATCAACTATTTATGATAAAAATTTTATTTTCCATCAAAAAATCACTATTTATTTATGATGAATATTTTTCATCACTAATATGTAAAAAATAAAAATTTTAATTTTCAAAAATGATAGTATTAGGGACGTAAAAAATTTTTATCATAAATTATTAAGCACATTTGCGATGGAATAAGATTTTTTCATCACTAATAAATCTATTTTAAAAATTTAAAAATAAAATATAATTTATAATAAATTTTTTTTATCATAAATAATCTAGTATTTACGATGCTAAATCGAATAACCATCGCAAAATAGTTGCTTATTTATGACGTATACCTTTCATCATCAATATTTGAAAAATAAAAAAATTTAAAATTTTAAAAACTAGACTATTAGTGATGGAATAAAAGATTTCCATCACTAATAGTTTTTTTAATGATGAAAAATTTTATCGCTAATATTTTAAAAATTTTAAAAGACTTTTCTATTGAAGGATGTTTAGATATATTATAGTAAATTTTTTTATATTTATAATAATAAATGTTAGATAGTTTTTAAAAAATAATATGTGCACAAAAAAAGTATGTAGAATGTTAAGATGAATATGTAGTAATATAAAAAAAATAAAATTAAAAAAAATTTAATTTATTTTTTAACAAAGACTTAATTGATTTCAATTTAGGATCTATTTGAATGGTTGGATCCAAAATATTATGAAACTCAAAAATCAGTCTTAGACAATGGTAAAATAGGCCAAGCATAGCTTATAATTTTGTATATTTTGTAGTTGACTCATGCATTTCATAGAATTTTAGGCCCAACTATCTAAACAAATACTTAATTGGATTCAAATTTGCAAGCCATAAGCACATGCTAGTCACTTCAAGGCCTAGATGGGATCATCCAACCTACATGCACCCGATTGTACATAATTTAAAATACTAGGGATCTAATCAAAACCTTAACCTGAAAAATCCCAAACTGATGATCTGATTTTTTATCTAATTCATGGTTCTGAAATCTAGAAAAATATCGAAATTTAGTATAAACTACAAAATAAGCAGCCAAGCTAAACAACACTATCTCTGATAAGGTTTTAGTTAATAGTAGGCATGGCCGATTAAGGTGGAGCTATGTTATGGAAGACGGCAGTATCATTACCCCAGAAGGACAACAACGTTTGAAAATTACCATCTGTTGCTGACGTTCTTGAACAACAAGACTGGATGCTGGAAAAAGAGTTTTACATTTATAATTGCTTTATTCTATCCATCTCCATTTTATCTATAACATAAAATTTGGGGATCTCAAGCTGTATGCTTTAATATTATTCCTCGAAACTTTTAAATATCCTCATATTTATTGATCATTAGAATCTTTTAAAATTACCATAATATTTTAAAAAAAATTAACATAAATTTTATAAAAATATAAATTTTTTTTTCAATAATTATTAGCGACGAAAAAGACTTTCCATCGCTAATAATGTATTGACGATGAAAATTTATCATCGTAAATAACTTTTTTATTGTAAAATCTCTTTTATCAAAAAATATTTTGGTGAAAACTATTAGCGATGGAAAGTTTTCATCGTTAAAAGTTTATTAGTGACGATACTTATGATTTCGTCACAAATAATATTTTTTTGGGGGGGGGAGAAATAATTTTTTCAGTGAGAAATTTTTTTTTTTTTGGCGGGAACTATTAGCGACAAAAAATAGTTACGGTATCAATAACATTATTAGCGATGAAAATTTTTTTTTATCATAAATTATTTTTTTTGTTGAAATTATTAGTGATAAAAATTTTTATTAGCGACGAAAATTTTTATCGCTAATACATCACGTCCTGTCAAGTCCCATCTGAAACCCATTTTCTTCCCCGATGCCCCCCACTGTGCTTTCGCACGCTCCCCCCCAACTTCCCCCTCTCTGCTCTGCCCCCTCTCCTGGGTGCAGAATTGACCGCAGTCACCGTCGTCGTCGCTGTCGCGTTCGCCGATAAGGTAAGCTTTCTTTATTTTTTTTTGGGGGGGGGGTTCTCGGGCCACCGATGGATCGAGGATGGGGGAGACACTGGCGAGGATAGGCCAGGCCGGTGGGGATGGGGCCGGGTTGGCGGTGCTTGCATCCACCACCGATAATCCATCTTTATTTTTTTTTTGTTCTTTTGTCGGGCCATCAGGCCAGCGTGGACGGGTGGGCCAGGTCGGGCCGGCGGGCACGAGGACGGGGATAGGGACTGGTGGGCCGGGGCCAGCGGGCACGGGGACAGGGATGGGTGGTCCGGGTTGGACCGGGTCGGGGCTGTGCAGATGGGGCCAGACCGACGGAGATGAGGCCGAGGCGAGCTGGTGGGGACGGGACCGGGGCTGAGTTGGGTCGGGTCAAGCTGGGGTGGGTTGGGCCGGGTCTGGTCGGTTTCGAGTCGGGCTGGGGCCTTCGGGGATGGGTCTGGGACGGGGTCGGGGTGAGTCAGGCCGGGTCGGATCCGGGTCGGGACGGTTTCGGGTTGGGCCAGGGCCTGCGGGGATGGGTCCGGGTTGGGCCGAGGCCGACAAGGATAGGGCCAGACTGGCATGGATGGGGCTAGGGCTGGTGGGGATGGAGACGGGGTGGGCTGGGACGGGTCTGGCTGGCATGAAGGGGGATGCATATTATTTGATTAATTATATTTGTTGCATATTATTTTTTAGTGTTACTGCTGAAATTTATTTAATTATTTGATTAATTATTTTTTTTACTAATACAATACATGTTGCTATTACTTATTATAATTTAATTATTTTTTTTACTAATACAATGCATGTTGCTGTTACTTGTTATAATTTAATTATTTTATGTGCTGTTTTGTATGCTGCTGAAATTATAAACATAAAAAGTATTTTTATTTTAGAAAAAACTCTATTAAAATTTCTTATGAAAATTTTTTTAATACGAAGTTATTCTTTTTTGATAAATTATAAATCCTTCTTCGAATGCATGTTCAAAGATGATAGTTAAATTATATTGAGCCGTAGATTTCTGTTCAAGAGTCGTTCTTCATCGAGATCGAATCTTGAATGTCCTGTATTTGGGCTTTTTAAAAAAGTAATAATAATATTATTGTTAATAGTTGATATTTCATTTCATTATGTGGTATTCAATAGTTATCTGTCCATTGTTCTCCGAGTTTGTGGTGGATAGGGTGCGTAGGCACCATATCCACATCGTATACTTGGAGAACCATGGAGAGATGCTGTCGAAATTTTCATAAAAATATGATAAAATTTCTGTTAATAACAATAATGAGATTATTACTTTTCTGAAAGGGATAGGACCACACCTGTTAATAATGATTTGAAATAGATAGGATCATGTATTTTTATTTCATTAAATTAATGTAACATATTTTTTGTGTTACTGTTTAGTCTGTATTTCTTAATATGCGTTGTTTTGTATAAAGTGATCTGGATCTGAATCCGGATCAAGATTTTGGCTGGAATTCAGAATGCGATTCAATCCAAAATTTGGATCGAGATCCAGAATACTACTGAACTTTTTTTGATTGTTAATAATTTTGTGTTTGTTGTTAGATGAATATCGATAAAAATTGGATGAATGCTAGAGATATTTTTTTGTCTGAATATCGAAAAGGAGTTCGAGATTTTATTGAGTTTGCACGGCATAAGGCTGACAGTGCTAGTCGGATAAAGTATCCATGTAAGAGATGTGTCAATTTGGTATATCATCACATAACACTTATTGAGGAGCATCTGCTATAATATGATGTGGATAAGAAGTATACTTATTGGATATGGCATAGGGAGAGTGATCCGAATGAAGTGGTGCGCGATGATGACAATACTGAAGATGATAGTGATGCTGGTGGATCTGTCGAACATAGTGGTATAGGAAAATTATTAGATAATTTACATTAGAGAGCTTGTTCAAATGTTCGCATGAGCGCTACTGCATCTAAAAGCAATTCTGATCATGAACATAATATTCAGCTTGAGGTAGAAGGGACTTCTGAACAGTTTGCAAAGCTCGTAAGGGATGCACGAGAGCCACTTTATCCAAATTGTACAAAATTTTTTAAGTTAAAATTTTTGATAAAATTACTTCATATTAAAATCATGAACCGATGGAGTTAGAAATTATTTGATCAAATTTTAACATTGATTAAAGCAGCTCTTTCCGATGGAGAGAGACTTTCGAAATTATATTCTAAGGCAAAAAAATACATGTGAAAAATAAAACTTGATTATATTCCTATACATGCCTGTAAAAATGACTATATATTATTTTATAAAGATAACGAACAAACAACTGAATGTTCGAAATACGTGAGCCTAGATACAAAACTAATAATTGAAAAGCAAAGAAGATACCTCAAAAGATTTTGAGATATTTTTCATTGATTTCAAGACTTCAAATGTTATAAATATCTACAAAGACAGCTGAAGAAATGAGATAGTATTATGAGTAGCAGATTCCAGAGGAGAACATACTTAGCCACCTGACTGACTCTTTAGTATGAAAAAACTTCGATGCAAAGCATCCACACTTTGCAAGTGACCCATGCAATATCTGACTTGGTCTAGCGACAGATGGATTTAATCTCTTTGGCAATCTGAGTACCTCTTACAACACGTGGCCTGTGATGCTAGTTCTATAAAATGTGTTACCTTGAAAGTGCATGAAAGAATCATTTATTTTTATGTCACTATTGATTCTGGATCGAAAAGCACCAGGTAATGAAATTAATATATATCTACGATCTTTAATCAATTATCTGAAGGAGCTATAGAAAAATGAGGTACAGACATATAATTCTGTGAGTCGAAGTAATTTTAAGTTGCATGCTTCGATTCTATGGACCATAAATAATTTTTCTGCATATGAAAACTTATCTGGATGGAGCATCAAAGGATATTTTGTATGTCCAATATGCAATAGAGATGCATCCTCATTACATTTAAAGCACGGACAAAAAATATATTTTATGGGTCATCGATGGTTTATTCCTGCTAATCATTCTTGGAGGATCCGTTATAACTAATATTTTGATGGTAAGTCTGACCGATGTTCGTTACTTAAGGAGTTAAGTGGAGCAGAAATTTTAAAACAACTTGAAGTCATTGAAAATATTCAATTTAAAAAAATATCGGATACTCGCAAGCAGAAGCATACTGAAGCTGAGCTGAATTGGACGAAGTGAAGCATCTTTTTTGAACTATCATATTGAAAGCAGCTACTACTTCATCATAATCTGGATGTAATGTACATTGAAAAGAATATTTGTAATAATATCATCGGTATTGTATTGAATATCCCAGGAAAAAAAAAGATGGTCTAAAAGCTTAACTTGATTTGCAAGAAATGTGAATCCGATCGAAGTTGCATTTAGTTCATCGAGGTGAGAGATTTTTTATGCCACCTGCATGTTATTCGCTATTTAGTGAGGAAAAAAAATTTTTGTGGATTGCTCAAAATCGTAAAGTTTTCTGATGCATTCACTTCAAACATATCGTGGTGTATTGGGAACAATGACAGCAATATCTCAGGTATGAAAAGTCATGATTCTCATGTGATGATGTAATGTTTGTTTTCTATGGTCATGTGTGGCTATTTGGATGGTGATGTTCAAACTGCATTGATTAAGCTGGGAGTGTTCTTTCGAGAACTGCGTTGTTAAAAATTGAAGATTAACTTACTTGAGAGATCAGAGAAGGATATCATACTCATTCTTTGTAAGTTAGAAAAAATATTTTCATCATCATTTTTTGATGTTATGGTGCATCTGGCTGTTCATCTTCCAAAGAAAGCTCTTTTAGCTAGACCGATACATTATCGATGGATGTATCCTATTGAAAGATAAAAAAATTATACGTACTTTATCATATCAATTATAAAATATAAGTATATTTTTAAAATTTAAATTTATTTTTATTACAGATTCTTGTGCATCTTAAAAAAGTATGTGTGTAATAAAGTAAGACCTGAAGGGTCTATAGCGGAAGCATATATAGCTTCCGAGTGTATCACATTCTGCTCGATATATCTTGACGATATTGAAATAAGATTCATTCGTATAGATCATAATGTAGACCATGAATGGAGTGACAATAAACCGATGTTGTCTATATTTAAATAAATATTTCAACCTATTGGTGCAAGAAGATATGAATTTATGGACGTGAACGAGCTATCCAAAGTATACTTTTATATTTTAAATAATTATGAAAAAATTAAAAATTTTATTGAGTAAGTACCATCTTACCATACTGTTTAATATTTAAGAAAATTTTTCATATCGATGTAAAATTAAAAATCATAATTTTTTATAATAAGCACAAGAGTATACTATGTAGAGAGAATAATATGGATGTCGATGATCGACATAGGTGGGAATTTACAAAATAGTTTGATGATCTTATAAGTTATATTAGTGATACGTTATTTATTTATTTATAAATAATATTATTTGAACCAACATAATTTTTTATCTTATGATGTAGATGAAACATAAGTATTTTAATAAAGAAGTAGGTGCGACTGATGAGTTGCATAATTTAGCAAGTGATTTCGATCGAAGGATTAATCACTACGCATCCTGTATTATTGGAGGAATAAAATTTCATATAAGGGAGCTTGAGATGCAATGACGGACTCAGAATAATGGGATTGCTACAGCAGGATATGAAGGAGAAGAAGAGATTGATTATTATGGTGTACTGGTAGATATCATAGAACTGAAGTATGGATCCAGTAATTCTGAATTTTTATTTCAGTGTGAATGGTGGGATATTAGTAATAAAAAGATCGATATTTATATCGATTCATAATTTATCAGTGTAAATTTTATACGAACATGGTACCAAAATGAGCCATATATATTAGCAACTCAAGCGAAACAAGTAATATATTTGAAGGATCTAAAGTATCGAGGTAATTGACATATTGTATAAAAAATAATATCTAGAGGCATATATGACATACCAACCCGATTAGAGATGGATGAAAATTCAGATTTATATGAAGAGAAAACTTTTCAGCAAGAAGAACAAATATTAGCCGAGTTTTTGGTTGATGAAGAACTTGTAACGGCACCTTTGAATAGGGCTGATCTGCCGTCCAACGAAGTTGAAGCTAATTTTGTATTTAATCTTGATGAGTCAGAGGACGACGATAAGTTCATAAATGATGATGAGATAGAAGATGACACATATATCGATTATTGTGATTCGGAGAAGGATCTACATATCGAGGAAGATACAAATATTGATGAGTAGATCTATATTCTTTGTTCAATCTTGTCTTGCAATAATGGTATGCAATATAATTATATTCATTAGAATGTTATTTGATTATTATTATTATTATTATTTAATATTATATTTATTTATATCTCAATTATTGCAGATATGGCACCATGAGACAGACGACGATGTTTGCATTCACAGTCTACCTCGGAGGTTGAGGCGCCTTCACTGATCTCCATTACCGCATCGGCTCCACTGTCAGAGGATCTCAGTGAGGTGGGTCTTAGTGAGGCAGATTTCAGTGGTATTATTATATTTTTTATATAATAAAATTTGAGTCTTTTATTTGAATCATACTAATGATTTATTTATTATTGTTTCAGATCAGTCTTCATCTATAGTGAGGTGAGGGCGAGGTCCATCGAAGAACCTTATTTTAGAGCGTTGGAGATGTGAGCACCCGGGGCAGCATCTTCGGATCGAGATACCATTCGACTACACTAGACCCATTAGGAGATAGTGTGAGCCATGACAGACTGAGCTGGGCATCATATGCCACAGTTATACTCCTGTGATGCTCTTCAATTGTACACCCACTTATAGATAAAATAAATTATATTATAAATATTTAATTTACATAGTATTCTTCTAATATTTGGTATTGGTAGGGTGTATTCGACATCATTGATTTTGAGGAGGATCGTGTGAGATAAGCCATCGACACTCATCTATCCTCGCATTTCAAAGATTATCGCCATCACATACATCCGCATTGGTACCGGATGGTGCAGGATCATGGGGAGAAGGCAGCGCGGCAGCAGTCCTATGACAGCATCACCATGGATGATTGGACTGCCATATGCCGGCAGTACGAGGATTCGGCATATCAGGTTACACATATAAATTTTTTTTTTAGAGTTTAATGACTAAATCATTTATTTTTAAATTAAATTTGTTATCTACTAATTTGATTGATAATTTTACAGAGATGATGTATCCAAAATGTGGTGAATCAGGGGAGACAGATCGTGCCATATTATGGGGGTTCGAGATCATTCGCTCGTCACATGAAGCACATGGTAGGTAATTTTTAATTTTTAATTAGCATATATTCTCTAGTTATTTAAAAATTTTTTAATTAATTCTCAAATTACAGAGAGATGCTGAGAGTGGCGAGCTTCCTGATAGGATCGATATCTACCAGCGGACCCACTAGCGATGGTCAGTGGAGTGGACGATGGGGAGCCAGGAGCTCTTTGTAAGTTTTTTTCAATTATTTTTTTATTCATAATTTAATTTTTATTAAAAAATTAAAATAATTTTAATTTTAATTTTCAGTATCGTATGATAGACATGAGATCCCAGCCTACCTTTGAGGGCTCGATCGCACCCACAGATGATGAGATCTGTGATCAGGTGCTCGGAACAAGACCCTGTTATGTTAGGGACCTAGGGTATGGGATCATTGCTCCCTCATCCTCATGCTCATCTAGGGCTAACATCTATTCTGCGTGTGAGGCTCGACTGATGGAGGTGCAGAGGTAGGCTGTCAAGGATAGACCACAGATTGAGCATCGAGCTCAGGAGTTGGCTGCATGCGTCGATGAGTATCAGCAGCTCCAGATTCAGATGATAAAGTAGATGGTGCAGATGAAGCAGACGATATAGCTGATGAGGCAGTAGCAGACTGGTCTGAGCTCCGTCGAGCACTCTCTGTCTCTAGCTCGTTCTCCAAATGCCAATATTTGATGGCTTATTGATGTACTTTTTTTATTTCAAATCTCTTATAATTTTAATTTAATATAATAAAATAATAAAATTTATTTATCAATTTATTATGTAAATTTATTATTTTAATTTTTTTAATTTATAAAAAATATTATACATATAAATTAAAAATGTATATTCATAAATTTGTTTAAAAAAATATGATTAAATTATTAGAAATAAAATTATTTATGATGAAAGATTTTTTGCCAAAAATATTTTACTAACATAATTTAATTTTTTAATAAATATATAATTAATAGTGATGAAAAATTTTTCATCGTAAATAATTATTAGCAATATAAATGTTCATCATAAATTAAATTATTTATGATATAATTTTTCATCACTAATATTATTTAATTTTATTTTCTAAATTTTTTTAATTAAATTAATAGTGATAAAACTTTTTCATTGTAAAAAAATATTTTTTATGATGTAAACTTTTAGTCGCTAAAACTTTGGAATTAATAGCGATGAAAATATTTTCATCGCTATTAATTTTTTATTTATTAGTGATGATATAATTTATCATAAATATCTTTTTTTATGATTAAATTTTTTCATCTTTTATTTTTAATGATAAAAAATATTTATCATAAATATTTTTTATTAGCGATGAAATTTTTTTTCGTCATAAAATATTATCAACGATACAGTTATTGACGATGAAATATTAGCGATAAAAATTTCATCGCTAATATATATTAGCGATAAAAATTTTATCGCTAATATATATTAACGATGAAAATCAGTTATTAGCGACGAAAATTTTTCATTGCTAATAACTTATTTTGTTATAGTGGCACTTGTCACTTATATTTGTTTTGTAACCATTTGCCAAAAATACATCATTAAATTTTTGATGCCACTGTTTCGGTGCTTGTTTTAAGCTGTACAATGATCTTTCAAGTTTACATACTTTTCTTTCTGGATCGGACATAATAAAGCCCTCTATCTTTCAAGTTTACATACTTTTCTTTCTTGATCAAGCATAATAAGGCCCTCTGGTTGTTCCATATATACTTTCTCATCCAATTTACCTTTAAGGAAAGCAGTTCTCACATCTATTTGATGGATTATTAAATTGTGAATTGTCGAAGGAGCAAGTAACAATCCGATTGTAGCTATTCTTGCTATAGGTGCATGAGTTCAAAGTAGTCAATCTCTTGTTTTTGTGAATATTCTTTGGCCACTAATTGAGCCTTGAACTTGTCGATAGTACCATCGACTTTCATATTCTTCTTGAAGATCCACTTACAATCGATTGATTTTGATCCATGAGGTAAGTCAACTAGTTTTCATGTTTTATTTTTCATTAGTGAGTCCATTTCATCTTGAATTGCTTCTTTCCAAAAAATAGCATCTTAAGACTTCATTGCTTCTTCAAACGTGGTGGGGTCACCATCTACATTATAGATATATTGATTATGAGCAGTCTCACTCAATCCCTCAATGAGGTAAGTGCAATAATCTGGTCCAAACGTCTTGTCTTTTCTACTTCTTTTACTTCTTCTAATTCCTGGTTTGACTTTATCATCTTTATTGTTAGTGTCCATATTTATTGGAATATATTGCTCTGTTCTTTGTTCTATTGGTTTAGGAATTGAATGAAATCTTGTTTCATCAAACATAGTATCTCTTGACTCAATAATAGTATTAATGGATATATAATCATTAGATTCAATAACCATGAACCTATAAGCTTTGCTATGTTCTTCATATCCTATGAATATGCATTCAATTCCTCTTTCATCTAATTTTTTTTTTTTGGGGTTTAGGAACTCGTACTATTATCCTACATCCTCAAACTCACATGTAGTTTAGATTGGGCTTTCTTTTATTCCATAATTCATATGGGGTAACTTTGTTCCATTTAGTTGGAACCCTATTTAAAATGTGGCAAGCTGTTAGTAATGCCTCCCCCTAGAAACCAGTACTCAAACCAGAATTAGATAGCATGGCATTCACCATTTCTGTTAGGATCTTATTTTTTTATTTAGCTACTTCATTTTGTTAAGGTGTGTATGGAGCAATAACTTCATGTATTATTCCAATGGACTCAAAAAATTTTGGATCATAATATTCACCTCCTCTATCTGTTCTAAAGCACTTAACAAGATTTTCATGCTTTAACTCTACTTCGGCCTTATATATCCTAAATTTTTTCATAGCTTCATCTTTAGAATATAACAAATACGCATAGTAATATCTAGATGCAATATCAATAAATGTAACAAAATATTTTTTTCTTCCTAGTAAAGGAGTACTATGCATGTCACATACATCACTATGCACTAAATCTAAGATCTCACTTTTTCTTTGTGCTATTGGAAAAGATTGTCTAGTTATTTTAGTTAGCATGCATGTTCTACATGAAGTATGGCTTGAATCAAAAGATGGAATAAGTTCTAACTTTGACATGTCATGCAACTTTCTATAATTAACATGACCTAATCAATGATGCTGTAAGAGGAGAAGAGGAAGCAACGATATAAGCATCAACGATGTTATTCTTATTTATTATATTGAGTTTGAACATTCCTTCATACAAGTATCCTTTCCCACAAACACACCACCCTTTGACAAAATAAACTTATCAGCTTCAAAAACTAGTTTGAAGCCAAACTTATTAAGCAGCCCTCCCGATACAAGATTCTTCCTAATTTCTGGTATATAATACACATCATTAAGGGTTAGGATCTTTTCAGAAATAAATATAATATCAATTGACTCTTTCGCTTTCACAACTACAGTTGAAGAATTTCCCATATATAACATCATGCTTTCTTCCACTGGTTCGATCTTCTTGAATAGATTTTTATCTTTGCATACATACCTAGTTACACTAGAATCTATCCACAAGCCTTCATCATCTTGTATCATATGATTTCAGAAATGATAGCAACAAAATTCTCATTTAAAGTTGTCTTTTTCTTTGGACCATTCTTGTTGTCCTTTTTGTAGAACTAGTATTCAGCTTTTATATGTCCATCCTTCTAACAATAAAAACAAGGGCCCTTTGGTTTTTTTTTTAGTTTCTATCCTTTGATGGCAAGCTTATTATTCTTTTTCTTGCCTTTATTACTGTCCTCAACTATATAGACTTTAGGCTCATGAACATTCTGCTCCTTGGTCCAATTGATGATGCTTTATTGCTTCACTTTTTCTTGTTTTCGGAACTTTTCTTTTATTCGAAGATAGTTTCCTAACTCTTGGAGAGTCATATCCTCCTTCTTATGCTCCAAAGTCTTTTTAACTTCATTCCATAAAGGAGGAAGCTTACCAATAATACTTGAAATAATGAAAGCTTCATCAATAGATAAGTTGTGATGTTTAAAATTACCAAGGATACATTCAATCTCATGTAATTGATCCATCACCGATTTATCATCAACCATCTTATAAGAATTGAAATGACTAACAATAAATTTCTTACTTATAGCATCTTCAGCCGTGTATCTTGCCTCCAACTTGTCTCACAAGTCTTTTGCCGAAGTTGCATTCTGATATATGTCAAACAAAGCATCTGCTATGCCATTCAAGATATGACCCATGCATATGAAGTCATTATTCTCCCACTTCATCCTCTTCCTAGTATTGTCAACATCTTCCTCTCTATTGACAATTTTTGCAGGCTTTGGAGAAGAGAGCACATATGCCACTTAAAGGCTTTTTAAAAGAAACATCATCTACTTTTGCCATCTCACAAACTTGCCTCCCTCAAAGCAATCTAACTTAACAAAGTTTGTTGTCATATCCTTGAGTGTTGCCATGTTTGCAGAAATTAGCCTTAAGATTTTGAGAACATTACTTGTTGGTGGAGCAACATATTGAATAATTCTTCACTTTGTAGAGATCAGCTTCTTTGTGAAACAGCAACACTCTGATGATCAAATAACAATTCTGCAAAAGGCTTCAAGGCGTGATAAACATCACTTTCCTTAAGGCAAATTTTGCCCGCACCACTAGAATAAATAAATGTGCAAGGGAGATTTAATCGAAATGCCTAAGCAGATACAATGAAGCCTAGAATCTTGTATTGTACTGTTACCAGATTCTAATTAGGAACTCTTGGAATATAGCAGTGTTTTACTTCCTAAAAATCTTCTGTAGTAGATGTTTAGAAAGACTTCAGTCTTATTGTAATAAGTGAGAAAATATTGATTTTTTTTTCTTTTTATTTTTAATCTCTATTTATAGAGAGTGAAACAGTCACTTGCAGAAAGACACAGCTTTTTAATTTATGTCTTTTCATTTAATTTTGAATGGACATGTCAATCCATAAACAGCCACCGGATAAGACATCATTTCATATCGTGTCTTTTAGTTCTAAATAGATATGTCTTCTCATCCAGGTGACCTTAAATAAATATATGTCCATTTTGAAAATACTCAACAGCATCTTCTGAAATGTGATTGTTTAGGCCATCACCGTGCTGGAAAGTAAAGCAGTTCCTTAAAGTCCTGAGGTGTTTACAAATATCTTTCCACATGGGTGAGGATTTCTAGATTCTTTGTGACTTGCATGCCAAGTTATCTCCTTGAATGGTAGGCTGCTTTGACTTGGTTCTACCATGGATTTGTCGAGCTAAGAGTGAACTTCCAAGCCCATTTAGCTAGTAGAAGCTAATTCATTTAATCAAAGCCTTGATTCCCGACCTATCTTGCTCTTTGGATATGCAAACACAATGTCGATTCACAAGATACTGGAATCCACTAATTTTATCCATTTATGGTACTCATGTGAAAATTTATTTTGAGCCTAAAGGCCCCTTCAAAAGCAAGCAGGATGGCTTCAACTGCTAAATGGCTACCAGTCTCCCTCGCACAAAATAATAGTTTTTAACATCAACATTTTACTTATGGGTTTCTTATGGTATTTTCATGTCTAAATGATTTTTTTTAAAGAAGAAAGTGCGGATATCAAGTTAACTATCTGAATTATGATTCTATGTATATACTAGAGTTAGAAACATGCATACTTTTCAAATAAATAATATATCATTCACTCCAGATTATGTATACAATACAATGGCATTCATGTTGGCATTTTAAAAGCAAATAGATTACTCAGAATCACATATCCATATAAAGGGAACATATCGGAAACTACAGCTAATAGGCACATCAGACACTGAAGAAGACTTATCGGTATTAACCACAAGAAGACTAAATTATTTGAGGAAAAAAACAAATAAAGGCATATTCATAGTAGCAGTGAATAACAAAATCATATTCCCTCACTTTATTGTCAATAAAGGTGCCTGGTGAGCTCAAATTTTCTTGTCAATCACCAGCCCCACATTCTGTGAATGCCTTAGATGAGCACAGTAGTGTTCCAATATCATATACCGATAACCATGATCCTAGTAGTCCCTCATGTAGAGATTGTACCATACCGGCCGATTAGTCTGTGTGATCATCAGGAAAACAATACTTTGGCTCTTCACAAGGTAAAGAAGATGCTTGTGAAGCTATACCACCGTATCAAGAATCCAAACTATATCCTCCATATCTTCTACACTCTTTGACTCAAGATTCCCATACCTATCAATGGAATACATGGTCTGAGTGTAGTCTCCCTGTGCACCAAACGTGGACCAAGAAATACTTGAAATCCCAACCTCCCACTTCCTCTCCCTCTCCCTCTCCCTCCATTTTTATTCTTGCTGCAAGTATGGCCGGGTTTGAACTGATAGCTAGCAGTTCAGCCCCAACTACTCGATCTTCAAGTGCAATCTGCAAGTGGTGCAGTCCGAGCTAGAGTTGATCATGGCCACATTCTGCACTGAAAGTATCAAATTTTAGATAAGACCGGCCTGAAGCCTGACTATAAAGGAATATAATTTAGGCCCGAGGTCTGATCCATGATCAACTCTGATCGGAACCATACTTTCCGTACCAAAGCAGATAGTTTTTGAAACCTTGGGTACGATAGAGTCTAGCTCTGATAAACTTATTTGCATGTTATTCTATTTGATGAAGGTAGGAAGGAAACAACCTAGGAACTTGAACGTAAAAGTTGGACACTTGTGCTCAAGGATGACATGTTAACGTCCAGTGGCTAAATTGATCAAGATATGGATGCACTTATTTTTGACTACGGCTAAACTCATTTTCCAGTTCCCTTGTAAGTCATATCTGCATTGAAGCATAGGTGTCTCAAGGTCGCTTCTATCTTGAATAGGCGCAAACCGGGAACCACTTATTCCCCCATATAAGCAATTTTTCCAGAACCAATTTATAATAACCAAAATGCAGTAGAATCTTGGGTATATAGCAATACACTCAAGATGTATGAGTACTGCACTGAAAAATTATATCGTTTGTACTGCGTAACTGCTTGCTTACATTTGATTCTAGTTGAAGGTGGTGCATGTACGTGCATGGATGCAACTCTGAACATATCTCCATTTTAGGGAGAAAATAATATCCAAGGAATTTCTTCAAATTTATTAGAAACTAATTACCGGCCAACAACTATATCATAAGCACGGCTATGCATGTGCGTAAGCCATAAATGGGCACAAATTGGAAAGAAGCAGCATTTCTTCATCATCTTGCATTAAAAACAGGGCATTTGAAGGGATCCAATTTACCACCACATCGGCTTCACGTTCCCAATCTAGGAGCTTCATGAGTTTGGATTGTACCTCTTATTTTCTTATCTTTCATGAGTTGCGATATTTTGTGGTGCATGTTTTGCATCGCAAAAGGCTGTACAGCCTTCAATGGCTGCCATGTCATGGAGATGAATAGTTGTTTAGAATTCGATGGTGATGCACCGCGTTTAATACACAATACAATATGCCACGTTTGACAACCATTCGCTTCTATCATTAGATGATATGACGGCATCGTGTTTGGCGCACGATACGACGTCCCATGTTTGATAGTCGCCTGCCTTTATACGAGGGTTGGCATGGTGGTGATTAAGGAACGTACGACCTCCTATAGCGCAAAACATATACCACACAAGATCCGGATTTTCTTGCATAAAGAGTCTGGCACTTCTCCCTGTATGGCGCAAATGATGGATTAGAGGAAGGGTAGATAAATAAGAAAGGAATATTAGGAATGTAAATTGTAATCAAGCTGAGCCGAATTGAGTAGCAGAAAGTTTGATTCGACTCAAAATATTCAGATTCAAAATTCGGCTCGAGACACTACTATAGATAAGGTCTATTGTCATGCGTCTAACTTGCCAGAATTGGATGAAAATTCACCACAATATGTCTACTGTAGTATTCAGAATAACGCCAAATGAGCTTGTGCCATAATCAGCATTTGTGATGAAAGTACAGATCTATTATGGCATGTGTCATTCATCAAAATAGATAGGCTATAGTGGCGCATGTCATTTGCCAAAATAGATATGTTATTGTGGTGCTTATGCTTTGTCAAAAAAAAGATATTTTGAGGCACTTGCTTCACCAATATAGAATTAAATAATGATGAATTCTTCACCTATCGTGGCGTATTTGATTTGCCATAAAAAGGCTATTTTGGCAAACAAAGCTCGCCAAAATAACTTATTTTGACGAATTTAAGGCGCCACAATAGATATTTCCTTTTTTTTTTTTTAATTTCTACATAATTCATAACTCCTTATAGCATAACTATCAAACTAAACTACCAAAGGCATCCATTTTATTGAACAATTCATTTCATTCCAAAAACTATTAGGCATCCATTGTTAATATAAATTACCAAAAGCAATTTTCTTCCAAAAACTACAAGCATCCATTGTTAATACAAGTACCAAATACAAATTTTCTTCTAAAAATTATCAAACACAAGTCACCAAAAGCAAACAAACTAACTAATAGTTCTAAAAATCCTCTACAATGTGTTGCCCAAAAGCTAGCCAAACCACGCATGATCATACAGCAAGAAAAACATCAATCATGTCTGCAATCAATAAAAAATAAACATAAGATAGATGAATTACCCAATAAATTCAATGCATACTTTATGTAAATGAACGTACGAAGTAAACAGAGTCAATGGTGGCACTAGAAATTTGGCTCAAGTTTGGGATCTCATATTTAGGGAAGAGATGTCGTATATGTATAGGCTCTACAAGAAACACAAATGTAAAGTTGCAAATATTATTATTCTAGCAAAGATTCAACAAAATTAAATTTCAAATAATTTTTGTGAAAGTGCAAAAAAAAATAAATTGAAAAAATCACTCGATGACCCAATGTCATTCACCTGGTTCAAAAACAACAAAAAAAAAATTTACAATTCAATATATGTTGTTTTACAAGTACTTCCCTAGTTACAGAATATAAATTTAATAACTCTTACCTTACCATTCTGACAAACCGAAAATAATTTTACATAACAATTGTACTAGCATACATACTCTTTTTTCCTTTCTCAAACATATTTAATAGACCACATTAACTCATTATCCCTCATATTCATTGTGCAATTTGTGCATTCATGCTTTTTATGTAACTGAACAAGTTAGAACATACACACTCAATTGAAGAGTTCTGACTTCTGATATAAGTGATTTTTTTATGTCTTATTTTGCAGCTTTTGGACAATGCAAATATGATGCTTGATGAGACAAAGTAATGCAAAAAGACCTTATATGAAGATGGCTGTCTGGATGCTAGCTTATATATTATGAAAATATCAACAAATTGTTAAGGGAAGCTTTTTCTTAACAATGAAAATAAAATAATTTTGCTTTTATAAGCCCATGCTTAGCGAGATGCAATTCTGTTTGCCTTTAACAGTATTTCACCCACTAACTTCATTACTTCAACAAACGCATTGGCATAAAGTAGAAACAAATATTTTGACCTTAGAAACTTAAATATCTCACTAAATTAAGATTTTTATACTCAAACACAATTGAAAGAAATAGATCCTATTATGAAGAGAAATATAACAAAAATAGAAAAGAGCAAAGCATGTCAATTATAAAAAAAAATAGATGCACATAAAAACAAAATAGGACTGGTTAGGTAGTACATATAGTCTATATCAAAGCAATATAAGGCTGGTTAGGTACTAATCATTGATTGTGAAAGTGGCTGGCTAGCCAGCTTGTAGGACTACTGACTGTCTAGCATGTAAGGCTACTGATTATCCGACATATAGGGCTGCTAACTGTCAAAAATATAGGACTGTTTGTTGTCTGTCCTATAAAATTATTGGCTGTCCAACATATAAGGTTGTTGGCTGCTAATCTAGTTCACAAATTGCATCTCACAATCATCATCTGATCGAGAGGGTATCAAAGGACTTGCCTCTGCACTCTAACTCGGGAATCGTACCATGAAAGCCTCAAACAGGTTCATGCAGCTTTCCAAGTTGTTTTGATTGTTTTGTAGTTGCTCTTGAAATGTAGCCACTTATTTTTGCATTATATTCCATTGATCAATTGGAACACAAACTGTACATTGTATCTCGATCACCGGAGATTTGTAATAGGCTCCACATCCACAAAAATATCCAGACTGTACTTTTAATACACGTGCATATTCCTCATCTAGGTACAAAGGCTCTTGACTTGGGGGTTGGGCTGTGACTCTAAGTTGGCTAATTGCACCTGTATTTATGTAAGAATTAATTAAGTAATATCAGTAAAAAGATCTCTATTTTAGGTAGGTATGCACCAATTATATACGTAACAGTATAAGATAACTTATGATTAATCAAATTTAAGATGATAGTTAGTAAATTATAAGATTCATACTCACAAAGACCTCTCATGATGCATTGTCATGATATCCAGATGGTGTTTTCGTCATGCCATGTGTATGTCTCCATACAACACTTGATGGGGCCATCGCTTTAGTTTCTGGATTCATCTACATCCCAAAAAATAAAAAGCTATGTTATAGTCATACTTTGCTTTAGTTTGAAGTTTTTATGCTATAATTAATGCTTGCAACTTGCAAAAAAGATTATGATTTTGCCACAACTCCATATTAATACCAGCTCATACTCCACTTGTGAGAATGGTTTTGTCCCAGTCATTTTTTTATAACTTGCTTCGACCAACTCATGGAACAAAACTTGCTTCGTTCCTATATATATTTCAAGTAAAACTAGATTGTTGGTCATCCTAGAAGGATTACACACATGCATAGCATAATATCAAGCAAAATTATTTTACAACCTGCCACTCATTTTTTCCAAACTCTACCACTAGTGCTTGCCACTTAGCTATCAATATGTCATCTAGTATGAGGGCCCATCTTTCCTCATCTGTTTCATATTGTTTGTATATTGTATGATGGATGAGGTCTTTTCAGTCTATGTACTACTTTTTTATCTTGAAATCATAATACTGGCGAAACTTCTCCTATTTTCCTTCTGGAGTGTCTTGTTTCCACCTGCCAACCTGCTCCAACTGAAACTCAGGAGGACTCTCATTGTTGCATCTAAAATGCTTCTACAAGTATAAAAAAAATAAAGCAATCAATTATATTTATAATTTCAGATCATGATACCTTTCATAAAATAGGATCTTAAAACTTTAAATTTGGTAATATGTAACCAATATTTTACTAAGCAGATCACATCAAATTTATTCTAGGTTGTTCTTCGACTTTTATTAGAACCAACCTTAAGGATCATTTATCATAATGTCAGTCACTACGTAAAAAAATTTATAAATGAGCTATGAAAATAGCCTATTGATATATTAAACCATGCTATGACAGATTAGATACCAAAAATATTACATATTAATGGGAACCACTGAATATGATAAACTAAAATAGAATCATTAAAATGAAGCCTTCAGTATTTATGTGAACTAGAGAATGCTATGCCATGGAACCATCTATTACAGATGATGTATTGTAAGAAATACAACAATGAGTCCATTTTTCTTTTTCTTTTACCTTTGGGGGGTTCTTCTCTGTTTTAACTAATTACATAAAACTTGGGACTTTGGACTTCTGATTTTTACTAAAAAGTTTGAACTATGTGAGCTTTGAAATATTTATTGTCCTCCTCACTTTCTTAGGATTTGTGTATGCATTTTTTTTTCAATGCTGATAGAGATTTATTACAAGAGATGAGAATTCTAAAAAGTCTAAATTTTGCGAGCATTGAAATACTCATCCCAGTCATTTAAACTTCTTGGGAGTTCAGTGAATATATTTTTTTCTACCTATGGATTACTTCTAAAAAATCTAAACTATATGAGCTTTGAAAAATTCGCTTAAGTCTTTTGTGCCTTCCTTTGAAAAGTTCATCTAAAGTCTATTTGCAATCTCATTGCTTTGCTAGGAGAGCAGCAAAGCCATAGAGAATGCACACACTCTTTATAAAACATTAATCTAAGGACCCTAAATGATTAAACAGGTGTTGCCAAACAACTATACGTACATGTGCTACTTCCTCATGAGCCTCCTACAAAGACTCTTCCTTTAGTTTAACCATTTAGGTAGAAACTCCCATTTGATACCAAATTCTAAGAACCAATTAAGTTGGTCCCTAAATGATTGCTCTACCTCAACAGCAATGGAACTCACTGCCCTAGTTTAGTAAATCAATCCTTTACCTGAATTTTTTCCCACATAAGTTGTTGGAGTCCTTTAGATGCATCTTTTGATTCACCAACTGGACATTTGATGATATCTCTGACCACCCATCTAATGAAATTGTGTAAATCTGTTGAATGCTTTCCAATAAGTGCACCAAATCCTTTGCCAGATATATGAACCACCAACAGCTCAGTACCATTCTTTGTTAAGCCAGAGATATTGCGTGCTTTGTACTTTTTTCTCTTTTTATTTTTCTATCAAATAGTTATCAAAATAAATCATTGTTCATTATGAAATTAATGAACAAAGCATGCCACACACAATGCATAATTTGTGTGAATAATATTATTTGAGTTGTAGAGTCTTGACCTGCAACTATTGGATCAGTTGTTGGTGGCTGTATATGTTCTTCTTGATTGCTAGAAGGATGGTTGGCAGCTGCTGGCATAGGATGCATTGAGTCTGGTACCTCTGGCTCATCTTGTAAGTGAAGTGTTGGATGTGGTGCTCGCTTTTTTATCCCCTTTCGACTGGAAGACGTCCTTGCATTTAGGTAGAAAATTTATTATGATTAACATCAATATAAATTAAAAAAAGTCATCATTTAAATTCATACATAAGCAAAAATTTTAAAATAAGACACCGAATTATAATAACAACAAGAAACTTAATAACCTTAAGGTATTATTATTTCTTATATTTATCATATGCTAAGGTATTAATCAGCTATATAGGTTCTTACAGTCACCAATCTTCAACTATCCTCAGATGTATTAGTTTCAAGCTCACTTTCACTAGGTTCACCAGCCACACCGACATCTAAATCTTCATTATCATCAATGAAATTATCATCAGATGTTGACCGACCATTCAAACGACCTTCAATCTCCCAAGCAAATGAAATAAAAAGCTCCTCAGTCCCTATATTATCCCTATTTAATGGGATGATATTGTCATCTAGATCAAGTGGCCTATCCATGTGTGCATACCCATCTCGATCTTCCTCTTGATATGGTTCATCACCGTTTGGTAGTAATCCAGCATTAGGGTCATTATTCAATGCAGGGATGTTGAATACATCCCTAGGATGTATTTTCATCACTATGACCCAATTATTATCATGAGGATCGAAAATATAAAAAATCTGTTCTACTTGATTTGCTAATATAAATGATTCATTGGTTTGTAGACGCCTAGCCAAGTTAACACATGTAATCCCAAATCTGTCAACCTTGTAACCAACACCAAGGTGCCTTACATCATACCATTCACACTTGAATAAATACAATAATTTCGATCCTATCTAGGATAATTCCCATATCTCTTCAATAAAGCCATAGTACTCTTTATTAGAAGAGTTATTATCTCCAATACAAAGAACTTTATGTGCCCATAGTTTTGTCTTATGAAGAAGTATGGAACCTATATCCGTTGACGTCGAAACTTTGATATAACTTATAGGTGAAGTTCGGACCCGCAGCCAAGTAAAACAAATCATCTTTAACATTTGCTTGGTGATGCAAATTGAGAACCTGAGAGCCAAATCAACTATCAAATATGTTTAAACATTTACTTAAATCAATATATTATGCATGTTTATATGCATATTAGATTACCTTGTTTCGAAACCAATTCAGAAATTCCTCTTGTATCTCCTTGAGAAAGCATTATTATTGCTCAATGGAATGCTTCTTTTGTATTCCCTACAAATGTAGTTACCAAGACTTAAGCATTTCATTATTGTTCAAATGTGCATGAATCTAGAAGAGAAAATTTAAGATACTTACTCAATAAAAGAATTCACTGATTGAGTGTTGTTAAGGATGTATAATTGGACCACATGCTATTGTTCGTGTGTTAAGCTTCCATCTCTGAAAGCTCCAAATGGCTTTCCCACAATGGAGAAGATTTCTGATGTGTCATTAGGGACCTGTCCAGCATGAACGTCACCATATCGAGAAGGATGATTGAACTTAATTTTAATATTATCCAAATACCTAGAGCAGAATGTTAAACATTCATCAGCTATATAAGCTTCTGCAATTGAGCCTTCATGAGATGTGCCTTATTTCGTACAAACGATTTTAATGTCCTGAGATATCGCTCTATTTGGTATATGCATCTGTGCAATACTGGTCCCACAACTTTGGCCTCCTCTGCTAGGTGTACTATTAGGTGAACCATGACATCAAAGAACGATGAGGGAAAAATCATCTCCATTTTATAAAGTATCAAAACTGCTTGATGTTGTAATCAGTCAAGGTCACTAGATATCAGATTCTTCAAGCACAAATCCCTAAAGAACCCGCTTAGTTCCATCAAAGGTTCACAGGCATCCTCAAGCAAAAAGCTTCTTGCTACAATGGGTAACAAATGTAGTATGAATACATGACAATCATGACTTTTCATGCCATAAATCTTACGCTCTTTGATATTCACACATCTACTCAACTTCGATACAAATCCATGGAAACTTTTTAGACCTGACAATATTTTGCACACTATAGTTTGCTCTGGCACTGATAAAGTGTACCATACTAGAGGCATATATACCTTATCTCCTCTAACAATGGGATATAGTTTAGGCCTAATAGCCATGGCAACAGGATCATAATGACTACTTAAGATATCTTTTGATTTTTTTATTTATATTTATTATTATCCCAATAATATTATCACAAATATTTTTTCTCAATATACATCACATCTAAGTTATAATGAATTACCAAGACACTCCAATATGGCAATTCAAAAAAAATACTCTTCTTTCTCCAATTGTATAATGTGTTTGAATGGTTATATTTTGCCCTAACTATCCTATCCGTTGGACGTTGATACAAATTGACTAATTGATCTACTATATCAGTGCCAGATAATGAAATTGGCTGACCTCTAATTTCAACTGTCCCATCAAAAGAGGCTTTTATCTTGCACCGTCTATGGTTGCGTAACAAAAGTACCAATGTTCTATGTAGCAAATCTTTTTTATATCCTTCAAGTGCTGACTAGTAGTCTCCTTATAACATACTAAATAAGACATATAACCTTTAGTGAACCATCTCGACAAATCATTATAAGCTGAAAAGTCATTTATCATCCATAGTATAGATGCATGCAAGGTAAAAGTGGCCTTTATATGTGCATCATAAGTTTGAATCCCTTCAACTCACAAATTATTCAAGTCTTTAATCAATGCCTTCAAAAACTCATCAATCTCCATACTTAGGCTATGTGGACGTGGAATAAGCAACGATAATAGCAATTAAGGTTGTTTCATACATAGCCATGGAGGTAAATTATATGGCATTAAGACCACTGGCCATATACTATGTCGGAAACTCATCAAAACAAAAGGTTGGAAACCATCAATTGTCAAACCCAATCGAATATTATGTTGGTCACTAGCAAATTTTGGATATTCATTACATCAAAAAAGATATTTGCAATGCAAAAAAAGCATCGCAAATACTAAATTACCATCATAAATAATTATTTATTATGAAAATTTTATCGCTAATAATTAGTCGCTAAAAATGGGATCACAGATAATATTTTATGATGGAATAAAAATTTTCATCTCTAATAATATTTTTTGTGATGAAATATTTTAATTAATTTTTTTAAATTTTTTAAATTATTTATGATGAAAAAATTTCATCATAAATAAATAATTTTATGATAAAAATATATTTTCATCATAAATAAAATTATTTATGATAAAAATTTTCATCATCAATAATTTAATAAATAAATTTAATATTTTTTAAAAATAAAATAAATTATTTATGATAAAAATTTTTATCATAAATAATTATATTTAAGATAAAATTTTATTTCCATCCAAAATAGAGTTATTTGCAATGGATTTTTATGTCACAAATAATTAATAAAAAAATTAATTTTTTTAAAAACTAAAATAAATTATTTACGATGTAAATTTTTGTCATAAATAAAAATATTAGTGATCAATTTATTTTCAGCTCTAATAAGGTTATTTGTGATAAAAATTTTCCATCATAAATAATTTAAAAATATATTTTAATTTTTTTAAAAAATAAAATAAATTACTTGTGATGAAAAATTTGCATCATAAATATTTTAATCATAAAAAAATTTATTTACGATGAAAATATTCGATCGTAAATAATTTTAAAAAAATAAATTAAAAAAATAAATTATTTATGATGATATTCCATCATAAATAATTTCGTTACTAATTAAAATATAATATTTTTTTAAAAAATAATTTATAAATATATATTTTTTAATTTATATTTTTATTATTTTATATTTATATTTATAATAAAAATAAAAAATACACATAATAAACCCATAAATAAATTTGATCATTTTATTATATTAAAATATAATTATAAAAAAATAAATTTAATAATTAAAAGAGGTCCAAAATAAAAATAAAAAAATATAAATAGTTTGTTGGCCATCGAGCATCAGTATCTAGAGAAGAAGAACAGATGGAGTACGATGAATCGATCTGCAGCTACCTCATCTGTTCCATCTACACTATTTGCTCCATTATCTGTGTTTGAAATGATTGGTAAGAATCGATACATGCAGTCAATTCATCAGCTTGCTGTCGATCCTCAGTAGTCTGTCTCTATCAGTCAGACATCGTAGGCAGCATGGACGTCAGTCCTGAACAAACGTGAGGATGGGAGAGCTTTGATCCCATGCCCTAGCCCTTTAATACAACAGGGTCTTGTACTAAGCATCTGATTCCAGATCTCATCATCTGTGAGTGTGATCGAGCTCTCAAGGGTAGGCTGGGATCTAATCTTTATCATATGATCCTGAAAATTAAAGTTATAGCTATTCTAAGTTTATACTAAAAATCAAAATACTAACAAAAAAAATAGTTGAAAAAACTTACATAAAGCTCTTGGCTTCTCGCTGTCCACTCCCCTAACCATCGCTGGTGGGTCTGTTGATAGATCTCGATCCTATCAGGAAGCTCGTCACTTTCTATATCTCTTTATAATTTGAGAATAATTAATAAAAAAAATTTAAATAGTTAAAAAATTAAAATATGTTAAATAAAAATTACTAACTATCTGCTCTATATGCCAAACGAACGGCCTCAAACCCCCACAGTGCGGACGGTCTGTCTCGTTCGATTCACAATATTTTAGGCACATCGATCCTATACAGAATAATCAAATTAGTAACTAACTGAATTTAAGAATAAATGATTCAATTATTAAACTCTTAAAAAAAATTAGATGCTTAATCTGATATAATGGGTCCTCATACCTGTGGCATATGACAGTCCAGTCCTCGATACTGATGCTGTCATATGGCCACTACCGCACTGCCTCCACCCCCTGGTCCTGCACTATAATGTACTAGTGGTGATAATACGATGCCGATAATCTTTGAAACGTAAGGATAGATGATCATCCACTGCTTGCCGCATGTAATCATATTCGAAATCAACAATATCAAAAATATCCTACCAATAATAAATATTATAAGAATACAGTGCTACTTAAATATTTTACTAAATATTATTTTATCTATAAGTGGCTATAGAAGATCTTCCTCTGAGCCGGTGTAACGTGATGCCAATTGAAGAGCATCATAGGGGCATAGCTACGGCATATAATGCCTAGTTCAGTCTGCTATAGCTCACATCATCCCTTAATAGGTGTCATGAAGTCGGACGGAATCTTGATATGGAGATGCTGTCCCTCGTGCTCGCATCTCCAAGACTCTAGGGCGAGATTCTTCGACGAACCTCGCTCTTATCTCACCACCTACGGAGAATGGTTTGAAACAATAATGAATAAATCATTAGTATGATAGCTATCTATAAATCTAATAGATATAATTAAAATCAAATTTTATTATGTAAAAAATATTAAAACACCACTCAGATCCATCTCTGCAGCACCCTCTGATGGCTCCGATTGTGTGGCAGTGAAAATGGGGAAGGCTCATCCTCAGGGTAGGCTAAAAATTCGAACATGGTTGTCTCCCTCCTAGCACCATACCTGCAATACTTAAACCATGCATATAAATAACTTAACATATTAATGAATATAATAATGAACAATAATAGTGAAAAACATATGAATGCTAATGAATAGAATTGTATTGCATACTATTATTATAAGAGAAGATTCAATAAAGAATATAGATCTACTCATCAATATCCGTATCCTCCTCAATTTGTAGATCCTCTCCTAAATCATAATAATCGACTAATGTATCATCTTCTATCTCATCATCATTTATGAATTGATCGTCACCCTCTGAATCATCAAGATTAAATACAAAATCAGTTTCAACTTCGTTGGATGGCAGATCAACTCTATTCAAAAGAGTTGTCACAAGTTTTCCATCAACAAGAAGCTCGGTCAATATTTGTTCTTCCTCTTGAAAAGCTTCCTCTTTATGTAAATCTAAATTTTCATCCATCTCTAGTCAGGTTGGTATGAAATATACATCTCTAGATATTATTCTTTGTACGACATGCCAATCACCTCGATACTTCGGATCTTTCAAATATATTACTTATTTCACTTGAGTTGCTAATATATACAGCTCATTCTGGTACCATATTCGTATAAAATTTATACAAATAAAATATGCATCGATATCAATATCGATCTTCTTATTGCTACAATCCCACCATTCATACTTAAATAAGAATACTGAATTATTGGATCCATACTTCAGTTTTATGATATCTATCAATACACCAAGATATTCCATCTCTTCTTTACCTTCATATCCTATCATAGCAATCCCATTATTCTAAATTCATCTTTGCATCTCAAGCTCTTTTATATGAAATCTCATTCCTCTAATGATACAGGATGCATAGTAGTTAACCCTTCGATCAGAGCCACATATTAAATTATACAACTCATCGGTTGCACCCTCTTTTTTATTGAAATACTTAAATTTCATCTACAATATAACATAAAAAATTACGTCAGTTCAAATAATTAATTTTATAATTATTAAAATATAATAAAATATTAATAAAACTTACATGATCTTCAAATTATTTTATAAATTTTTTTCTATATCGATCATCAATATTTGTATTATTCTCTTTGGATAGTATACTCTTGTGCTCACTGTAACAAGTCATGATTTTTAATTTTATATTGATATAAAAAATTAGTTAGAATATAAAAAAATATGCTAAGATGGTACTCACTCAATGAAATCTTCAATTTCTTACAAATCACCTAGACGAACTAAATGCAACTCTGATCGGATTCTTATTTCTTTCAAATCAAGATAAGCTTTTGAATTATCTTTTATTTTTTCCTGTAATGTTCAATATTGTATCGATAATATTATCATAAATATTTTTTTCAATATATATTACATTCAGATTATAACGAAGTAGTAGCTGCTTCTAGTATGGTAGTTTGAAAAATATACTTCGCTTCATCCAATTCAGCTCAACTTTAATACGCTTCCGCTTGCGAGCATCCGATATTTTTTTAAATTTTATATTTCCAATGGCTTCAAGTTGTTCTAAAATTTTTGCTCCACTTAACTTCTCAGATGGTGGACACCAATCAAACTTACCATCAAAGTATTAATTATAATGGATCATCCAAGAGTGATTAGCAGATATAAACCATCGATAACTCATGAAGCAGATTTATTTTTCATGCTTTAAATATAAGGAGGATGTATCCTCGTTGCATATTGGATATGTCAGATATCCTTTGGTACTCCTTCTAGATAAGTTTTCAAATATAAAAAAATTATTTATGATCCATAAAATCAAAGCATACAACTTAAAATTTCTTCGACTGACAGAATCATATATCTGTACTCTATTTTTCTATAGCTCCTTCAGATCATCAATTAAGGGTTGTAGATATACATCAATTTTATTATCTAATACTTTCGGATCTGAAATCAACAGTGACATAAAAATAAATGATTCTTTCATACATTTTCAAGGTGACATATTATATGGTATTAGCATCACGGGCCACATGCTGTAGGAAGTATTCAAATTATCAAAGGGATTAAATCCATCTATCGCTAGACCAAGTCAGATATTGCATAGATCACTTGTAAAGTGCTGATGTTTCGAAGTCTTTCCACACTATAGAGTCAATTGGATAGCTAAGTATGTTCTTCCTCGAAACCCGTTGCTCATGATGTCATCTTATTTCTTCAACTATCTTTATGGACATATACAATATTTGAAATCTTGAAATCAATAAAAAATATCTCAAAATCTTATGAGGTATCTTTTTTTCTTTCCTAATATCGATTTTGTACCTAAGCTCACCGCATTTCGAATATTTACTTGCTTGTTCATTCTCTTTATAAAATAATATATAGTCATTTTTATAGGCATGTATAGGAATATAACCAAGTCCTAATTTCTGTATGTATATTTTTACTTCAGAATATGATTTCGAAAGTCTCTCTCCATCGAAAAGAGCTGCTTTAATCAATGTTAAATTTTGATCAAATAATTTCTGACTCCATTGGTTCACGATTTTAAAATGAAGCAATTTGATCAAAAATTCTAATTTGGAGAATTTTACATAATTTAGGTAGAGTGGCTCTCATGCATCCCTTACAAGCTTTGCAAACTATTCAGAAATTCCTTCTACCTCATTAATATTGTGTTCATGATCGGAACTACCTTCAGATACACTAGTACTCATGGATACATTTGAGCGAACACTCTGATATAAAAATATCCAATAGTGAACCTATACCATCATATTCGATAGGTTCAGCAGTATCACTATTATCTTTAATATCGTTATCGTCGCACATAATTTCATTCGGATCATTCTCCCCATGCCATATCCAGCGAGTATACTTCTTGTCCATACCATAATATAGCAGATGCTCCTCAATAAGTGATATATGATGATACATCATATTGACACATCTCTTGCATGGATACTTTATCCTACTGGCACTATAAGCCTTACGCCATGTAAACTCAATAAAATTTTGAACACTTTTTTGATATTCAAGCAAGAAAATACTTCTAACATTCATCCAACTTTTGTTGATATCCATCTAACAATAAAAAAAATCGTTAATAATAAAGAAATATTTAGGGTTCAAGGTTAATTTAGAGTTTAAGATTTCAGATTAATTTAAGGTTTAGGGTTCAAGGTTAATTTAGGGCTTAGGGTTTATGATTTATGATTTCAAAATTTTAAGATTTAGGATTTAGGATTTTAGGGTTTACGGTCTATGGCACACTATCTACAGATTTTACATATATAAATACAAGATAATTGCTCTCTAATTATTTTATTATTTAAAATGACTTACATAATAAATATATCTCATCACCAACTAATAGGTAAAGTGAGGTCCTATCCTATTCAGAAAATATATTAATTCTATAGATCAATTACAGTAATTAAATGATATGCAATAGAGGTCGAAAAAAATTCAACAGTATTTCTTCTTAATTCTCTCCACACGGCTGAAGATGTGTGAGGAGAACTAAAGAAAAATACTGTCCGATTTTCTCAAACTCTCAACATACTATTTGATTACTGTAATTATTTATAAAATTAATTATAATTTTTAAACTATCCAAACTAGACAATCAATTGATCAATGTATATAATTCTTCCATCCATATAAAAATATATAAATATACGGATGCCATAGAATATGTACATTAATCAAAAGATGGGTCTATAATTTTATGCAATATAAATTTTATAAAAATAAATACCTAATTAATTAGTTAAATTAACACGTAATTATAAAAAATAAATTCATCCAAAAAGATATGGTTGTGTAATAAAATCAGATAGCAAGTAACAAGATATAGTTTGTATAACAAAGGATCAGAAATCAATGACATCAAAAAATTAAGGGTTGTCAACAACCACTACATTAGTATATTCAATAATATATGACAATATCAAGATTGATTAATGCAGTGAATCCTTAAATTGTTTGACACTGCATCAAGGTCCCTAAAGTGTTTACTGCATCAGAATGAATAGAATTTGGTGCCTTTACATAGTGTGTATTGCTTTTTTTTCATTCTTTCTAAAATACTCATTTCTCGTTCTTTAGAGCCCCCTGCCTATCCTGCTCACCCTTCAAATAAAATAGCACGCACAATAAACCCTAATTGGCATGACTTACATTTGAAAGCAATTTAGGTTTTCATTGGAAGAATTCTTTATCAAATAGTGCAATATTAAATATGGCTCAAACCTCAAAGAATAAGAGTCGCTTCATGCTACAAACTGCTATTTTAATAGGTTCTCTATCTAGCAGTAGAGAGCAGTGCAACTAGCAAGGCTACATTACTAATTTGGAGGTTGTTGCAAGTAAGAAACTTGTTTAGAGGAACACCTGTGAAAGCTTGAACTTTAGTGGGGTCTAGGGTTTCCTTTCCCAACAGAAACTTAGTAGAGGACATGAATTTTTACTTGGAACTTTATCACATTAAGAACCACATTTTTGGCCCATGAAAAATTGTTGCTATTTTTGTTTGCTCCTACAGAATGTTTGTTTTGTCTTACTGTAGATGGTTTTATAAATTCATAAAATATTCATTTTTTATATCTTCAACATCTATATGTACTCTATAAGTATACCTTTATTTCTTACCATCTGACATGATGGCTATCAAAGTGCTCCTGTTGCATGCCTCTTCTACATGAATAAATATGGCGTCAGGTCTCCCTATCTTTCTTCCTCTTTACATCAACTATCAAGCATGAAAGCTTCCTTCATTGTTGCTTTCCTTGGCATGAACAATTGCTTGCTTCACAAAAGTAATTAAAAAAATCACCCATAATATAGCTAATTTCCACATCCTATTTATTTATTGAGATTTTTATCTTTTTTACTTCTTAAAATATACATGCACAACTAATCAAAGTAAATATTTTCAACAATCAACAAGAATAGCCAACAATCCCCAAAATCAATCCATCAAAAAGACCACCTCCAATCCAGCAAAACATGCTAAAAAAAAACTAAAGAGTATATAGATGATACCTTTCCTGAGGAGGAGTGACGGGCCAGGAGAGGGGAGCGCTCGGAGGAGCTCAAGATGGACCGACAGAGGAAGGGGGGACGCACCACGGATCGGGAGCTAGGAGGGGCCCACGAGCCACCACACAGGAGCTGACCGGCTACGGGAGGGAGGGCTCCGATGGTGGTGGGATGAAGGAAGGGAGGGCAAGGAGGGCTCTGGTGATGGTGGGATGAAGGAAGGGAGGGGGGAGGGCTCCAACGATGGTGGGATGGAGGAAGGGAGAGGAGGGAGGGCTCGACATCGGTGACGATAGAGAGATGGCGGCGAGAAGAGCAAGGAGGAGATCACCAGTGATGATGGAGAAGAAGCCCGAGAGGGGGGCTCACTCGTCAGTCAGTGGAAGCCCGAGAGGGGGGAGAGAGAGGTAGAGAGGAGGGGGTTTCACGAGAACCAAGAGAGGCAGATGGAAGTAGCACGAGATTTTTATTGAAATTTTAGCGATGCAAGATGATTTTCATTGCTAAAAATTATTATTAGCGACAGATATTTTATTTCCATTTCTAATAATTCTGGTCAAATTATTTTCTCCTCTAAAAATTTTTCTCCTAAAAAAATTAACTAAAAAATTTCATAAAAAAATTAATTTACGATGAAAAATAAATTTTTGTCCCTAATAAGTGTTATTAGCGATGCAAAATATTTTTCCATTGCTAATAATTCTGACCAAAAAATTTTTTTTCCTCTATAAATTTTTTCATCAAGAAAAATTCAACCAAAAAAAATTCATAAAAAATTAATTTGTGATGAAACAAAATTTTTATCACTAATAATCATTATTAGTAATGAAAATATATTTTTATCGCTAATAATTTTTGACAAAAAAATTTTTTCTGCCTAAATATTTTTTTTAAAAAAATTTAACCAAAAAATTAGTGACAAAAAATATTTTTATATCGCAAATAGTTTCCGCAGATGTATGCCATCTATATCATGATTGTGAATGAGGACGACGAGAACTCTGATGTGATGCAGAGAGTATAAAAATTTCAATAATTTTTGGATCATTCGATGTGAAGCGATATGCATGTCGTTTGATGCAATACGAACTGCATGCTATTCGATGCTCACGATCTTCAAAGTGCAAATGAGTCAGATTGACCCATGACCCAATCCGAATCAATCTGATTAGATCAATCCAAAATTTTCTATCATAAATAATGGGACATTAGCGAAGAAAATATAGCATCCATCAACGATTCATCCTCCTCGATTTTTGCCTCGCTCGAATCAACATTTTTTTTTCGAGTAAGCCTGACGATTTAAAAACCCTTCAAATTGGAAAGTTAGTATAAAAAGAGAAGGGTAGAAGATGAATAGGATGAGTGGAAGAAGAAGTTTGGAGAGTTATAAATCTAGACTTTGCAGCTGGTTAAAGAGAATGTTAGTATGATAGAGGGACAAAAGTAAGCGGAGAAAGAGAAGCGGGCAAAAGTCGACAGAAAAAATTTTCATCATAAATAATCTGTCATTTATTTTTTTAAAATTTATAATTATGATAAAAAATTTCTGTCGTAAATAAATTAGTCTTTGCAATGAAAATAAATATTTTGTTGCAAATATATAATAATTTGTGATAAAGTTTTTTCATTGTAAATAATCTATCATTTATTTTTTTAAAATTTTTTAATTTTTTATCAATTATTTATGATAAAAAAAATTTATCAAAAATAATTTAATATTTATGATGAAAAATAAATTTTTATCATAAGTACGAACTTATTTGTGATGAAAAATTTTCATCGCAAATAATATATCATTTATTTTTTTAATTTTTAATTTTTTGTTGATTATTTATAATAAAAAAATTTAATCATAAATAAGTTGTATTTATGATAGAAATATATTTTCGTCACAACTACTCTGTTATTTATGATAAAAAATATTTTTTATCATAAATAATATATTATTTATAGTAAAAAAAATTTTCATCATAAATACAGGTATTTACAAAGAAAATATTTTCATAGCAAATAATTCCATTATAAAAATCTTATTTTTTTGTAATGATTGATGATCAAGCAATTTTCAAGCAAATGTGTCTGTAAGATATCTCATAACTCAATCATCCTGTATTTATGATGAATATATTTTTATAGTAAATAATTCCATCACAAAAATCTTGTTTTCTTATAGTGATTAATGATCAAGCAATTTTCAAATAGATGTGTCTGCAGGATGCCTTATAACTCCATCATCAATCTTTTTCTCATGATGCCATCTCATGAGTTCTACAATTTGTGAAGACATAAAAAGCCTCTACAATCTCAGCTTGATAGGAAAATACCTAAGCACATTATGTGGAATGTTTTTCTTCCCATGTGATCAATTCGATACTTCCATCTATACAACCCATAAACTGGACATGACTGTGCATCAGCGAGATTACCCAAATATAGCATACAATTGTTCTTACATATATCATATTTTTCATATGTTAACCCTAAATTTACTACATACTTTTGACAACTATAAAAAGAATTTGAAATTGTTGCCTTTCCATCCAGAATTATATCTCTCAACAACAACCGAAGAAGGGCATCAAATGAAGTATTACTCTACCGATGAAATATTTTCAAATGTAAAAGCTTTATAATAACAAACAATTTTGACATTCCACAATCGGAGTGTAACTTTTGTCTAGCTAGCATCCCTTAACAACTTCGCAAAGGGGAATTGCATACCAACATTATAGTTCACATCAGCATCTTCATTTGACTCAACAATTAGATCACTTCCTGGCATTTCCAACCCTGCTTGTATATCATTTACTAATCCAACCATGTTATCAGGATCAGACATTTCAGTTGGATCAATACCTTCTTCATCACTATAACTTTTAGGGATTTCACCATGTTTGTACCTATAATCTTGCCGCATCCCATACCTCAATGGATGGAAACTAACTTATTTTCTATCCAGATACTTCATATTACTACATCGGATATATAGGCATAATATTCTCCCGACATCTATAAAGTGCGTAAATGCAAAGTTTAGAAAAGACTCCATGTCTATCTCATACTCTACGCTTGATCTATCAATTAGATGCATCCATGTTTTATTAAGAGCCATTTACCTAAATATTTGGAATGATAAATTAGTTCAAAAAAGATAATTAAAGAAAATTAAACTATCTATATAAATTTGATCTATTATCAATATAAAATTTTTGCATAGGAAAGTAAAGTGGATAACTTAATAATATTCACTATATTATTATTATTAGACACTATTTATCAAAAATAGAATAAAAAGAAAGATCCAGACACAGTCTCTCAAAAGTGACACAAGTAACGTGAACATAAAATGAGGTAAGTAGCATATAAATATATTTATTCATATAATATAATTTAGACAGTAATATATTATTCTGCATAAGCATGCATATCAAAATTTAATTAATTAAAAAAAATTTTCATGTAACAAAACTAATAGTAATGCAAGTGTAAATGCCATAATAAGAATGTAGAACTTAGTATCAACAAAATTTTACTAAAAAATATATATTTATAAAAAATTCTTACTATTTCTTTGCATGCCATGGATCTGCTTAAATGTATATAGTTAACATATTGATTACAATCTAAAGAATCACTAGTTTGTTTCAGCTAGTCAATGGACTATAATACTTTAGATTTAAACAGAGGTCTATTTAGAATTCAGACACATTCAAATATTTAATTATAATAAAAAAAATTAAAAAAATTATAATTATCTATTACATTTGTCATCATTATTGCCGTCAGCTGCCATAATTAAGAGAGGACCTAGATACAGAATCGGAGAAGGGATGGAAAGGGTACGGAGGAGATGGACAATGATGGTTTTTTTTTTTCTAAATTTTTTTTATTATAATTAAACATCTAAAATATCTTTGAATATTTAAAGATAAATCAAGGGTACTTTTATCCTTTGGCCAGGTGGAAAAATAGGCTGGGACACAGATTTTTGGCCAGCACAAGTACATTTCTAGCCTTTTGATAAAATTGGATCAAGCCAAGCCCTTAGTTCAAGAACCTAGAGTTATTTTCATAAGTATTTAAAGTTAGAGGTTAGAAAGCACTTGGACCAGTTGGCAAACAACGACCTAGCATAGTTGGGCATGAGTCATGATGCAGTCAAAACACAACTAGGTAATGCAAAGAGAAAAATAAAAATAAAAATAAACTAGTCGCCTAAATCCTGAAGAAAAGATCTTAACTATGTACACTTTGAAAATGAAACAAATAAAACTATTTGTGCTTTAATTTTATTATTTTAATTATTTTTTTCTTCTAAAGGGTGGATCCATGGTACGATGGAACTAAATCAAAAATCAAACTCTTCGAGAGATCGAAGGAGACGACTACCCTTCAAGCGAAAATGATGATGCACTAATGGAGTTACTGTGCGCTCACGCTCACGGAGTTCTCTTCTGCTTTTTGAAATTTTGTTCGTTGCAGTTGTTACGGAAGCTCACCGAAACTATGCTCATAGAGATTGGCTCGACGACTCCCAAATCCCACCCACTCCATGGATTTGAAACAGAGAATTTATTTAAAATAAATAATAGAAATTTTGAAAAAAATAGAGAGAAGGGGGAAGAAGTCTAATCGTGTACAAATAAGATCATGGATCTCTGTCGTCAGGTGGATCACGATGATGGCACACCAGCGATGGCCATCAGCATTCGGGGAGGTGAAATGATGGAGCGGAGTCCACATCAAGTTCGTTCCATAAAGACGTTGGGAAGAAAGGAGGGTGGCGGTCATCGATAGAAGAGATGCACAAAAGAGGAAGGGATGTGCTCTAAGGATGCTAAGGAGATAACGAACTCGAAAAAACAAATCGCACTCACGGAGGAGGAAGGATACTGTGAAAAAAAAAAGGTGCAAAAAATGGGTAAGAACCTATTTTGATAATTGGTATAATATGACATTATAGGCTCTTCTACTGTGATGATTGTACATGCATCATTGGAAAAGCACCATAGTCTGATTTGTAGTAGTGAGATCGATCATGTCTTAATATCTCAAACACAAACTTGACTCGATGCAAAATAAATAAAACTCGAGATCGATTTGACTTAACTTGAAATCAACCAAGCCATACTCGGACTCGAATTCAAACTCAAAATCAAACTTTAGCCTGCTAATAATATATATTATAAATAAAAATAATATTATAAAAATATATATAAACTCGAGTAGGCTTACCAGCTTTTGAACTAAGCATCCTATTAGTCGAGCTCGACTTGAAAAGCTATTTGAGCTCGATAATAATCGAGTCGAGTCAAACTCAAGCTCGAGTCAAACTCAAATAGCTCACGAGCAGCTAGACTCATTTGCATCTCTAAAAGGATGGACAAGGAAGAAGATGGATGAGTCTTTTGTCTATCATCCAGAGTGTTTTGTGAAATATGGAAGGATGGATGGAAATATTTTCCTTCTCTGTTTGATATAAAAAATATAAGAAAGAGAAAATGAATAATATTTATATGATAGTTTTACTAAACTATCTTTAAGTAAAGTATTATTATTATTATTATTATTATTATTATTATTATTATTATTATTAATTTATAATACTTATTTATACTAAAGAAGTAAAACAACATATAAAATTATAATCTTTATAATTTATAATTATATAGATATTTAATCTTAATTTAACTTAATTAAATAAATTATTTTTATAGTTGATTAATTTTTAATAAATATTTAACTTAAAATAGCAAATATAAAAGATAGAAAACAACTTCACTTATTTACTTATAATTATAAAAATTATGTATTAAAATTAAAATTATTAATAATAAAAGAGTAAAAAAATATTAGGATTTTATCAAAAAATTAATAAAAGATTATTTTTCTAATGTAGGCCTCCATCTTTCACATACTCCATCCAAATCCTTACATCTCAATTGGGGTAATCTCTTTTTTTCATCAATTTTTTTTTAAAATTTTTGAATCAAATGATGAATGAAGATCATTAATTCTCCTTCCAACTTCACCCATCTTTTCTCTCGTGACCTCAAGCAAATGCAACATTAAAGTGGTCTAATTATTAGCAACTTTAACAAGCAATATCAAAGGATGGTCCAGGAAGAAAAGGAATCTCGGTCTTATATATGTCAGTTTCACGTAAACGCTAGGATGCAAGACTCTCCTTTAAAGTGGCGTCGCGTAAGGATCTGCTCAACCTTTGATTTCAGCTACTCAGCCTTCTGCGTGAATGGATATTCTGCAGGCTTCTTCTCAACGTTCCTTTATTGCCAGTTACTAGGTGATCAGCATGTTCTGTGGGCTCAAGTTTTTGCATCTTGAATTCTTATGTACTTACTGTTTAAGTACTAGTTTTTTTACAGAATATTTTGAATTCTTATGTATACTACTTACCTATCTTCTTCTCTTGTTGTACTAATGTATCACGGACTTGCGTAACTGGCTGCTATTTTGCTTTCCAAGGAGGCTGTTTGTACTCTAATATATGATCATTATAAATTAATGACGTCCTTCGTTTTACCCAAAGTAAAAAAAATGGCGTTGCGTAAAGATAGCACAATCTATGTCACCGAAAAGGACCTAGAAAAAAATATACCCCAATGTCTCAGTCCCGTCCTATCGGCCTACAATAGCATGACAAGGACTTCCTCTTTCTTTGTTTGATAAATCCTCTTTCTTTCTTTCAACGTGGCCAATAGAGGCGGTAAAGCGTCAGCAAAGAGGAGGTGCCTAGGCTGCCAAAATTGGCATTTTCTTGTTTAACGGATGATTGGAGGAGGAGCAAAGATGGAAGCGAGCTAATCGTGCTCCCCCCTTGCTGCCATGGATACAAGAGCCCATTCTTCCATAAATAATTTTTTGAAAAAAAAATATTTCAGGTTACGTATACGTAAGTTTGTTACTTGGTCTAGAATTATTTATTGCTCTTATCAATCATTCAATTTGCTCATCCGTGGAATCATGCTTTGGGAAAGTGATGCTCATGCATGACATAACGTAGCTAAAAGGGCAGTTGATTAAGGTGGTGAATCTAGTGCCCAAACAGAAATTTGTGTTTAAACAGTTGAAAAATAGCTGTGTCTAAAAGAAAAGCCTTGAAAAAAAAAATCATTTAAAGTTTGTTTTTCACCCTTAAGTTGTCCTAACTTTATAGATTTTGGGTTGTCCCACAATTTTATGTGCAGGTATAGGCAAGTAATTAACAGCTTAAGGGTCGGGTGGGATATGTAGCTCCAGTATCACCCATGAGCTAAAAAGATCATAAGAATCTCTGGATACCCTGCCCTTCTTTTATAGATAGTGTGCATCTATATATATATATATATTGGAGGCTCTGAAGGGGAACACTAATTGGCATTTGCAAAACTATTTATAGTGGTGAGGTCTTTTCCGAAAGGGATAAACATTTATTTACCAAAAACAAAAGGGATAAAAAGGGAAATAAAGGTTAAATACCTCAACATTTGCATGTTTCTTGAGTAGATAATTAGTACTTAACATGCATGCATTTTTTAACTATAAGTGTTTTGCATATCTAATTTAAGATATACTGTTGGATAGGTGAATCTATTATGAGATATATTAAATACATCTCTAATAAATTTCGTAAATGGTACACACCTTCCAGTCCATCAAAAAAAATATTCTGTAAATATATCTACCTGTCATAATACCTACCTGATTTTAAACAACTCATTATGCTTGATAGCATCATTACAAGAAGGCTGGATTTTTTTTTTTTTTTTTTTGACAGCGAGATTTGGGGTGGCAATTATAATAGATCCATCAATTCGAATAGGATAGATTTTATCTAATCCACTAAATTTTCAAATCAGATATATATTTTAAATAAAATATTCGAAACAGATTTAGATTAAATATAAATAATGATATATCACTCTTTGAATCTAATCTAATATAATCTTAATTTAAATATTTTTTTAAATTATAATTATTTTAAAATATTTTACATGATAATTTTTTTTTTATTCGATTTGATCTAATTCGATTCATCTTATCTATCTGATGTAACTTGCATCAACTATTTTATTTAATCCAAGATGAGTATAAAATATATATGAATATAGAGTTTTTAATCATGAGATAAATATAGATATGGGCTAATCCAACACATTCATGTGTGCCAACTGTTGGAATCACTCGGACGCACCATCTCTTCTTTTATGTTCTGGCCATAATTATAGTACCGACCAAATCTCGCCATAAATCATTGAATTCGCCTGCCGGATGCTCTTCCATTTCGAATTCGCGTTCATGCATCCCACAGGCGCACTTTACGTCGCGTATAATTTTCATCTCCCCGGAGGACCGGAACATCCGCGCTGCTGCCGTGCACTAAATTATCAGTATCTAGCGTGCTCCTGCGGCACATCCAAACCATTTTCGTCTCCTCTCCCCGAGATAACACCAATATTCCCCTCTCTCCTATTTCAAACTCACCGTCTCTCTCTCTCTCTCTCTCGCTCGCTCGCAGAAATTCCTCGTACTCGATAATTGCAGCCGACCAAATAAAAGCTCCAGACTTCCAGATGGTCGAGTAGAGGAGAACAAAAATAAAGATGAAGGTATGTTATTTCCTCTAATCCTCTTCATCTCTTTACCCAAAAAAAAAAAAAAAATCTAATTATCTAACTTTTTTTTTAAGTATAATTGGCATTCAAAAACAAAATTGCAGGCCATTTTTATACCGCTGGTGGTCTCATCACTGTTGCTGCTTGTGCTCCTTCCGTCCTCTGCTGCTCCGGTTCGCTAATTTTTCTCCACCCTTTGTGTGGCTAATTCTCAATTAATGGAAGTTTAAGTAATAATTTTATTTGAAGTTTTTTTATAGCTGGGGAAGACGTGCCTGATAGATCGGAATTGCGACGAGGGGCTGCATTGCGAGACGTGCGTCGCGGACGGCGATATCCGGCCAAGGTGTACCCGGATCAAGCCCACGGATCCCAAATCTAAGGTCGAGGTCTCTTGCTATTTTTGTTCTTGGATTGGATGTTTTGTTTTGGGATGGTTTTGATGGGAACTGCGCGAACCGCGAGCAGGGGGGAAGCGATCTGCCGTTCAATAGGTACGCGTGGATGACGACCCACAACTCGTATGCGAAGATCGGGCAGAAGTCGTATACGGGAACCCCCACACTCGCCCCCATGAACCAGCAAGACTCCGTCGCCGACCAGCTCAACGTACGTCCTCTCTCTCTCTCTCTCTCTCTCTCTCTCTCTCTCTCTCTCTCGGGGTTGATCCCTCTTTGCGAATCTGGAGGCGGGATGGTGGTGGCCTCGAGATTGGTGCGGTGCCGGTGTCCGGCGAGGGTGTTGTTTTGGTTCCTCTCCGAGAGGAGCGCCGGTGTCCGCTGCTGGCTCCGTTATGACGCTTTTTATTTGAAAAATGGAAAAAGAACGAAAATTACGGGAACTTTTTTTTTTGCTCCTACGTTTTCAAAAAACACCAGATTTTGGGAATTAGTTTAAATAAAGGAGCATGGTTATTATAGTTTTTAGATAGAGAACATATGCAACTATGGGATGATATGTTTTACCCTTTTTTTTAGATTGTTTTTAATTTTGATCAGAAATATTTATTGAAAACTGGGTGAGTCTTTTTCTTATAATAAAAAGATTAAATCGTTCTAATTTGTGATTATTTCGACTATTTCCTATTATTTAGTGTGCTTTTGGATAACATTTGGATGGAAATAGAACGCCACCTCTGAAAGCCAGGACTGCCTGTCAATTTCTTTGCTTTGTTTATTATTTAATTTAGTTCCGTCCATCTGTTTGTTTAGGGGAATAGACAAGGAGTTGGTAGAGCACCAACCAGGAAACCCTTCCGCCCATGTGGACAAAGATATGTTTATCCACTTACAAGAACAAAAGTAACTAAATAATGAGTCATAAAGTGATTGAATATACCTTCAAGAAGACAAGAATATACTTGTTTAAAGAGTTTTTACTTGTCCAATAAGAATTAATGTAGGAAAACGACATTAGAGCTTAGCTAGTGCACCTTGTGGTGTGCAATTAAATCATTTTTTTTTTTTGTTTTCCTCATGGTTTTTGGAAACTTGTGGTGGGTATTAGTTTAAGTCCGATGGTTAGGTACAGGTGTGAAAGAGGAACGTGTAGCCAAGTGTTCCCCAAGATGGGGTCTGCCAAAGGAGGCAGGATCCAGTACGTGTAGTATGTGAATTTCTTCTTTTGATTTTAGCTTAAAATCATGTTGCACATGACCTTTTCGATCTTTCATTGTGGTGCAAAATTATCAAACCACGGAAGTTGGAATACCACTAATCTTTTTTTTGGAGTTGGTAGTAGAAGTTCAAAATTGCCGTCCGGCGGCTGGACTCTTCTGACCGCATCAAAACATGTGGTTCACAATATATATTCTACTCCATTTTTTATACTATAGTTAAATGTTAAATATGGATTATTTATGGTCTGCATGACCATTGACCATGCGTTTTGCTATCCTAGCTAAATCTGCACCTATGCGTACCAACCTCGGGAAAGTTTCTCTTAGGGAACAAAAAGTAGTCACAAGTAACTTGCCTTTCTCCATGAGAGGCCCGTTGCAAATTGCACCTTTAAGGTGTGTGATAACTCTAACAAACTATTTATCAGACGAAAAATTATTAGATTGGCTCATTCTATCGTAGGCAAAACCTTTTGTCCCTAAGTTCTGGATAGGATCTGTTCCCAAGTGTTTCTTTACACAACTATGGACATTCCAATAGCATCGATGTCATACTAGTTATATATCGGAATAAGTTTATAATCAATTGGTTCCTCAAAAAGCTAGGCATAGTGGTAGGATAGTAATCCATGGAGGTTTTGCTACATAACATGAAAGGTTTAAACCATCATTATTATTGTGGGAGGATAGTATCTTTAGTCTTACATCGGTTGTAAGTTAAGGAGGAGTCTAGCTTATATGGAATAGGACTTCTCTCCTCTGTGAAATGTCTTTTAAAGAATAAAACCGTGAGACTCCGTACCATGGGCCAAAGGCCGAAGCGAAAAATATCCTAGACATACAAGAGTGAAGACTAATCCATCCGAGCCACGAGCCCTCGACTGCAACAATTATCATCATTTTTCTTTTTTCCTTTTTCCTCAAATAAATGAGGGTGAGGGAGAATCAAACCATTTAATTCTCTAGTAACCTTTGAAACAATATAGCTTGTCACCATGTCACTTAGACTCAACAGAAAGAATACCCTATCTTTGAACAAGATAGCATTTTAAGTCATCATTATCGCCACTGTCATCATTATTGTCATCTAGTTGAACTTGGTTTGCATCATGCAGCATTTCAGCTTAATTTTCTGGTTCTTACAGTAGTCTAACTGCCATTTGAATGCAGAATGGTGTCAGGGGCTTGATGCTGGATATGTATGACTTTCTAAACGACATCTGGTTGTGCCACTCCTTTGGTGGCAATTGCTACAACATCACTGCCTTTGTAAGTTTTCAAAATAAGCCTTTTAGTTCTCTCTTCTGTCTGAATCTTATTCACTGATCCAAGTCAATCATTGATCAGCAACCTGCCATCAATGTGCTTAAAGAAATTCAGGCATTCCTTGAAGCAAACCCTTCAGAAGTCATCACCATATTTATTGAAGACTATGTCACCTCCCCTAAGGGTCTCACTAAAGTGTTTACCAACTCAGGCCTAATGAAGTATTGGTTCCCAGTTTCCCGAATGCCCAAGAATGGTGGGGACTGGCCGTTGCTCAGTGACATGATCAACAAGAATCAACGTTTGCTGGTTTTCACATCGAAATCATCGAAAGAAGCCACCGAGGGCATCGCATACCAGTGGAGATACGTAGTAGAAAACCAATGTGAGAACTTGTAGCTAGAACATCAATTCTGCTGCATTTTTTGGTGGACGATCATGTTATGTATTCCATGCAGATGGAGATGGAGGAATGAAAGATGGTTCATGCCCTAATCGTGCCGAGTCGCCCTCCATGAATACCAAGTCAAGGTCACTTGTTTTGATGAACTATTTTCCAGATGCACCAAATCTCGCAGCAGCATGCAAGGAAAATTCAGCTCCACTTGAGACTATGCTGAACACTTGTCACAATGCATCAGCTAACCGTTGGCCAAACTTTATAGCAGTAGATTTTTACAAGGTAGGTGGCAGAACAATGTTTATTTCATTAAAGAGAACCATCTTTCTAGTTAACATTTTCTGCTATGCATTTAACTTTTCTTGGTCTTTGGGCGCAGAGAAGCAATGGAGGTGGAGCCCCAGAAGCTACAGATACGGCAAATGGGCAGCTAATTTGCGGATGCAATAGTGTTGCACAATGCAAGGTCGGGTAAATTTTCTTCTCATGGTTCTAATATTAGGCACTCAGGATTAACATCAGTGACCAGGGAAAGGAAGGGTTAGGATGATACATGAGCATGGTAGATTGGCGGATGTTTTGCACATCAATTGAGACATATGACTCTCCATTTGCTGGATGTTTACCTATTTATGAAAAAATTGAGAAAACTGCAATCATACATAAGAGAGGGGTCATTAGGTTTGGATATGATGAGCAGCAGATGGGTGTGACAATGTATGAGAGAAGAAAGATGGTTATGGTACCAAGGAGAGTCAAGGTTCAGCACCCTCCATAAGAGATGAACCAACCTTGAACTGGGCTGTGGCAGAGTCCATGATGCAAATGGCTTGACTGCCTGTGCATTGTTTTCATCGATAGATCATGTAGCTCTTTTGAACTATTTTATTTTACTGAATTAAGATTTTTTATACCAACCGGTACCATGCTGTACTAGACGTATTACATCATATTAATACCAAACTGATATACAACCTCCTACCATATTGATATTAGGCATGTCTCATCATCTCGTACTATGCCATATACTAATATTATAATAGAATGGCATTGGAGTTTGGTACCGAGACAGTGAATTTTTTTGTTAAATGATAATGTAGTACCAGACTCATCTATCTTATTATCTGCTCCATTGCATTTCAACCAGATTAATGCCTCCTGGGGCCAATGCCAAGATTCACCAAAGGCTGCACCCGCTGGGTTTGGACAGCAGAAAACAAAGTCAAATGCTTCAGCTGGTGGCAGGTCACTTCTAAAGTGGTGTCGGATGACTATGATGTCCATGGCCATTGCCCTGTCACTTTTGTAGATTGTAGTCCGTCTGTTGATGATGTATGGATTCTGAGCCAGCCGTGTAAGCGGAGCATATTAATTGACACATCTTAAGCCCAGCATTCTCTTTGTTATCGCAAAACCAAACCCGGTATATGCGCATGCTTGTGAGCTCCCTCACGACAAGTTTTGATTGGATCACCTGTTCGATATGTGTATTTACCGGACAATGATCTGGTTGGAAGTTAAAAATGCTAAGTATATGCCTAAACGTCTCAATACTACTCACTACATGCCCCTTCAATCCCTTGTAACCGTGCGATCACTGATCCTAAAACAGGCAGATAACTCGATTCCAATTCCCAAAGGCATTTCTGGTTTGATTACTGATGAACCCTAAGGCACCGTGTAGTGAGCTTTCTTTCACGAGTCACGCATATCCATTCAACTAACCACACCAACCTAATACACTAGGTAATTTTAACATCCACCCAAACCAACACGCTAGGTAATTTTAACATCCGCCCATTTGTTTAGAGAATAGGGCTGCGTACTTCTAACGTTTGGGCGTTTAGATTTGGTAGGGGTGCGCCGAGCCCGTGCAGTAGTGCAACGCATGGGCGACAAACGAGAGCCCCAATGGCAAGCCACCGTGATGGGCCCTCCCCCCAAAAAAATTAATTTAATATCATGGTGGGTCGATGACCCACGTATCAGATATTAAACTGATAAGAACAGATACTACACTTGATCTTAGCCAAAAGGCCGAGAAAGGTATGCCTTTCCTCAGTGGCAAGAGGTCGCTTTTATAAGCGAGGTGTAAGCTTCTGCTTCCTTTCTTGGCCGATGTGGGACTAAACACGGGCTGAGGTGAAGAACAAATCTTAATTTCCAGAAATGATCGTACAAGCGAGATCCAAACCATTTTCTTAGTCTTGATCAGCTTCAAAATTTACTTACTATCGAGCAGTCCGGTGGAAATTAAAGACCCAATGCAAACCAAGTCGAGGCTTCTTCTTTTTCTTTGTTTATTAAAAAGTTGGGTTGCCAAGTGGACTTCCTCGACTCCTTTGGTTTGCCTGCTTGTGAAAACAGGGGCTTGCAAGGTCTTCCTTATCCTGTCCACTAATAGGTTCTGTACTTAATCTCAATTTTTACTCTGTTACAAAACGCTGTGCTTAGTGCCAATCAAACATTAAATTCCAATTGCCAACCCAACCTCACTGGTCTATTCGGCAGCTATTTATTCCAAATTTAATTTCAGATTGGCCCAATTTATCACTGCTAGAGTACCAGGCGGCAGGTGCTGCAGAACTAACAAACATCTCATTAACTGGAGGCAGGAGACGTTAATCTTCTAATTCACCTAAGAATTGCATCATAATTTTAACACATTAATCTTTTGTGAGTGCGCCAGAGATCCACCTAATAATCCATGAAATACAATTGATGCCGTGGTAGCTAAATATTTAAGAAATCTCTGGATGGGTGGCTGGTTCATGTAATCAGGAGCCTGTAGTGTATGCTTTTGGGCTTTATACTTGACTTCTACTTTAAATATTAAGCTTTGCCCCTTTTCTTACCAAGAAAAAAAAAAAAAAAAAAACTCGTAAATTGGGAAGAAATGGCTTGTAGCATTTTTATCATGCATATAAGCCTCTTCCATGACCTCCCAAGAGGCTATCTAGACCCATGCAGTTCATTTTGCCTGCAAGTCAGCTTGCAGGTTCAGGAAAGTTGTCAATAGGACACTTGCTATTTGCTTGTATCACGATTGTATAAAAGCTCAGCCTATGGCCGAAACAAGATAGGACGAGTTGCACCTTCGATTTTTCTCCTAAAAGCCTAATGCCCAGGAGACCACTTGTTTGACTTCCTCCTCCGAAAAAGGCACTCAAGCATCCCCTCCCCCAAAACCCTCCCTCCCACTAGCAACATCACTGCCCCTCCCTTGGTCGCCGCCCGGCCCTCCATCACAACCCCTTGGTCACCTCCAACCTTAGCCCCCTTGCTCCAACCTTCATCCACTTCTAGAACAACCCCCACCACCATCCGAACAAGAATGCTAGAGATCCTGCAAGTGAACAGCAGGCAACTCAAATTTCATGCAGCACCACCAACTCTCCAATTAGTCCTAATTAAGATGCATTGTCATACATCGTGACAAACAAAATTTTGTTTCGACGATATGACACTTGCTGCTAGCGCTTTGGGCAAGGGGTATGGGGTTTCTGATTCAGGAGAATCGCCGGAACGCACAAGAAACTTGAGACAATTGGCGACCCGATCCACCGCTGCAATATCCATCCATCTTCATATCAAACAGCAAATCAACCATGCGCCCCCAACAAATGCGTATGCGCAACAACCAAAGCAAATATTTGCTTAATGATTAGGTTGCGACGGACATCAGAGGGAAAAAAAAAAAAAAACTCAGACACTAAGATCTCCACCCTTCAGCCCCAAGACCGTTATCCGGTTCTGGACACGAATTTATAAGTCAACCCAAATGCTGCACCTTGATGCCTCAGACATGGCATGGCATGGACACAGCCCGCAAGCATTTAAGAGCAACAATTAATTTTAACAATCTCACTTAGCCCAAACTCAACAAAACTGCATTTGATGAACTAAATTTTGCGGTAAAAGGTCGCTGAAATGTTCCCCAAGGCCCAAGTAGTCAAAAGCAAAAGCAAGATTACAAAAATAAATTAGTCTTGACAATAAATGTCATCCAAAGGCAGAATTTTCACTGCTACAAAATTTCTTCAAGACCTAAAAGCATGTAATGAGGTGGTGACATCACACAAAGCAAGAATAAACAAATAAATAAAACTACTCCATGGAGGATGCAGGACCAGCCCCAAATCCACCGCTGCCGCGGCCAAAGCCAGGCCTACCACCGGTACCCTGTAGAATAACAAGGATGGAAACCCATGAGAAAAAGCACCTGCTTGGCTCAAATAACTATTAAGTTCTGAATGATTAGAGATCAATCATTAAATAATGATATGAAATAACCCAGACACCAGAAATATTCATGGTACTGCACGGATCAAACTTGTATAGATTGAGCTGTTGTGCATGCAACATAAAGAAATGAAACTCCACATTGCAGATCATTAAAAGACATTGGGGCTTTGGCTAACTAAAAATGGTTGAGAGTGACAAAGGCACCAGATGGCAAGAGAAACGATCACCACCAATGCAAGTGACCGTAAAAGGGCATCAAATAGTAATAATTAGTGGCTGAAAAGTGGTAATTGCCGTACTTGGCTCCTAAGAGTTGCAAAGAATTCCATGTGGGGCACCAAGGGTAAGATTTTAGGCAAATGGAGATGCTTGTTAAATCAGAATGTGTTCTCACGTCTAGAATCTAACAGTTAAGTGGGAGGTGTGGTTAATATGATACTTGAGAGTTACTCCAACCAGCAAGCAGATCATACCCCTTGATGTAACTAATTTGCATACTTTGTGGACAAAATAATCAAGCTTTCTATTCATTCTAGAAATCACAAGCAGATTTGTTCTAAAATAAGAGGCCCAATTGAACATATTAAATATCCAACAGGGTATAAAATTTATATTTCATTACATTATTCTTTACATGAACATAAAAACTGGAAACTCGAAGTATCATTAACCACAAGACTCACACTTTCACCATATTTGGTTTTGAGCTTTCATGGATGGAAAACTTAACCAAATGGTTAGACTCAAAAATGGTCCTAAACATAATTAGTGGAGAATTAACTTCAGGTTAATAATTTAATATGATTACCAATGCAGCTATACAGATAAATGCACTAACATAGAGACAACAGAAGTAACATATGCAAAGGTAATAAAGCAAATAGAAAATTCAAAAAAAAAAAAAAAATCTCTCTCTACCCTCAAAAAAGCACCAGCACTAGCACTATCATGCATAGCTTCCACAAAGAGCAATTCTATGCAAATACATATTTTTTTCCCTATTTAATGTTCACAAAAGTATGGACATACATAAAATCTGAAAGTCAAGAAAAGCCATCAGAGATTGGATATGCATCAATATAGACACCAAGAGTGCCTCAGATGACCATCGTGAGATATATAAAAACCATTCTCATCATCTAGCTTCATATATTTTGCAATTCAGATCATTAAAGAAAATTCTAGCATCAAGATGCACAAAAGATAATAAATGTATGGCAAGGCTAAAAAACCATTCTAATCATCTAGCTTCATAAATTGTGCAATAGAAAACATTAAAAAAAAAAAAATCTAATATCACAGTGTAGAAAAGGATAATAAAACTATGACAAGGTAAAATGAAACAGAACCCTCGGGATAACCATACAAAGTACAGAAACATAATATTTACAATCTTTAGAAGTGGTTTCTGGCCCTTAAACCAATAAAATTTAAGTTCGCCTCACAAGTCAATAACAGCATAAAGTGGTCGAGGTGTTGTCTAGAGCAGGAGATACATGAGATGTTTTTCAGACCAGCTGGGTAAATAGAATTAATGAAATGCAAAGTTTTCAAACATTTGGTGGACTAAAGAAAGCTGCTGTTACTCTCCTCCACCAACCCCCCCCCCTTCTCCCCTTTTTTTTTCATTTAGCATTGGGGGGTGGAGGGGGTGTTGCGGAAAATTTTCCAAACTCAATACATTGCAAGAACTTTTGGTTCAAATATTTTTGTAAGGCTTTCTTTTCTTCTGCTTTTCTTTCTTTTTTTTTTCCTGAGAAAACGCTATAAGCGCAGAAAATTGAGCCACTAACCAGCAAATTCACTATAATTTGAAATCGTATATCAGCTTAAGTAATTAAGAAAGAACTAGAAGTACCCAATGACAATTGGCAATAACAAAATCATCCCAATGAACCATACCAGATGCTATGACATCCACATTCAACTACATAATCATATGACTTATGGTATTTCATTGAGAAGACGTGAACATACTACGCATTGGCAACGCAAATCGGAACTTGTTACATATGCAGCAGTATGTAACTAAGGATGAAAGCTTAGACAGTAGTAGCATTCTGTAGGCTAGTGCTGTGATGAATAGTAACAAGCTATATTGCAATACCAATTGTATTAAATATAATGCCTTTAATCAAATTTTTGGAAGCACAAAAACAAGTGCGATAAAATTAAAGAATTCTACAACGAGATGACAAAGCAAAGGCGGTTACCCTAAAAGATGGCTGGAATTCTGGAGGAGCACCACTCTTATCCCCACCAAAATCACCTGGAGCACCGCGAGGACCACCACGGTAGCCGTCCCTATCTCCAAACCTCGGCCTATCACCCTCAAAGCGAGGCGGCCCCCTATCCCAAGACACACATTATAATAAAGTCATCAAGAAGTCAAAAACTACAGAATAAAACAACATAGACTCAATCAAAAACACTTCTTTATAACAGAGATGGTTAGTACCTGGGGCGGTCGCCGGGAGGGCCGGCGCCGAAGGGCCGGGAGGGGGCCTTGGCGGACTTCTTGAGGGTGGCGGGGACGATCTCGGATGGGAGGTTGAGGAAGGTGCGGAGGTACTCGATGCCGTCGTTGGTGAGGTACCAGTAGTAGTGCTGCCAGGCGAACGTCTCCCTCACGTACTCCCTCGACTTGAAGCTCTGCATCAGCTTTATCACCTGGAGGTTCGGCACATCGATATTAGGGTGCTTCGCCAGGTTGTAATCCTTCTTCGCGTACAAAACCCCCTCTGATCCCCACCCAAAAAAAAAAAAAAAAAGAAAGAAAGAAATCAGAAATCGAATCAAGAACGATCTTTTGAAATCTAAAACCCTAATCCTTAAAAACGCACCTTGGAAGAGATACTTGCATATCTCATGACGATTCTTCTTGGGGATGATCTGACAGAGGGATCGCGACCAACAGAGAAGGGATTAAACGAATAATGTAGAAGAAATAGAGAAAAATCGAGAGAGAGATGGACTCCAATTTGCTTACCATGGCGATGGATTTCGAGGGAAACGAGGAAGGGAGAGACCAGCCGCGGTCCCCGGAGGAGAGCTCGAGCGGGGGAGATGGGATGGGATAGCGAAACCCTAGGGTTGGAGCGGCCGCGGTTTATAGAAGGTGGGAAGTATATCGAGCCGTTGATCTCTGTTGATCGGACGGTTTGGGTTAGATGATGGATGTCCGGGACCAAGGAAAGAGCCACTGATCAGACGGTTGGTGTGTTTGGATTATTTGTGCCTTTATGTGTTGGGCTTCGAGCGGATTGGGCCTATATTTGTGGCTTTATGTGCTGGGCTTCGACCAGATGAGCCTATATGCTCATCACATTATGATTAGGAGATAGAAGGGGGTGGAAAACCCATCTGTACTTTTTTCTTCTTCCTCATCTTCTTCTTCTTCCTTTTTCTTTTTTGAGGATGCATCATTTAAGAATTAAATAGAAAATTTCAACAAAGAGGGTTCACCACATATACAAGGCCTGGTTCACAGTTAAGAGCTTGATGTATCTTAATCACAGGGATTGCTCACAAGCCCGCAAACAATTCCATAGGATATTTTCGAGACAAAGCATGGACCATGATTACATATTAGTGAGACTAATCCAATTCATTTTCTTTCTCTTTATTTTTTTGATAAGAGGGTAAAGACCCATCTTAAGAAGCTGTCACAAATTTACAGCCCCAACTTGAAGTTATCATAAATTAAAGCTAGAGATTTAGACACAACAACATACTCAAGAAACATGGACATTTTGAGGAGAAGGTGGAGCATAGCTAGAAGCAATTAATTAAAATTATAGATAACAATGAGATACAAGGAGAAATTATAGCTAATGGCAAAAATGAACATCTCATTCAAGCTTTCATTTGCTTGCATGTGAATGGCTCTTGAAGAATTGTTTATTGCTCTTCCTATTGGAGAGGGTGACAGAAGAGTGCTAGGTAGGAGCAACAGCATAACCCAAAAAAAGGGCAAACAAATCATGGTTACAAGATAGCATCCGTCCTTTCGTTACAAATCTTGCACTAGATTGAGGACAAGTACTTGGGCTTGTCCAAGATTTTAATTTGCGATCCCAATACTTCTAACCAGGCAATCCGAGGTGGGGTCGAAATCTTGAGGGATAGATCGCGATCCCAATACTTTTAATCCGGAAATCTTAGGTGGGGTTGAAATCTTGAGGGATAGAGTGTGTGTGACCACCGAACTAAAAACCAGGTCACATACAACGAACTGTTGATCTGGCGTAGCATCTAAAATTGATGCTTAGATTGCTCTAAAAAGTTCTGTATAGTACGAACAGAGCATCCAATTTTTGACAGCTCAAGCACTTTCCGTCGGTTCCAACCAAAGGCATCCTCAACCAAATGCCAAGACTTACCAATAAATACTTGCAAGAATCCACATATACCTGATTTATAAACATATCTCATGCCCTTTCCAAACATAATTCACTGAAAGAGAGAGAGAAAGAGAGGTACAGATAAAGCTGGTGGTCCAACAGAACCCACTACTCCCACACATCAAAAGCGGACCTCTGAAAAAGAAAGTGATCTCCACCTGCTTTCCATCTCGAAAACCTGTTATCCCAGGCCCCTCCATATAATGTAGTGTTCCCAGCTAGCAGCAATTTCTCCAGTAGGAAGAATACACAGTGGTCATAAAATCCATATTAGCTCAACCCATCAAGTAAAGCAAAGGAGTGCTAAAGTAGATGAGAAGTGGCCCAGCAATTCTATTTACTATGGTTATTGAAAAGCTCTAGAGCGCATGCAATGCATTCTACTAGTTCTAATGTCTTTCCTGGATTATCACCTTTTTTTTTTTTCGTTCTGTTTTCTTAGTTTTAACTCTGGACTACATGTGGTTGGCGTTCATGTTCTTCAAAAATGAGCTAAAATTTTCTTTCAAGGTGATGGATAATCTTGGTTGGATACTACAACATCAGATTAGGTTCTGGAAATACGGTCATCTTGAAGAGCGCAAGCATTAATTGCTAGTTTTCAGCTTGAACATTCCCAGAGTTAAACATCTAAATGCCCTACCAAACATCAGGTCTCAGTCACAATAGTTTTCCTGTGTAACTTAACAAGACTGATGGTCAAAGTTAGAATGAACGTTACATCACACATAAAATTTACCCTTTAAAAGTTTTCCTAGAAAAAGACCCATAGGCAATATAGTACACAAGACGGAGATGGTCCACCCTTTATATCCCTGTACCACCCAACTTTGGTTGGGACATATAAATCAAAAATATAAAAGATATTAGATTGAAACGTGCCCAAAACTTTACAAAACTTGAAGCATGTACTCCAAATGAACCACATTTATAGAAAGAAGAACAATATTTGCATGATTAATATTTGAGTTCATGAAACATACCAGACCTTAAATAGATATCCAACTGAAACATGACACTCAGCTATTCCTCTTGCTTTCTCCACCTAGCAGGCTGATCGACGTGGTTACCATTCTCAATGCCGCTATCATTACCTCTTTCAGTCACTGGTTTTTCTAATATTCTTGCTTTTTCCTGTGGAGAGTCACGATAAGTTTGCCCCGGATCTCGTCCAGCTCGATTATCCTAGGATCAGCCATACAACACATCAGAAACCATTAGTTAAGATGCTATCCAAAATTGAGCCAATGCTGTTCAGTTAAGCTGGCGCAAAGTATGAAGATCAAACATGCTGTTATTCTAATTCTATCATAACCAAGGACAAAGCCAATAGAATATGAAGTTAACATCACAAATTTCAGAATGAAATGCAAGTGATATGAGTAATAGATGTCTTACAGAATTTCATAATAGAAAGTACAAGAGAAAGGGTGTTACTGTGAGAGAGAGAGAGAGAGAGAGAGAGAGAGAGGTAAGAAACTAGAGGCTGAAGGAAGAAATTGATGACAACATATACAATGTTGTTATGTAAATAGACAGGAGATGGATAAAAAGCTCACAAATCCTCCAACCTTCTTTTCAATGTGAAGAGAAAACTGACAGAATCCAGTTTGTTAATTTTTGTGAATGTAGGTATAGCAGTTTTCCTAAAATGTTATTTTACCAGTACAACATCAGAGAAAAATGAAACTAGAAATACCAATCTGACTGATGTGCTGTTTCAAATTTTCCACTTATAACAAAGGCACAAGTAGCATAATGATCAATATGCAAGAAGTACTAGTCCTTCTTGTTCTTTTAGCACTTGTGGTATAAAGATGGAAATTAAGAACTATTAGGTGCTCCTGTTCAAATTTAAACTCAGAAATATTGTTGCAGACCAGTTAAAGAAGGAAAATGCAGATAACCTTCATGGTGGACTACAACTAAAATGGGAATGTTAATGGCGTGCCAGTAATATGACACAGAAATATAGATTTGGAGAATTCAATTCTCAGCATGCGAAGGGTGGTTGCATGCAGAAATAGTGGACAGCTTGGTACTACTTGTTATCTTCTAGAAAGGAACCAGAGATTAGCTCCACTGGTGTAACAGAGATGCGATCTTGACTTACATCTCGGTATGGGAAATCATCAGCCTCAAGCATATGTATCACATGACCCATCTTCGGCCTCTTTTGTGAATCAGGGTCCACACAACGCAATGCTACTAAGAGTGTCCGTTTCAATGCCCTTGAAGAAGGTTTCTCGAGTAATTTTGGATCCAAAACTCCCTCAGAGTTGCGATTACTGACCAGTGTCTTTAGCCACTCTACCAGATTAACCTGAAACACTCCTTTGTCAACTAAATAACCATCCAGACAAGACCCTTCCCAAAAAAAACAAAAAATTAGCACAAACATTCAATACTAACCTCTCCGGGAGGCCTATTATAGTCAACTGGATTCCGACCAGAAACTATCTCCATAATAAGAATCCCAAAACTATAAATATCACTTGACTCATTCAACATACCAGTGCCAGCATATTCAGGTGCCACATAACTATCGACAGGCAGAAACAGGAAACTGTTAATTTCTCGAACAATCAAGTACAAGTATAATAAAAGACAATGAATAATAGTGATCTTCAAACCAACCCAAATGTTCCCATCACGCGTGTTGTGACATAGCTCCTCTCCGAGCCCAAGAGCTTAGCAAGGCCAAAATCAGAAAGTTTGGGATTCCACTGCCTATCAAGCAATATATTGCTTGATTTAATATCACGGTGAACCACCTTCGGCTCAAGTCCCTCATGTAAGTAGAGTAACCTACATTTCCATAGGCCAGCTTTCATGAAATGGAGAAAGAATGAGATACACTGAAACCGAACAAGGCAAAAGAATAACAACATCTAACCATACCCTTTTGCTGTTCCAAGTATTATGTTCATTCGAATCTTCCATGTCAAAGGGCTAACAGGTCCAACATCCCCATGAAGCCACTGCTCTAAGTTGCCATTGTCCACATACTCATATACAAGCATCCTGAAACCCAAAAGCAGCAAATGATTCGAAATAAAACATTCCAACACAACCCACCCTCATACTTTAATCCAGTATAATTCCAGCATATTTATTGTGCTAAAGTGAGATCATAAGAACCAAAAGGATGGTAGAATGTAGTACCTATGAGCTCCTTCTGCACAATACCCTAGTAACCTCACTAAATTTTTGTGTCGAACTCGTCCAATTGCTTCCACTTCTACTTTAAATTCGTTCTCAGCTTGTCCCCTGAAAATCGAACACCATCAATCGAAGGACAAACATGCGAAAATTGTTGTTCATATCCATTACACACCAATAACAATAACTTGTCCACAATCTGAACTATGTCATGTATTAACACAGTTAAACCTCCAATTCTCATCAAACTATTCTAAATTCAAATTAAGATAAAGATTTTGTTGCGAAGATAGTAAAAAGTTATACAATTCACTCATCAAATCTCAGGCAACCACTATAATTTCAAAGCAAAATGATGACTTTGTCGCGAAATGGTTCAAAAACCATGAACTTGTGCAGATGATTACCTGTCATTGAGCAAGTTCTTGACAGCAATCTGAGTGTTGTCTTCCAAAACACCATGATACACAATCCCATACCCACCTTCTCCGATCACATTCTCATCAGCAAACATATTGGTCGCCACCTCGAGCTCCCTGAGAGTGTACCAATGCCCCCACCCCAAATGGGAGACCTCGGGGACGGCCGGCGAGGCCTGCTCCACTGCTCGGCCCTCGCCGCTCCCATGCGACGACCCACCGCCGCTCCTGCGCTCCGGGAAGGTGATCCGATGCTCCTTACCGGTGTCCACACGGATTTTCTGGAGCCCGGTTGGGGCCTCCTCCTCCCGCTGCCGCTTGAGAGGGAGGAGAACAGAGGGCTGGGAGTCGGAGAGGGGGTTTTGGAGGAATTGGGCGAAGGATTTGGCATCGGAGGGGCGGTAAGCGTGGTCGGCGCGGACTTCTTGGATTTCTTTGGAGATGTTAGGAATCGTGGGAGCCGTCCTGCGCTTGGAAGCGTACCAGAGGGAGAGGAAGAACAAGAACAGGACGAAGGCGGCACCGACGCAGATGCCTACCACCGCCCACAAGTGGAGGCCAAAGATGGCCGTGGGCTTGGAGAGATCAGTGTCCGACATACCCTTCTTGTTCTCCTCTTTATTGAAATAGTGGAGGAGGGATTAGAAATGGACGCTGTGATAAAGATCGCACTTTTGGAAGGAATGGTTGGAGAGTATGAGGAAAGATTGGATTTTTGCGAGGACTGCAGCCCTGCAAGAGGATTTGAATGCTAAAAAATTGGATTTTGGAGAGGAATGTCAGAGTGGAAGAGGATTTGATTGCTTAAATTTGGATTTTGGATGCATGGAGAAAGGAGAGGAGAAATGGAAGCTGGAAGAGAACGAAGGAATGGCTTTTTTGAAACGAGAGAGAGAGAGAGAGAGGAGCCAAGTGTTTGGGAAGTTGATGAAGTGGAGAAGAGCAAGATGGGAGTGACGGGTTCTGCATGCAAGGAGGAAGAGCAACAGGTGGCACTGCAGAGATCCAAGTCTCAAACTAGAGAAATAGGTGGGTCCCAGAAGGGGAAGAGGAAAGGAAATGTAAATGGTACGAATGAGAGATGGGATACTTGGAAGAGGCTGCAGCTGGCATGATGGGGACTAGTGGAATAAATTGAAGCATTCACTCCAAAATGCCAGTTTAGTTGCATAATTAACACGCTAGTTCCAAATTTTAATGCAGTGCAGGTTTGGAGCTTTTGGAGCCTTGGAATCATGCGGAAAGTCTTGGCATCGGTTCTCCAGTTAATGCCTTCGGCTACCCACTGCCTCAAATAAAATATGGTGGCTTTTTATTTTCCCTGCTTGGGTGGGGAATAAAATATGGAGTAGATAGAAAGAACGTATATCTTTTTTTAAGAAAAAAAAAAAAGATGCATGTTTGATGGTAAATATTTATAAAATAATTAACTAATAATTTATATCTGAAATATTTTTCTGGAAATACTCTTCAGAGCAAGTAGTAGCAACCTCTACATCTAAATCTCTAACTCGATCGGCCATGTATTTTCCTTCTACCATTCTCTAATGGTATTTTAAGTTTGGAGATGCTTTGGAGTGAGCTCAGGGACAACAGGAAGTCGTGCACTGATAAGGAAGTACATGCATTGATTTCGTACTATGTGCATCGCCCCTGTTGTTGGCCACTTCCCGGACCATAAAGAGGCTCTCTGGCAATGGGAAAGACAACAGAACTTTTTTTTTTTTTGACTCAAATCAAACATGACACTAGGTGTAAGCTCGTTACACCAACTTATCTTAACCATCCAATCCGTGGGCCTCAAATGTAGCAGAAGTGATCTTAACCATCCAATCCATACACCATATATTCCGCAGACCACATCCTTATATTAAAGTGCTGCTGTAACCTGAGCAGAAAAAGCTGTTGGAGTGTACCTGTCTGCCTCCCTCCTCCATATTGTTTGCACAAATTATATGGTGTGGAGACCTCTATAGGAGTAATTTTAACCCTGGAAGCAATTATTTCTGATATCTCCCTTCAGAGCAAGTCAAGAAGGCTTACCAGCTTCTGACCTTTTTAATGGTGAAAGGCGATACAGCATAAAAGATCCAGACCAGAAAATAGACCAAATAGGATTGGTGTTTTATGCACAAAATGGTGGGACCTGGACCTTCATCTTATCTTTAGTGCCTTTGTTAAGTGGATCTCTTTCTGGGTCCTTATCGAGGAATATATACGAGAAGATCTGTTCCACCTTGTGTTCAATGATTACTTGAAGAAAGGGCTGACACTAAAAAAATGTCTTCAGCCACAACATGGAAAATTTAGTTAGATCATACGTCCTCACTGAGCTGATGGACCAATCTAACCATGGACCAATATATCTCTGTATTATTTTTTTATCTATTCTTGTGCATACAGATCTATGATTGGACCGATCTATCATAAAGCTTATGGATCTGATCCAATCAATAATTTTTCTATAACTCACCATAGTTTTTATGATTCTCCATTAGTATCTTTTAAAAAATAACAAAACATGACCTAGGTGTTAGCTCAATGATCATATCCCATTCATAGACATAGGACATCAAATGTAGTTCTCAAAATTTCATCATAAAATATAGACAAAAATTTACTTTGAACAAAAAATCTGGATTCGGGTGTGAGGCCAGCCAATGTATTCATATAGAAGGTTTGGGAGTCCAAGTTTTTAAGCCGGTTACTTCTGCAAATATTTGATCATCAAATGACCAATATGCATGAGTTTTTTTTTTTTTTAACTGAAATTCAAATGTCAGACCAGCCTATGTATCACTCATACAGATCGAGCTTCCTCCTAGTTTTTTTAAAAAAATAAAAAAAAGATATACTTATGGGCGGTTGATTTAATTCAACCGATTTACCCAAAAAAAAAAAAAAAAGTTAGATGGGTTATAACATTGTATATGTGTAACTTCTAATCAGCTCCTGCATGGACTACCTATAGCTAAACAGTTACGTGCAAAGAGGTCCACGTCAGACATGCATCAAGCATCCATTACTTTTTAGTGTTGGATTCAAAACCGGTCAAGCAGCCGTAAGATGACGAAGATGTAGACTCCTATTGATCATGGTGTCCATGAAGATATCACAATGACATTCCTTCGCTTTAATATCTACATCAAAATCAAACAATATCAAATTCCAATTAATAAGAGGCTCCTTTGCTGATGCTGTGAGTTATATAGTAGAAAGTGTACCTTACTTTGTGATCATCAGTGAAAGTGACCAAAGTCATTTCTCTCTGATGTTAACAATTGCCCATAGATAACCTATTTTACTTGCAAATGCATCATCCAAACTTCTACCAAAAAAAAAAAAGCATCATCCAAGCCACATCAAGTCGGCTGTACGTGGGAACCATCTATCCTTTATTGCTATTTTAAAGATGAATAGCTTTCTATTTGGGTGAACCGGGCAATAGAACAAGGATTGCATCTTTCGCGCGAAAGCAAGATTTACTGGTTGCACGGCTGTCTTTCGCCCAGTCAAATGCTTTCTGATCTGGGCTTTTGAGTAAAACACTGTGTAATCTAATTACCTGGCCCATGGAGCCAACTTTTTATTTGGACTTTGGGGTTGTTTGAAATGGTTGAGGGAGTAATCCTTTGTGTGAGAAACTTTGTGCACTGCATGCGGTGCAGCAAAATCGACGTCGAGCACACCGTCCAATCACATTAGATCACATAACATGATCGGATGGTTGATCAACGATTAAGAATCGTTCTAGGGTTAAATGATCAATACGATTGACATTTAACCTAGTACAAGTGTTGCAGGAGGATCGATTAGCAATTTGATTGCTAATTGGCTTAATTTGATTAAGCCAATGGATTGAGATTAAGTCTAATTAAATATGATTTAATTATATTTGGTTTGGGCTTGATTGGATCAAGTCTAATTGGTTTATTGGATAAGCTAATTGCAAGGAAAAACTAGTCCTAGTTCAATTAGGATTGGGTCAACCTAATTTCTAATTTGATTAGAAAATTAAATTAGATTTAAATCTAATTTAATCTGATTAAATTAGATTCTTAATTGGGTTAAGACCTATTTTAATTGGATTGATCTAATTTTGGTTTGATTTGGTTTGAGAAACAAAATTAAAACAAGTCATGAGTTAGAATCCTAGTAAGACTAGGATTCCACCTTGCGCCACATAAGCCCCCCATGCCCTCTCTCTTATTTCATACCAATCTCCTCTTATTTTGTGCGACAAAAGCTCTCTCCCAGGTCTCTCCCATGTCCACAAAAGGTTTCCTCTCTTCTTTCTTACATAGAAGGTGGTTCGGATTAAATCAAAGAGGAATAAGTTTGGATTTCGAATTCTATGAGATAGAGTTTTAGAAATCCAAAACTCTTTCAATTTTGCACCGAATTTATCCAATTTTTTTTTAAAATTTTTGTGACTTTTAGGGTACATATTGTGCACCCTTTTCTGGTGATCCATGCACGAAAATAAGGAGGAGGTGCTCAAGAGTTGGGCGCCTCTTATCTTGCCATGTTTGGATAAGCCTTGACTAGGTATTTGACCTAGACAAGGACTCTATCATATCTCTCTCTATAAAATGAGTTTCTTCATGAAATTTTCGAAGAAGATAGAGATTTGAGATACCTTTGGGCCATCCAAAAATCAAAGAGAAAGACCTTTGGGTCGTGGAGATATAATAGACACAAAATAGGGTGTTTAGAGAGAGAAACGAGAAGAAGAAGAGGGTCTTCTTCTAGGGTTGTTTGTTTTCATCTATTCCCTTCCTCCATCTTGAGTTTTCTGAGAGTGTCTCAGATCTGAAACTCCTCCTCCTATTTCTCATCTTTGAAAGAGCCCAAATCAAGAAGAATGAGGCACCTGATCAACCATCAAAGAAGGATCAGCGCAGTACTAGCATACTGTGCTGATTTCCTGAAGCAGGACTTCTGATCGAGATTCGTGGGCTCGTGTGGACGACTCCTAGAGGCCGGACACGTGTGCGGCTTGCAACATCATCCTTAAGCCCGGATCAGCGAGGTTAGAACATCTAACTTGCAAGGTAATAGATCTAATCTATTGTTTAATACATACATTAGATGTAGTATAGAAACATGTTGATATGATCAACATGTAGTTCATGCTCTATATATTTTAATTTCTGATTTAATGCTATGTAATAATCATGTAATAGGATCTTAGATCTAAGAATTCTCTGATTTTAGAAAATAAATTTTGATTTATTTTAGTCTTTCGCTGCATGATCTTGAAAAAGTTTCAAGATCTAATCCTGAAATCCTAGATCTGATTCCTTTAGGACAGATATTTAATGCTATGCAACTTTTTTTCTCAATTTTTTTCTAATGAAAATATTTTTTTCTCTACCGAATAAAAAAAAATAATATTATTACTTTCTAATACCCTGTATGATTTTCTTTGAATATATATGATATCTCAAATAATATATATACTTTCTATATTTTTATATGACATCTTGAACAATATATATGGCTTCTTAATATCTTATATAATTTTCTGTGAATATATATGACATCCTGAATAATATATATATGACTACTATGAAATATATATGACATTCTGAATAATATATATAATTTTCTGATGCATTATATGATTTTCTGTCAATATATATAATATCCTAAATAATATATATGACCTTCTGTGAATATATATATATATGGCATTCTAAACAATATATATGATTTCTTATATCTTTATATGATATCCCGAATAATATATATGGCTTTCTGATGTCCTATATAACTTTCTGTGAAAATATATATGACATCTTAAACAATATATATGACTTCTTGTGAATATATACAATATCTTGAACAACATATATTACTTTCTGATATCTTATATGACTTCCTATTAATATATATGACATCCTGAATAATATATATGACATCCTGAACAATGACTTCCTATATCTTTATATGATATCCTGTTGGTTTAAAGATATAGGAAGCCATATATATTATTCAGGGTGTCATATATATTGGCAGGAAGTCATATATATTATTCAGAATGCCATATATATTCACATGAAGTCATATAAAGTATCAGGAAGCCATATATATTGTTCAGGATATCATATAAAGACATAGTAAGTCATATATATTATTCAAAATATCATATATATTTACAGAAAATTATACAAGACTTCGAGAAGTAATAATATTATGCTTTTTTTGTTCTACATAGGAAAAGGACATTTTTGTTAGAAAAAACTTGAAAAAAAAGTTGCACGATATTAAATATCTGTCATATTGTTGATTGCACTATGTGGACCAATCAACTATTATCATGCCCTCCGCATCAATTTTACTGTACCGCATGCGATGCACAAAGAATTATTCTTCTTTGTGCACCACGTCTGATGGAGTAAAAATACACTACTTCATTGGATTACACCACATATCATAATTAATAAGGAGATAGGTATTTAATAAAACTTGATTTTTTTTAAAAAAAATTATCTGACCAAAATGCTCTTTTTTATTGAATGTTATGACATCTCGGATAATATTATGATATTCTGTTACTTTTTTATAGGATATAATAGAATATCATAATATTATTATGACATTATGTTAGTTTTTATGACATTTCGAGAATTATTTATAGGATGTTATATGATGTAATAAAATATTATAATTTTATTATGATATCCTGATAGGTTTTATGACATCTTGAAAATTATTTACAAGATGTTATAGAATGCAATAGTTGTCATAATATTATCATGACATCTTGTTAGTTTTTATGGCATTACGATAATTATTTATAGGATGTGTTGCAGACAAGGGCTCGATCCGTCATGTGAGTTATTGTTCACTCTGTTCCATGGACCTCACGATTTTGTCCTTTAAAAAGTACCTCACGTGGGAAGAATTTTTTTCTCCTTATAAGAGCGAGTCTCCCTTGACTCACAACCGATATGGGACTATTGGTGCTCTCCATATTATTAAAACCACAACAGAGCCCCCTAGTCAAGGGGGACTCCAATGTGTACAGTCCGAAGAGCCCCATAGTCAGCTGAGGTGGACCTCGACCTCTATCTAGCGCGTCATTGTTGCGGGCAAGGGCTCGACCGTGAGGTATTGTCCACTCTGGCCCATGGGCTTTACAATTTTGTCCTTTAAAAAATACCTCACGTGGGAAAAATTTTTTCCTCCTTATAAGTGCGAGTCTTTTTTGACTCACAACGGATGTGGGACTATTGATGCCCTCCATATTATTAGAACCATAATATGATGCAATAGGATATCGTAGGATACAATAGAATATCATAATATTATTATGATATCCTATTAGTTTTTATGATATTTTAATAATTATTTACAGGATGCAATAATATATCATAATATTATTACGATGTCTGTTAGTTTTTATGACATCCTGATAGTTATTTACATAATGCAAGATGATGTCATAAGATTCAGCATGATGTCATGGAAGCAAAATAGAGTAAAAGAGAGAAAAAGGCATTCCGGTCAGAAAAAAATTAAGAAAAAAATTACGCTACATTAAATATCTGCCCTCTCATTAATTGCACTGTAGCTTAATCCAATGAGGTAGTGCATTTTTTCTCCATGAGGAGTGGTGTACAAAGAATTTCTCATGGCTGAGGTACCTAGTTCATGTGCCCCACTAGAGGCCCCCGGAAAATGGATCATGGTCATCTAAAGAGGCCCTCAACTTTACCGTGGATCGATGTTTGGGCTTCTTTAGGTGGTCCAGGACGCTAGATTCCACAGCTAGCATGCAAAAGGACCAAAACCAAAAGAATTGGGCCAGCCCACGCAACCCCCCATTCTTTCCAACTCCTATTCTCGTGGGCAGTGGATATTACACTAGGATAAGATTAATCTTTGTCGCACAAGGAGAATGCTTTCTTCTACATAAGCGGGTGGGGCCTGCTCAAAGTTCAAGGTGGCGAAGTTAAATCCGCTGCAACAAAATGCCAGTTTCAGACTTGGCCCATGGGCAACTTGATGCCTCACAGTACCAACTCCAACTCTATAGTCGTTAATATTTCCATCCTGTTAATACCACCCAGCTAGATAGACATGAACTACCTATTCAAGTTTGATTAAAACTTAAAAAGAAAAAAAAAAGCTGCATCAAGTAAGATAGGTTCATAAATTATTAAAGAAATAAGTGGGAACGTGCCTATCTACCCGTGCCGGGCACTAGTTGGTATGATTTCCGTCAAATGAGATAAATTAGACTTATGGAAGGTAAATTTGTTCCATGTCAATATATTTTCTAAAGATGACTTTAATCATTGAATTTTTTGCATGTATATCCTCCTAAATATTTAAATTTACGTAAATATTTTTTCAAAATTGATATATATACATACATACATACATACATATAATATATATATATATACATACATCCGCATAAAATACTTGTTTTGTATGTATATCCTTCTTTTTTTCTTTTTTTTTTTTTGCATATGTGCCCATATCATTTAACACTGTTAAAAAATTAATGGTTTAAAATTTAAATGACTAAAATATTCTTATGGGTAGATGTGCAAAAAGAAAATTTATAAAAGTATATATACAGATAACAATTTCATGAAAAAATTTATGTAAATTTGAATATTTAGAAGGATATACACATAAAAAATTTTAATTTAATTTTTATCTATTTTATTTAGATGGATTCAGACCCTCTTATTCTATAATATAGTAACATATTACATAATATAATATCACAATGATGATATTATATAATATTTTATATATTAGAATACTATATTATATTTTATTTTTATACAAGATGGGACGATTATGTCCATCTTATAACAACATGATATACCTTATACACTTCACAAAGATATTTTCGATAAAAATTCTTAAAATAAAATAAATAAAATTATAAAATTTTGTTATTAAATAATATCCAAATCTACAACTATATCCATTTTATGTAAATGTACAAGCTATTCATCTAATATCAGATTTAGATATTTTTCTTAGAAGTATATTATTACACATTAGAAGAAATATGGATGATTACGATCTGTTTATCTTCTAGATAAAATAATTTTGATCTATCTGTTGCCCAGCTATGCAACCCAAGAGGGGGGGTGAATTGGGTTTCTAAAAATTTTAAACTTAACTAATACCTTATGAAAATTGTTTAACAATAGCTAGATAAATAAGGAGAGTATAGTTGATTCAAAGCTAATGGTTAAATGCAAGAAGGCAAGAGAATAAATAAGTTCTAAAGAAGAGCAATTAGGCACAACACAAATAAGAGGATTTATAGTGGTTCGATGCCAACCTTGCACCTACATCCACTCCTAAAGCTCCTACTTGGGAATTTCAATCCACTAACTTGTATTCAACTTGAATACACTCGTCGGAACCTCCGACTCTAGCTATCCCAAGCTAGTCCACTTGTTTTTCGGGTACAAGCCAACCCAATACACTCCGATTCAAGGTTCGGATCAACCTTCCCTTGTTTTGGAACCCTTCCAAAATAAAAACAATAACTTAAACAGAGTATAACAATCAATAGCTCAGAAAATACAAAAGAAGCTCCTTTAATAAGTGAATGAGACTTTAAATACACTTTACTCAAAGAGAAGAAGACTCCTTTTGATTTTCTCAAGGTGGTTGGAGACTTGAATGTGCACTTGAGGAGTTGGTGAGCTTGAATTAAAGGCTTCTTAAATGCTTTGAGTGAGCTCTTGCTTAGGGCTGAAAAGTTAGCATGAAATCCTCTTTTCAAAATCTCTCTTCTTGATGATTTCCACCTTTTTGTCCCTTTTATAGCTTTAAGGAATGGTGGAGAACAATCTGGGCTGAAATAGAGCTGTTAGACCACATTAAATGAGCATTAAAAGTACTTAAAATAGGTTAAAAACTAGCCGTTGCGGAATATTCCCATCACGTGGGTCGACTCATGGGTCGACTCATGCTCATGGGTCGACCTCTGTGGAAAAATAACAGAAAACAACCAGAAGACAAGGTTCTGTAATTTTTGGCCTAAAAACAGCAGAGGTCGACTCATGAGTTGACTCATGCTTTAGGGGTCGACTCATGGGTCGACTCACAGGCTGTGCCAAGCCAAAAAATCTGCATGCCAATCAGCTCATTATGCCATGAGTCGACTCATGTTTTTCAAACATGAATATCTTTCAAAATACAAGTCCAAAAATAATAAAATTTTCATCAATGGATCACAAATCTTTTGTTCTATCACTTGATGCTTTCAAATCAGGATTTGATAAAATTATGATTTTGCCCCTGAAAAGCAATAAGTCTTTTTCAAGCGAAAATTATTAGTACCCCTTCAAATGCTTTGTAATCATCAAAATCAATCCAAGGAGCAACAATCTCCCCCTTTTTGATGATGACAAAACACTTGAGCAAAAGCATATATATGAAACAATGAGCATGAATTTCAAAGGAATGAAATGCATTATAAGTAGTTTGAAGATAAATAAGAAATTTACTACCAACTTGAAAATTACTTATAAGTGTATTTGCTTGAAAAGAAGATTGATTCTTTTGGCATGTGATACATGTGTCCATTTGCTTGTGTTGCTCATTTGCCTAACAATTTGCCTATTGCTTAATAATTTAAAATTTTGCTTATTTGATTATTGGATTTTGGTATCAGAGCAAAAAAAAATTTTTTGTTATCAGAGCAAAGCATAATTTGCCTAAGAATGTTGATCTTTGCTCATTTGAAAATATCTCATTTGCTCATTTGCTTGTTTTTCAAATTGCTTAACATCTTGAAAATTTGCTCATTTGATTATTTAATTTTGGTACCAGAGTATGTCTAAGAATTAATTTTAAAGTTTGCTTTAAAGTTTGCTCATTTGTTTTTGCTTAACAATTTACTCAACTTGCTTTTGATTCTTTAATTTCTCCCCCTTTTTGACAGCATCAACAAAAATTATTTACTCCCCCTTTTTCTTTGAATACATTTTCTCTTTTTCTTTCTTTTGATGGAATTAATTTTACTAATGGTAATTTTGTTTACTCCCCCTGAATACAGCAAACAAAAAAGTTATACCATTGGATATCATAGATGTGAAATAGCAATTCATAGTATTTTAAGCATGCACATAATTGAAAGTAACTCAATTTGAAGGTTATACATTAAAAGTCAAAGAGTAGATATATATATATATATAATCAAAAAGTGATTGAAACCATATAGATGTTCCACTACATATACCAAAACATAAAATGAGATAAATTAGACTTATGAAAGGTAAATTTGTTCCATGTCAATATATTTTTTAAAGATGACTTTAATCATTGGATTTTTTGCATGTATATCCTTCTAAATATTTAAATTTACATAAATATCTTTTCAAAATTGATATACATGCATACATACATACATACATATAATATATATATATATATATATATACACCCGCATAAAATACTTGTTTTGTATGTATATCTTTCTTTTTTTCTTTTTTTTTTTTTGCATATGTGCCCATATCATTTAACACCGTTAAAAAAATAATGGTTTAAAATTTAAATGACTAAAATATTCTTATGGGTAGATGTGCAAAAAGAAAATTTATAAAAGTATATATACAAATAATAATTTCATGAGAAAATTTATATAAATTTGAATATTTAGAAGGATATACACATAAAAAATTTTAATTTAATTTTTATCTATTTTATTTAGATAGATTCAGATCCTCTTATTCTATAATATAGTAACAAATTATATAATATAATATCACAATAATGATATTATATAATATTTTATATATTAAAATACTATATTAAATTTTATTTTTATACAAGATGGGACGATTATGTCCATCTTATAACAACATGATATACCTTATACACTTCACAAAGATATTTTTGATAAAAATTCTTAAAATAAAATAAATAAAATTATAAAATTTTATTATTAAATAATATCCAAATCCACAACTATATCCATTTTATATAAATGTACAAGCTATTCATCTAATATCAGATTTAGATATTTTTCTTAGAAGTATATTATTACACATTAGAAGAAATATGGATGGTTACGATCTGTTTATCTTCTAGATAAAATAATTTTGATCTATCATTGGATAAAAAGATCATTTTATCTATATAAATTAATAAATTAAGTAAATTTATTATTTTAGTAGTATATGTTAATTTTTCTCTATTAGAATAAGGAAAGAATTAATGAATCAAGAGGGGTATATTTATGTTAAGAGTTTTTTACATGTATATCCTTTCAAATATTCAAATTTGCATGAATACCTTCATAAAATTACTATTTACATATATATCCTTATAAATTTTTCTTTTTGCATATCTATCCATAAGGATATTTTAGTCATTTTAATTTTAACCATTAATTTTTAACTATGTTAGATGATATGGGTATATATATGCCAAAAAAAGATATGTTATGAGGATATACATGTAGATATCAATTTTGAAAGGATATTTATGTAAATTTAAATATTTAAGAGAATATATATATATAATCCTTAATCATTTTAATGGTCACTCGTGCTTCTCCTCATCTGACAAGTTCGTAGAAAAGTCTTTATACGAGGATGCTTTACATAGAAAATTAGATATAGAAGAGAAATTAGATATCCGCTTCATTATAACTGTTATTGCTGTTGGGGTAGGTCCTCGTCACCTAGCCAACTATCTCTCCTCCTCACCTCTCTATCGATTGAGTGCGTGACGACTATTTCTCTTCTTCATCTCTCCATCGACTAAGCATATTATATTATGGATCAAACCGACTTAGATCGATGGGACCTGATAAAGTTGGTATTTGACCGACTTGGTTCGACATATGATCAACATCTGATTGAAAACATTCTACATATAGTCGGCACCTGACCGACGGCATTCTCGGCATCATACCGACTATTTAAATCCTACATATCAGGAATCAAATGATGGTTATCCGGTATGAATATTAACTCTCTATGAACGTGGAGTGCAATAGTCACCCACGAGTGGCCCATTACTCGATGTTAATGGTAGTTAATAAGGTAACCGTCTGGTAAACGCCATAACTTCCATATCCTGAACATTCAAGGATGGAAATTACACAGTAATGGCTTTTCTTGCTCTATATAAAGCAGTAAGCTGTGAGAGGCCAGGTAAGTGGGACTAATTATAAGATTTTGAGCTCTCACTTTTTTGGTTTTCTACTATTTTCTTTCTCTGACTAACTTAAGCATCGAAGGATCCATTACCGGACAACTTCTAGCAAGAAGACTTATTTTACAGGTTTCCCACCATCCACCACTCAGGTGCAACAACTCGGCTCACTGCCGACCATCTCACTGGAGATTAGCAGCAAGAATTTGGTGTGCCAGGTAGGGGGAGAAATATTCTTTCACAAGAACCGCAATGGCAAAGACAAGAGTACAGAATACTTCCACCAGTTCTGCTCGATGCTTATTGCACCATGATGCACCTTCGATGACCCTCACTGAGCCCAGTGCTTCACGACCGACAGTCATCGCGGACCAGCAATAATTTACTGTCCTGATGCAGCAAGTGAAGACACTGACGGAGGTTGTCCACAAGCTCCTACAGACTACGGAGCAGCAGCAATGGCAGTTGGAGGAGCCGACATTACGGGATGTGCCCTCCAGGAACAGCCATTGGCCCCATTCTCTATCTGGCCCCTCGACTTGATGTTCTCATCTGATGAGTCATTGACCCATCTGACACTCACCTCGCCCTGACTCCCGATGCGCTCCACGTGCCGACTCCGGAGATCGTTGATCTCCTTCCCCTCGATGAGTCTCGCAAAAGGGGAAGAGACCACGGTCTCCATCAAGTTCTTTTGAGGAAGGCTCTATCCCAGGTTATTCCCAGCATCTCGATAAGCCTCAAAAATGGTTGGATGAATACGATCGTATGCTGAGGAAGCTTGATTGCCGCTAGATCAGCTCCAAATAAATAATCGGGATCCTACCGACGAACTCGGCATCAATACTCGTCCACCTTTCTTCTGATGAATTTTGGACGAGCCAATTTTCAATCACTTTAAGATGCTACAGATCGAGCCGTACGATGGCTCCACCGATCCACTCGACCATCTTAAGAGCTATAAAGCTCTCATGCTTCTCCACGGGGTGACCTACGTCCTCCTCTGTGTTGCTTTTTCGGCTACTCTTCAGAAAACTACTCGAATCTGGTACTCCAGACTTCAATCAAAGAGTATTCATTCATTCGAGCAATTTGAATAACTTTTTGTGACACATTTTAGCACCAACAGAATGATGCCATGAACCTCTGATAGTCTCTTCTCCATCAGATAGCAAGACGGAGAATCTCTATGAGATTTTGTGATGCATTTCAACACCTCCACCTTAGAGGTTTGGGACCTCAATGAATCAACGGCCATCGCGGCTATGAAGAGGGGGGTGCAAAGCTCTAAGTTTACCTATTTCCTGGACAAGACGCTTTCTCGATCCTATGCCAAACTCCTCGAGCACGTGCAAAAATTTGTTCGCATCGAGGAGGGTGCAATTGACCGGCACCAATCCGAAGGCAATGGTCAGAAGAAGATGAAGAAGGATGGTGTCGTGGGGGGTTTAGTCCCACATCGGTTGTGAGTCAGGGATACTCTACTTTATATGAGATAAGAGACCCTCTCTCCCTCAAGAGATATCTTTTGGGCCAAAGCCCAGAGGATAAAGCCATGAGATCCGACAGCCGCAAGCATATCAACTACGGTCCAAGGGCTGCAAGCCTATAAGCTACGGCAACCACAAACGTGCCAACTATGGCCCAACGACCGCAAGCCTATAAACTACGATATGCATGTGGCCGAAGCAAACAATATCTCTTGCAAGATTGATCCCTCCATCCGTATGAGCCCCGGAGTCTCTTAACTACAATAAATAGCGCTAGAGGAAAGGAGGCCCTCCAATAAGATAGAGTCTGCCTGACTGGGGGGGGCTATTATTGTGGGAGGTTTAGTTCCACATCTGTTATCAGGGGTATTCTACCTTATATGAGATATGAGACCCTCTCTCCCTCAAGAGGCATCTTTTGGGCTAAAGCCATGAGGTTTGGCAGCCGTAAGCATATCAACTACGGTCCAAGGGCTGTAAGCCTATAAGCTATGACAATCGTAAGTGTGCTAGCTATGGTTTAAGGGCTATAAGTCTATAAACTACAGTATGCACACAATCAAAGTGGACAATACCTCTTGCTGGGATGATCCGTCCTTCCGTATGAGCCCCGAAGTTCCTTGACCACAACAAATGGCGCTAGAGGAAGAGGGGCCCTCCAATAAGATAGTCTCCCTGACTAGAGGGGCTACTATTGTAGGGGGTTTAGTCCCACAATTGTGAGTCAGAGATACTTTACCTTATATTAGATAGGAGATCTTCTCTCCTTCAAGAGGTGCTTTTTGGATCAAAGTCGTGAGGTCCGACAGCCGCAAGCGTATTAGCTACGGCCTAAGGGCCGCAAGCCTATAAGCTACAGCCATCGCAAGCATACCAGCTACAACTCAAGGGCCGCAAGCCTATAAGCTATGGTATGCATATGGCCAATGTAGATAATACCTCTTGTTGGGATAATTCCTCCATCCGTATGAGGCCCGGAGTTCTTTGACCACAACAAGTGGAACCTCTGTAGAACCTAGCCAAACCCATGCTAAGAGAGAGGCTCCACATCCCTAACTAAGTCCGAAGTCAAAGAACTTTGGTAGTAGGTATGACTCTTACACACATCTTACTACTCGTGCACAAATCCTCATGGAGATAGAAGAGGAGAGTTATCTTTGATGATTTCAGTCGATGAAGTTGCGGTCGACATCTCATAATAGAAAATATTATTATCGGTTCTATCTTGACCACAGTCACGATACCGAACAGTGCATCCAGTTGAAGGATGAGATAGAAGCTCTGATTAGATAAAGATGTCTCGAAAAGTACCTATAGGACCGATCTGTGCAGCTGCCTACTGATACTCAACCACAGTTGCATCCCAAGGAAGAACTCACGTCCAACCGACGGTGGGTGTGATCAATATGATCTCAACAGGATCGAGACTACAGGGGGCAGATGACTCTAAAAGCTCCTCAAAATATCAGCGAACAAATGATGACATCATTTATTTCGAGGAAGATCTAAGAGGAGTCCAAACTCCTCATAATAATGCTGCTGTTATATCTATGATAATAGCGAATTACGATGTAAAATGATGTCTTGTTGATAATGGAAGCTCTGTTGATGTGTTATTCTATGATGTTTTCTTTTGAATGCGATTTTCTACTAACCAACTAAAATTAGTCAACATGCCTTTAATTAGATTTACTGACGATCGATCAAAGTAGAAGGAGAAATAGAACTCTCTGTCGTTGTCAGGCAACAACCTCGACAATCGACTGTGTGATTTAACTTTCTTATAGTCTGGGTTCCTTCAGCTTACAATGTAATATTGGGATGGCCTGGACTGAATGTATTTTGAACAATTATTTCAATATATCACTTGCTCGTACGCTTTTCGACGAGAAATGAGATTGATGAAATGAGAGAAGATCAATAGTTGGTCCAATAATGTTACTTAACTGTGATTAAAGAAAAGAAGCCAATTGAAGCTCTTCTCATCGATGGACTGGATCAATGAAAAGAAGAAAGTCGGAGAGAATCCACAGAGTAACTCATTTCGGTGCCTCTCAACAATGAAGATCCAACTAAAACCATCCAAGTCAGATCTTCGTTGAGCGACGATCTGTGAAAAAAGCTTATCATCTTTCAAAAGAAGAATGCTAATGTTTTTGTTTAGTCTGCATCCGATATGCCAGATATCCCCTCTAATGTGACTGTCCACCAACTAAATATCGACGTCAAGCAGAAGTCGATGAGATAAAAGAAAAAAAGTTTCGCTTTCGAGCGATAAAAAGCCATCGACAAAGAAGTCGACAAATTGCTGGTAGCCGACTTCATTCATGAGGGAACCTACCCCAATTGGCTCACAAATGTCATAGTGGTCAAGAAGGCTAATGGCAAATGGAGGATAAGCATCAACTACACTGACTTAAATAAAGCTTGTCCGAAAAATAGCTTCTACTTTCTCAAATTGATCAACTAGTCGATGCTACTTCGAGCCATCAGCTATTGAGTTTTATAGATGCCTTCTTCGGATACAATCAAATTCAAATAGCAATCGAGGATGAGAAGAAGACGACGTTCATTATCGATGAAGGTCCGTATTGCTACAAAGTCATGCCTTTCGATCTCAAAAATATCGGAGCTACATATCAAAGGCTAGTCAATAAAGTCTTCAAGAATCAAATTGATTGTAACATAGAGATCTACGTCGATGATATGCTCATAAAAAGTAATGAAGCTTCTCTTCATATAGACAACCTAGTGAAAGCTTTCGATGCCTTAAGAAGACATCAAATGAAGCTGAACCCAATTAAGTACGCCTTCGGGGTGACCTTGGAGAAATTTATCGATTTTATGATGACGAGGCAATGCATTGAGGCTAACCCTAAGAAGATTAAAACTGTTCTCGACATGAAGCCTCCAACTTTTGATGGAATATTCAAAGATTAGTGGGGCTTGTTGGGTCTCTCAATCAATTTATTTCTAAGTCTGCAGAACGATGCCTTCTTCTTTTCTAAATCATCGGACAGATGAAAGACTTCACTTGGATAGAAGAATGTCAGAAGACTTTCGATAACTTGAAGCAATATTTAAATTCTTCTCCACTCTCGACAAAGTCAAATATAGGTGAGGAGCTATATATGTATTTGGCTACAACTTCTAAAACCGTCAACTCGATGCTAGTCTGAGAAGAAAATAAGGTACAGAAATCTATCTACTAATATAAGTCGAGTTTTGCACGGGGCTGAAATAAGGTATTCTCAGATTGAAAAGATCGTCTTCAATATCATCACGACTATTCGACGACTATGCCCTTACTTTCAAGCCAATTTGGTAAAAATCTTAACTGATCTCTCCTTGAAAACATTACTCCAATGATCAGACACTTTGGGAAGAATGACAAAATGGGCAGTCGAACTTGATAAGTTTGATCTTTCTTATATTCCATGATCCTCAATGAAGGCTCAAATTTTGACCGACTTTATTGTCGAATGCATGCCAATCGATGATGGTCAAATCGAGGATCAATCTAAGAAAGAGACTTCGGAGCCAGCATAGATTTTACATGTAGATGAAGTTTCAAATGCCCAAGAATGAGGCGCAGATCTCATTGTAACTAATATCGACAGGATGGTGATCGAATATGCTCTTCAGTTTAATTTTAAGGCCTCCAACAATCAAACCGAATATGAAGCATTGATAGTGAGACTGCAGATAGCCAAAAATCTTAGCGTGAAGTGCCTAAAAGTGTTCATCAACTCTTAGTTGGTTGCCAGACAATTTTGAGGAGAATATGAGGTCTGAGTGAAGGAAGTCCAACTTTCGGGATGCACATGTAGAAATTTAAAACTAGCATCGAAAAGATTTCTGATCTAGATTAAAATACTACATGCAACATATAGATCTAATCTACACATAGTCAGGAACGTTCACATACTGAAATTAAGATACTGAAACATAAAAATCAGATTTAAAATTTTAAATCAGAGATCCGATTTTCATATCTTTGTGTAGATCGATGATCTCAGTAGCTGATGATCGTAGTATACTTCGAAGTTTCTCAATCAGCCACACATGCATCCGACCTCTATAGATATCCACACAAAGTCTTCGATCCAATCAGAGGCCTATGTCTTCACTCGGATGCTAGCTCTCTTGTAGAAGACATCTCCTGATGGTTGATGCAATTTTTCTTCAACTCTCTAAAACTCTCTCAGAGAACAAAGAGAAGAGTAGGAGGAAGAGGAAGAAGAAGGAATAGAAGAACTCTTTCACTCTACTTTTTTCTTCTTCTCACAAAAACCCACGCCACATATAGGAAGAAAAATCTTAAAAGAAAAGACACCTCTCCTCTATTTTTCTCTTCCTAAAACCCATGCCTTAGAGAGGAGTTCCCAACTCATCTCACACCTTAGAGGAAGACTCTCTTCCTCTCTCACTTTTTCATGCCAAGAAGGAACTCACATCTGAATTTTTTTTGTTGAAAAACCAACCCCAATGCCCAAAAAGTCTCCACTTATATAGGCATAGAATAGGGTTTAGGAGAGAAGTTTTGGAGGACGTCCAACTCTTGGATGCCTCCCTATTTTTATGGCATGTAATATACTCTGGGCATGAACACTTTCATGCAAAAAATCTGCTCCCATTCCTACGCCAAAAACCTTTCTCAAAGTGGCATCTAAGAAGAGGATCAATCCTTATCTCATAAGGATTGAAATCAAATTCAAAAAAAACCCTTTTGAATTTAATTTCATTATTATCTAGAAGAGAGGGGGCACTAGGAAGAGGGTATGGAGGGGTTTCTGCATGAGAAATCTCACACAAAAATAAGAAAGAGCGCATGGGGAAAGGTGGCATGGAGAGTTTTGGGCGGCCAAGGAAGAGAGAGTCTCAAGGTTTTGGGATTTTTCTTGGTGCTTGAGTCAAACTCAATTCAATTTTTAACAAATTAGAAATTGGTTGCACCCAATTAAAAAAGAATTTCTAGTCCAAATAGGAACTCAAAATCTCTTAGTTAAATTCTAATTCAATTAAGAATTAAGTCAAATCTAAATCCTAATTAAACAAAAAATTATTCTTCCTTGTAATTGGATTATCTCATAATCCAATCAGGCTTGATCTAAGCAAACCCAAACTAATCTAAATTGAATCTAATTTAATTAGATTTAATTTCAACTCCATTGCTCAATCAAATTGAGAGAATTAGCAATCTAATTACTAATTAATTCTCCTGTAACTTACTAACACTTAGTTAGTTTGACAATTGCATGGGATCAATCATCAATCATATTGATAATTATATCCCTTTATGATTCATAATCATATATCAACCATCTGATCGGATAAGATCTCTTTTGTGTATGACCTCATAGATTCTATTCTATTTAGTAGTGAGATATATCATAATTCTTATCATAATATCATCGATACTCCTTTCGATGGGTTCAAATGATTCTAACTCTATTCATCAAAGATTATCGATCATCAAGATGATACTCGACGATTTTCACAATCCATCAGTTACACCTAGTAGTATGTAGTGACAATCCAGTAGAATAAAATATTAAATCTCTAGATATAGTTATCGTATATTTGATCCTTCTATCATGATCCTGATAAGATGGAGATCATGGATAACTTATCAAACCCCATCGCTTGTTATATGTAATATTCAATCGACTTGAGTTCATAAGTAAAATCTTATAAAAACTCTTTTTCATCATTCACTCTACCATGATCATGATCTTCTGAACTCAGTCTTATAAATAATATAGGATTACTCCTTACTATCAAGATCGATAGATCCTATCTAAGTGCACACCCTACTTCACTGTGAACCTACTGCAGCCAACATCCACTACAAGGATACATATAGCTAGGGACCATATTTATATGTAGTCAAACTATAGCAACCCCATTGTGAGTAGTCGAGGCACCACAGGTCTGAGAACTACTCATACCACTACAGCATCGAGTATGTCACTGATGAATGAATAGACATTTATGTGATTACTCGTATTGATCACACTCGGTACCATTGTTCTCTAACAAACACCTGCACTCTCACTCCAATGTCCCCACATTGTATACTCAAAATTCATCTATCCAGAGAAAAGCGATCTATGCACCAATGTTATTAGATCAATCACCGTCTTTGTGATGATCCATCAATTGAAAGTATTTAAGAATTATTCACTAATGACATATGTCTTAAATTCTGAATTCTTGAAAATATATGTCATCATCCTATTAATTCTTTGAACGATTTATGGACATATGACTCTACATGAATGAAAATAACCCTATTTATTTGTTCAATTATAAGACTATATCACAAGAAAGGTTACATATATCGACCAACTTGGCTTTTAGGGTATATATCTAACAATCTCTCACTTATACTAAAGCCAATTGCCCATCAACCTAAGTCTCATCTTCTCAAGATGAGCTTTAGTCTCCTGCTGGCACAGCAGTTGAGTCAGCAGATCCACCATGTTCTTCATGGAGTCTAACTCTCTACACCTCGACACTCGAGATATTCGCAAATCTGATGGAATCGTCGCTCTATGTGCTTAAACTTCTGGTGAGACCTTGATTCTTTAGCCAAAGCTATGACATCGATGTTGTCACAGTAGAGTTATATGATATCTTATGTCATCACTTCAAGCTCTATAATAAACTAAATAAATCAGAAAGCTGCCTTAACACCCTTAGAAATAGAAATGAACTCTATCTCTATAGTAGAATTTTCGATGATTGGTTGTTTGGAACTCTTTCAATATACCACACCACCATAATGTAGAAAAATAATTCTGATGTAGACCTTCTATCATTAGTCTATATCCCTAAACCCTAAATTCTCTCTTCCAAAGATCAAAAATATATCCTTAGTTCTTCTCAAGTACTCAAGAATATATTTTACAGCCATCTAAAGCTCCTTATCTGGATTCGACTGATATTTTACTCGTGACACCATAATAAGAGATATATCGATCGAGTATATAGCATAGCATACATGAGGCTCTCTATAGCAAAAGCAAAAAAAATTGAAGCTCATGCACTCAATCTCCTCAGATGTGCTAGGGCACATCATCTTGGAGAGATGAACTCCATGCCTAAAGGGTAACAATCTCCTTTCTGGAGTTCTTCATGCTGAACCCCTTCAGCATTTACTCTATACATATTTTCTGTGATAAATGAAGCATTCTTTTAGATCTATCTCTATAAATCTTTATTTTCAAAATACAGGATGTTTCTCCTAGATCTTTCATGGAAAATTTTTTTCACAATCAGACTAACCAAGATTATTGTGGGAACAATATTTTTAATTAAGAAAATGACATCTACGTCAATATAAGGAATGTCAAGCACCCCCATTAATTTTTTTAAAGATCCCTAGTTCCTCATTCTTGATGAAATCAAATATTTTGATCGCATCATAGAAATGATGACACCTCCTCATAGTAGTTTTTAGGAATCATCTCCATATTTTCTACCTCCTGTGAGGAATATTTTTTTTACATTCTCTGTAAGCATATCTATATACCTTTCACAAGGATAGGAGATAAACTAGATTTACGAGGTGGATGAGGTACACTATCTACTGGCTCAATAGGTTCTATGGGCTCTATGACTCATTTTTGCTCTTAAAAGATATTCTCTTCGAGCTATAATTACCTCCCGCTATTTTCATCATGGATAAATTATTTTTCAAAAAGACTGTGTCGGATAACAATCATATTCTGATCCTAAAGCAAAATTAGTATCCCAAAACTCTTTTGGATACTCTACGAGCTCTCATAGACCTAATATCTATATTATCTGCCTACAGATGCTTGACATGGGCTAGATATCTCCGAATCTTACGATGATTAAGATTCAATTTTTTATCATGTTATATCTCATATAGTGTGGTAAGAATGAATTTTGAGAGAACCCAATTTATCAAGTAATTAATAGTAAGCTAAGCATGTCCCCTAAATGAATAACAAAAAGGTTAAATGAAGTTTATTATAGATCAAATCATATCCAATAAGGTCCAACTTCTCCGTTCTAAAAATCTTATTAAGTTGAGGCATTCTAAGTGGAGTCCATTACGAGACTTATGCCACTTTCTATGAGATAACCAAAAATTTTCTTAGGTATTAACTTCCTCGATCTGATCGAAGTATCTTTCAAATTTTTTAATTTATTTTTCTACTTTATATCTGAATTCTTTGAATATTTCAAAGGCTTCAGATATGTATATCTCATACATATACCTATACCGTAGATAATCAATGATAAGGATAATTAAGTAGAGATAAGCTTCTCTAGTTGCCACATCAAATGGACCACACATAACATCAGTATATACCAGGATAAATATTTCAGTGGTCCTTTTTTTATATCCCACAAAGGATAGTTTGGTCATATTTTTTTAAAGATAAGACTCATAGACTGGATATGACTCAATAGTCATCGAGCCCAAAGGCCCATCCTAGTCTGTAAATCCTTTGTTCTCCTATATGATGCAGCCTAAAGTATCATATATACTTGAGGTTTATCTCATTACTGGATCTCTCAAATCCAACGGCACTCACTATTTACTCAGATATATTTACATCAATATGTAAATGATGAAAACTGTTAATCATAAAGCCACATCCAGTCATTTTATTTCTAAAATAAATGGTACTGTAATCTTTATGAAAACTATCGAGCAAATCAGACATACCTTCTAAAGGTACATCTCTGTCATTTTTTTTTAGAATTTTTAGGTATTCAAGATAGTTTCTCCATTCTACAGTGAGAATTATGCCCCTTGAACTCTTCAAGATCCCCTTAGTGGTCACCAACATGTCTAATAACTCGATCATGATGCAATCAATCTTGTTTATTTGGTAGTTTACCATAAACTATCTATATGAATCAGTAAGGGATTACTGAATCAAATCTATTTACAATTCTTTGTGCATGGTCACACTAAGCTTCTCAAGCTCCTTCAAATCTTTGATCATTATCAAACGATGATCGTAGACCGACTGCCTTCAATTCATCTTAGTGTTGAAGTATCTTTCAGATACTTCATAACGCACAGACTGACTCATCTCACCATATAACTCTTGTATGTGAGTTAACATAGCCCAAGCAGTATATATGACCTCACGATGGGGTTGCAACTCATTTAACTTAGATGCCAATATGTTACACCTGATCTTGTTACGATCCGCCATCCAATTTTCAGTACTTTTGATTGATCAGTGGTTGAACGACTTGGTAACACTAGAGTTTCCTGATTCTTAACATAGCTAAGCTTCTAAAACTCAAAATAACTTTTAAGTTCCTAAGCTAGTCCTTATAATTAAATTTGGTTAGTCGATTGTTTTCTAAAATTGAAAATAGGGTTGGAGGTAGACATTTCCTAACAGAGAGAAGAAGATTCTAATTAGATTTTTGTAATTAATTTATGTAGTTTGTTTTAAAAATTTTATTTTAAAAACAAACTATCTCTCACTATTTCTATGAATTCCTACACTCCTCGGGCAGGAAAATAAGAACTCCTCCGCAAGTTTGGATTCCTAACAGATACTGTGATCCCACTGATTGTCATACTATCTCATCCGACAAATCTTGATGAATATGTCAATCAATGAGTAGACAATGCTTGTCCAATGCTTCTTAAGTAAATTACAGCAGATTTGATCTCTAAATCCTGAGACCTCACTTGATAGATCTTAACCTTATTTCTTAGTTAAGTCAGACCCACCATTGAGCATGAGTGAAGTCATCATTGGATCCTCATCTGATAGATCTTAGGCCCAATTTCATCTCCACCCTGCAGTATCTCATGCTAATAGAGTGGTTGCTTCTTCTCTGATGCAACTGAACTACTGTATCCAACCGAGAACAATCAATATCGGAGAGGGCATTACACTCTACAATGATGGAAGATCCTATGACTTAATATTAACAAAGAAATTTTTAATTTAGGTCTCTTTAATCATAATTTATCATAATTGTTATGATTAATCCTAAGGGTATGGGTTAGCTTGAATCACCAAGCAACCACATCAAGACTAATCAACCAAATTAACTAGGAAAGTATAAGATCGATGGGGGTTCTCCCGTTATTTTTTTTAGGTATCAATAAATTGATCAGGTCAGCGAATGAAATCAATTAAATAATCATCTCTTTTTAGGTCGAACCAAACCACTTTTCTTAGACATCAATAGATCAATCAATTCTAAATATGTTAGCTTGTGTAACTTAGGCTCGAGCCTCTGAGCCAAATCAACTCTTTGAGTTCATCGATTCAATATTTGACTGTTAATTGATATGATCAATCTACAACTATTGAATTGATCTCGAGCACTCTTGACCTAATCCTAATCAACTTTAATTGGATTGGATCAATCACTCATATCGATTGAGTTCTACCATGTATTAATCGATCATCCAAATATAATTGAATTACTAGACCTAATTGAACTACTCAAGTCCAAATTCTCATATTTTATGCTTAATTTCAGATCTTTAATTCTTAATTTTAGATCTTAATTAAGTACGTTATGAACATGAGGTAGTTTACATGTTGAAACAACTTTCAGATCTAAACTAACAATCTATGTATCTCATATACAAGTATAAAATCTGATCTAAACATGATCAAATATATCATATATATTTATCAAAAATTAGATCTAAACATTAAAATATCTTTTCAATTAAGGTTAGATCCTAAATGGTTTTAGATCTATAGTTTTACACAAAAGTAAATTCTTTCTTTTGGCGGTTCTTCTTCTTAATTCATACAAGCACCTCTTCTACCATAGTCCTCTATAGTAGGATAGCCTTTACTATAAATCTCAATGAGTACTAGGCTACTAAGAATTTAATTAACATCTACACATATCACATATGCATAAATAGATTTCATACATCTCATGTATAAATAAGATTTAATACATTACATGTATTTAAATTAGATCTAATCTAATTATAAAATCTAATTTTTAGATCTAAAGATCTGATTTTCAGATCTTAATAACATACATGTAAAACAAAAATCATGGCTCTGATACCACTTGAAGGAAGTTTGACTTTCAGGATACGCATATAGAAATTTAAAACTAGCAGTGGAAAGATTTTTGATCTAGATTAACATACTTTTAATCTATCATGCATACAATATATAGATCTAATCTACACATAGTCAGAAATATTCACATACTAAATTAAGATGTTAAAAAATAAAAATCATATTTAAAAATTTTAAATTGATGATCCGATCTTCATACCTTTGCGTGGATTGATGATCTCTGCAGCTGGTAATCGTGGTATGCTCTGAGATTTCTTGATCAGCCGCACACGCATCCAGCCTTTATGGATATCCACACGAAGTCTTTGATCCAATCAGAGGCCTGTATCTTCATCAGGGTGCTAGCTCTCTTGTAGAAGATACCTCCTAATGATTGATGTAGTTTTTCTTTAACTCTCTAAGACTCTCTCAGAGAATAAAGAGAAGAGTAGGAGGAAGAGGAAGAAGAAGGAATAGAAGAACTCTTTCTCTCTTCTTTTTTCTTTTTCTCACAAAAACCCACGCCACATGTTAGAAGAAAAATCCCAAAAGAGGAGATGCCTCTCCTCTATTTTTCTCTTCCTAAAACCCACACCCTAGAGAGGAGTTCCCAACTCATCTCATGCCCTAGAGGAAGACTCTCTTCCTCTCTCACTTTTTCATGCCAAGAAGGAACTCACATCTGAAATTTTTTTTGTTGAAAAACCAACCCCAACACCCAAAAAGTCTCCACTTATATAGGCATGGAATAGGGTTTAGGAGAGAAGTTTAGGGAGGCATCCAACTCTTGGATGCCTCCTTATTTTTATGGTGTATAATATACCTTGGGCATGAACACTTTCACACAAATAATTTGCTCCCATTCCTATGCCAAAAACCTTTCTCAAGGTGGCGTCCAAGAAGGGGATCAATCCTTATCTCATAAGGATTGAAATCAAATTCAAAACCCTTTTGAATTTAATTTCATTCTTATCTAGAAGAGAGGGGGCGCTAGGAAGAGGGTGTGGAGGGGTTTCTGCATGAGAAATCTCATGTAAAAATAAGAAAGAGTGCATGAGAAAAGGTGGTGTGAAGAGTTTTGGGTAGCCAGGAGAGAGAGAGAGTCTCAGGATTTTAAGACTTCTCTTGGTGCTTGAGTCAAACTCAATTCAATTTTCAGCCAATTAGGGATTGATTGCACCGAATTAGAAGAGGATTCCTAATCCAAATAGAAACTCAAAATCTTTTTATTAAATTTTAATTTAATTAGAAATTAGGTCAAACTCAAATCTTAATTAAACAAGAAATTGATCTCTCTTATAATTGGATTATCTCATAATCCAATTAGACTTGATCTAATCAAATCCAAACCAATCTAAATTGAATCTAATTCAATTAGACTTGATTTCAACTTCATTGCTCAATCAAATTGAGCCAATTAGTAATCCAATTGTTAATTAATCCTTCTACAACTTATTAACACTTAATAAGTTTAACAATTACATTAGATCAATCATTAATCATATTGACAATTAAATCTCTCCGTGATTCATAATCACAGATCAACCATCTGATCAGATAAAGATCTCTTTTATGTATAACTTCATGGATTCTATTCTATCTGATAATGAGATATACCGTGATCTCTATCATAATATCATTGAAACTCCTTTTGATGAGTTGGAATGATTCTAATTCTATCCATCAAGAATCATTGATCAACAAGAGATGCTCGACGAGTCTCACAATCCATTAGTGACATCTAGTAGTATCTAGTGACAATTCAGCAGAACAGAATATTAAACCTCTAGGTACAGTTACCGTATGATTTAGTTCTTCTATCATGAGTTACGACAAGACGGAGATTATGGATAACTCATCAAACCCCATCACTTGTCATATGTAATATTCAATCGACTCGAGTTCATAAGTAAAATCTTATGAAATTTTTTTTCCATCATTCAGTCTACCATGGCCATGGTCTTCTGAACTCAATCTCATGAATAACATAGGATTACTTTTTATCTATCAAGATTGATAGATCCCATCTAAATGTACACCTTACTCCTACAATAAACCTACTACAACCAACATCCATCACAAAAATCTATATGGTTAGGGACCATGTTTATATGTAGTCAAACTACAGCAACTTCGCTATAAAAAGTAGCTGAGGCATCGCAAGTTTGAGGACTACTCATACCACTATAGTATCGAGTATGTCACTAATGACTGGATAGATATCCATGTGACTACTCATGTTAGTCACATTCGGTACCATTATTTTTCAATAATCACCTGCACTCTCTCGCTCCAATATCTCCATACTATAGACTCGAAACTCATCTATCCAGAGAAAAACAATCTATGCACCAATCTTATTAGATCAATCATCATTCTCGTGATGATCTATCAATTGGAAGTATTTTGGAATTAGTCAGCAATGACACACGTCTCAAATTCTCAACTCTTAAGGATATGTGTCATCATCCTATTAATTTTTTGGATGATTCATGGACATATGACTCTACATGAATGAAAATAATCCTATTTATTTTGTTCAATTATAAAACTATACTACTAGAAAGGTTACATGTGTCGGCCAACTTAACTTCTAGGGCATACATCTAACATCGAGACCCAGTCTTACTCAAATATCTCCAGAAGCTTATATCTCTTTAAGCAAATTTTGATTATTTTGAGATCTTCCACATCCCTCGCTTAGAGAATGCCTGAGCTGATCTCTTATCCCGACTCATGACCTCTGGATATGGCGAGTTGAAAAAACTCTTCATCGAGCATTTGGAGAATCCAAGTATTGACTCCGAAGAAGTGCACCAAGTCCCAAATGGTCATGAACCGAACAGGATCGACCCATTCATCGAGTTCTTAACCGATGAAATCTTGCTGGCTGATCCTACTGAGGCATGTCGAATGAAGAGATTGATGGCTCAGTATATACTGATCGACAATCAACTCTATCAAAGATCAATGTCTCTACCCTTGCTCAGGTGTCTTCATCTTTTCAAAGTCGACTATGCTCTTTGGAAAGTATATAAAGGTATTTGTAGTAACCACTTGGGGGCCACGTTGTTATCTTACAAAATTCTCTGACAAAGATATTATTGACCAACAATGTAGAAGGATGCTGCCGACTTAGTGCAGAAGTGCGACCAATATCAAAAATTTGCCAACATCCAAAGACTTTTGTCAAGTCATATGACGATCATTTCGATGCCATAGCCATTTGACCAATGAGGAGTCAACATACTTGATCTTTTTTTGCCTGCTAGTGGATAAAGAAAATTCATCATTGTAGCCATTAACTATTTCACCAAGTGGATGGAAGATGAACTACTGATGTAAATAATGAAAAAAAAGACTACTAACTTTCTATGAAAATCTATCATTATCGATTTGATCTAATCTCGAGTAATCATTATCAACAATGGTCGGTAATTCAACAACGTCAAGTTTGAAGAGTTTTGTGCAAAATATCACATTATCTACAAACTCACATTGGTTGGGCATCCACAATCTAATGAAAAAGTTGAGGTGACCAATAGGACAATATTATAAGGCCAGAAAATAAGATTAGGGCAAGCTAAAGAAAATTGGACCGATGAAGTCTACAGTGTCCTATGGTCCTATCGAACAAATCTTTGGATTCCGATCGGAGAAACTTCTTTCAAATTGGCATTCGGGATGGAAGCCATGATCCTGATGAAAATTGGCCTACCTTCAACTTGGATAGAACACTACGACAAATCGACCAACTTAGATAAATGATGAGCTGATCTAAACATGCTCGATGAAACTCTGAGACAAGCTCAATTAAAGATGGCATCCTATTAATAAAGGATAGTCCAGTTCTATAATTTTTGGGTCAAGCCTAAGATCTTCCGCATAGGAGATCTTGTCCTTGGAAGAGCTAAAGTCTTCAAACCGATCGAGTAAGAAAAACTATCTTCAAATTGGGAAGACCCCTATAAAATCTCAACAATTCTATGACCAGAGGCATACAAAATCAAAAACTTGGACAGTATGAAAATTCTTCGAATTTGAAATGTCGAGAATCTTCAGATGTACTACCAGCAAGATTACCTTATAAATTAAAAATTTTCTTTTCTATAATTCTGTACCGATTAGTTCAAATATTTGATATTCACCAAATAACATGGTCGCTTGACACTCGACCATATAATTGCATCGTCAACTAGTATCTGACAAAATATTATTCGACTGACACCTGATTAACAAAAAAGCAAAATAAAAGCTAATGCTCGATTAGTTAAGGTAGTTTGTCAGCTTTCGTTCGACTGACTAAGGATCAAATGATCTAAAAGAAATTAAAGAAATTTTTTTTAACCGACTATATTTCAATTCGATGAAATAATCTACGGCTATGTTTCAATTCAATGAAATGATCTACGACTATATTTCAATTTGATGGAATGATCTGCGATGATGTTTTGATTCGACGACTATATTTCAAATTCAGCGAGAGATTCTATAAAATTAGGCTACTTGACTTAAATTTTTTTTTAAATCTATCTTCTCGGTTATGAGTTTGCGACTTCCTATCAACTATCTTACTTAGTCTTATTGACTATATTACTTAGTCATTTTATAGAGATGAGTAAAAATGAAAGAGCTGCAGACATGCACAAGATAGAATGAAGAAGAAGATTATTTTATTACAAAAAAAAAGTTTGGTACATAGATGAGGCATAAAAGCGAAGATACAAGTAAAAGGCAAAACAAAAATTCATGGAGTTGGAGGACGGTCTTTCGTGTCACCTACTTCCTCGTCGCTCCCCGAACCTTCTTCTCCAGGAGCGTTCTCCTGTTGCAGCATGCTCAGGTCCAACTTGGGTTGCATGCGACCAATAGCCTTCTTGCAGTCTTCAAACCCAAGACAGTAAGTGACCGCGAAGCCCTCTATGATTTCGTTCTCGTACTCCTGGGACTTTCAAAACTCGGCCAGTGCCCAAAAACCTGCTTCTTGGGCCCGAGTCTTTGCGGCCGACAACTTCTCCTTCAGTTTATGGGTGGACTTCTCAGCCTCTTGCCTTTTGCCCTTCTCCTCATTAAGGTCGGCTTCTGCCAACTCCATCTTCTTTTGAAAGTTGGCCCTTAGCATGTTCGACTCTTCCTTATTCTTCCTCTACTGGGACTCTAAGCAGGCGGCCTTGTCCTGAGAAGATACCAACTCGATCTCCAGTGGAGAAATCGTCTCCTAATACTTCCTCTCCCATTCTTCAGCAGTGTGGAGAAGTTTCTCGATGACTTTGGCCTGAGCATTTGCAATCTGGGCCTTATCTTCAAGCTGGGAGTTGAGCCGCTCAAAAGCGATTAACCTCTTATACAAAATTGTTGCGTCATGTGCCAATTGCAAAAGAAAAAAAAATTTTGTTGAGTCAGCTACTCGACAGATGGAATTATTCGATAAAAAAAAGAATACCGAAAAAAAAAGATAGGAGACTTACTCACATCAATGACGCATAGGAACCCGAGATCATCTCCGCAACTAGGTAGGTCTTCCTTTCTTCTCAGTTGGTGGGTAGCATTACCATCTTCATCAACTCCCTGGTGAGTCGATGGTTGTGGAGTGCTTTGTCGGTTGCCTTGATATGCATCCTGACAGTGATGTAGGCCTCTCCGGAAGAGTCCAAGAAACCATAGTCGGCGGTGAAGGTGGGGGGCATTGGAGCCTTCCTCTGGTCGGCAGCTCCTTAACCAGCTGTTCAGTTGCCACCTAACTTATTTTGAGCTGGCAAGGCCTGGACCGCACTAATGAGCCTAATCGAGGCTTTGACAACAATGACATCATCATCGACTGAAATGATTAGTGTGGGAGGTGGTGCCGAAGACTGCTCCGACAAAGGAATTTGGGGCGGCAACGGTGGCTGCATGCTCCTCGACACCCATGAAGAGGGTCCTTCCCTTGATTTCTTCGATGGACCCCGAGAGGGTTCGTCAGGCCCAGATCTCAACCTTTTCCTGACAGCACGGCAGATGAATTCGATCGAAACCCTCATACCTACTAGTCAAAATGAAGGAAGTTAATCTACAAGCAAAGAAGAGAATTGACGAAAAAGGCTACAAGGATACATGAAAGGAAATCCACCAAAGTGATTGGTCGGACTTGTTCTAACGTCGTACAATGACTACTCTTTGAGGAGCTCCCATTGCGAGGGAACCTAGATGCTAAATAGAAGGTCATACTGTTCACGATCTTCTTCCATGGCTACTTTATTTTTATTTAAGGAAAGGCTGGGTATAGTTCAAACCCTATCAAAGCCCCAAGGGTGGTCGGTGGCTACATAAAAAAATTTATTCTTCCATCCGTGGATAGAAGAAAGAAGCCCGATAATAAACTGACGATGATATCGGAGACTGAAGAATCACCATCCTCATTTTCAAGGATATTTTTTCAACATAAAAAGAACATGAAAAAAAAAATTCATGGCTCAAAATGAAGAAGACGACAAAGAACGACAAAAAAAAAACAAAATTCTAATAGAGTTGGGGGTGAGTTGGGCAGGAACTACCTCATATAGATCAAAAATATTTATAAAGAAAGGATGTATCGAAAATTGAAGTCTCAAGCAGAGGAACTCCTCATAGACGGTAATGTAGCCATCTAGAGGGCGAACAATCCGACCATCTTCGTCGGGCGTCATCAATCGATACCGACTAGAGATGTGATAATGATCCATTAGTTGTTCAATATCGGCCTTAGACAATTCGGACCTCTCATGAAGAGGTCCAAAAGGATTTTCAGGAGCAGACTGTTCATCCAACTCTTCAGAATCAGGTCGATCATGTTGAGAAGAGACATCTTCTGGATCATCTTGAGGAACAACCTTGGTCTCCCTCCAGATAGTTGGAGTCTGAGAACCTTGGTCTCCCATCATGTTCTCATCTTCGATCTCTTTATCAGGTGAAGCCATTTATAAATAAAAAACTTAAAGAGAGGAAGGCAAAAACCTACGGAGAGGGGTGAAAGAAATTTAACCTTAGGAAACAACCGACAACGATGAAGGAGGAACCGATGGCGATGGAGAAATCAATGAGGAGGGAGAAGGTTGACGATGAAGGAGCCTAAACAACCCCAGGGAGATGAATCCTATACTCTACTAAGGACAAGAACTATGGGCTGGAGGTGAAGGCTCTGGAGTCAGAAGACTATCTGAGGGAAAAACAACCCCTATTTATAAAATCACTCAATGGCCATGATCAACATAGAAAGTCATGACCTCAGAGATTTTAACATGTGGTAGTAATCTCAGTTGATCATTTTTTTAATTTTTTAATGCACCACCATTGAGATTGCATCAGATAAGGTAGATCCTCACGACAATGAACTAAGCTAATGACCGACTAACACGTGGGCTACTCGGACCACTTGATGAACCATTATACAACTGCCCAATCTTCTGCAATCATTATAGAAGGTTGCTTTGAATGATTCGCAGTATTAATTGCTGTATGCCTTGTGATGTGATAGAGCCACCACATGTCTTACAAAATGGCAAAATGATGGCTCGCTCCATGAAATGACAAAACAGCTGAACATAGCTTTTGGGGCAATAATAAAAGAAGATCATTGAAAAAGTAACTCAAATCCGTATGACAGTTAACTCCTATCGCCCATTTAAAGTTATAAAATCAGACTCAAGAGTTGGAGGGCATGTATTGGGATAGATCCTCATTGCCTAGCTGACTATCTCTCCTCCCCGCCTCCCTACCGACTGAGTACGTGACGACTATTTCTCTTCCTCATCTCTACGTCGACTTAGTATACTATATTATGGAATAAATTGACTTTGATCGATGGGACCTGACAAAGTCGGTATTTGATCGACTTGATTCGACATGTGATCGATATCTGACTGATAATGTTCAACATATAGTCGGCACCTGATCGATGACATTCTCGGCATCATACTGACTATTTAAATCCTGTAGATCTGAGATCAAATGATGGTTATTTAGCATGAATATTAACTATCTATGAATGTGGAGCGTAATAGTCATCCACGAGTGGCCCATTACTCAGTCTTAATGGTAGTTAATGAGGTAAACATTTAGTAAACACCGTAACTTCTACGTTCTGAATATTCAAAGATGGAAGTTACACAGTAACGACTTTTCTTACTCTATATAAAGTAGTAAGCCATGAGAGATCAGATAAGTGGGACTAATTATAAGCTTTTGAGCTCTCACTTTTTTGGATTTTTACTGTTTCTTTTCTTCGACTGACTTAGAAATCGAAGGATCCTCCGTCGAATAATTTTTGACAAGAGGACTTATTTTGTGGGTTTCTTACCATCCACTACTCAGGCGCAACAACTCAGCTCACTACTGACCATCTCACCGAAGATTGGCAGCAATAATTATGAATCCCTAGATTATTGATGGAGACTTCTATTAATCGGCAATATAACAAATAAAGCTAGAGAACTCATTTGCTTTGATTGGACCACTCAATGCTTAAGTTAGAATGAAGAAAGAAATAAAGAGATATGAGAATTAATGAGTTAACTTTCATGGAGACTCTTAGGATCCATTTATAGCTAAAGGATATGGAATTTTTGAAGATCGCATTCTAACAACCAAGGGTCATGTTTTAACCATTAAAGATTCTTTTGTAACCACATCACATCCGATTGTAACTGTTTAGGGTAGTTGTAATCACATGGAATTGTGCAGTAATGATAGCTGAATATGTCATGTTTTGCACTTCTATTTGTTGCCCGAGGCAAGAGAGCCCAAATTAGCTCCATGCTAAGATAAATAGTCATTTGGATGAAATAGAACTCGATCTCAAATTTTGATTGCATATGTTCTACTTAGCCAAATAGTCGTATTGTCATTTTAGCTTAATTCAATCATATGATATTGAGGTGTTAAAGTTACCATATTTATTGGGAATGAATTGAATTTGATCATGCTATATTACTACGCTCACTTGATACCATATTAACAACCATGCAAAATTTTTTTTCCTCCCTTTCTTTACATATTTTCAAATGAAAATGAGTCATTCAAGGACTAGAAGAAACAAAAAAAGTCATGAAGAATAAAATAAGTTTGAATATAGAGCTAATTATGGGTTAGATCTAGTTGTGGCCAATTTTCATGTGCGCCTGGCTTTGATCAAGGGTTACCTACAAAAGGAAGTCCACTGATCGAAATATTATTCAGCGAAGATCCTCCGATGCTTAAGTTAGTGAAAAATGATCGAATAGAGTTAAAAACTAAATTTGACAAAGTGCTAGTACTGAGAATCGGCTTACCATCATTGTTCTCTAACCTCTCTTTTATAGATGAGTTATTGATAACCATTTGAAAATGGTTAAGCACGTAGAGTCCCATTTATCCCGATATTATATGATCATGGAGTGGGCAACTAATGCCTACTAATCATCATGAAATGTGTCCAATATGCATACTTTACGCTGGCTATTTTTGAGATGCCGACCAGAAGTCAGTGATACTCATATGCCGACTAGAAGTCTGTAAGGCTAATATATCGACTAGGCAATCGACCTCTTATATTTCATATCGAAGTCATCGATGGTATCATCGATAGCATGACACATACTGACTGACTGACTGAATGTCGGATTGTGTTGATTATTTTTCATGAGTTATCAACTAATAATCGAAAAATTAAGAGAGGGACAGACAGATGGTCGATCATTCTTCAAGACCTAAGACATTGAGAGGTTGTCGGTGTGATGAGTAGTCAGATATCGATAAATTATTGGTAAATCAAATCGTAGACTCTTTTGACCAATTGAAGCATTAGGTAACAGATTGGGCCAATCGGTCTAACATTAGTTATCTGATGAAGAGTCGGGTACCGATGTTGAATCAGAGGATGTCGGGTACTGAGTGTGAATCAAAGATAGCAGATTTAGTTATCCTAACAGTTACCTCCTACTTTCAAGTCCAAAGTGACTTGACGCGTTAGATGATGGGAGTCTGCACATCTTCTATTTTGATCTCGTGTTGGATTCTACGGTCGCTTTGGCTGCAAGTATTAATGATTTTCTTGGAAACAGAACCGTCAACCATTTGGTCATTTCGATGATCGTGCGATCATCATTAGGGTGTCAAATTGAGAAGATGGTTATTTAATATTGCAATCGATTGGACGGTGGAACGATCTAATTTGATTTGATTTTAGCCGGTCGGAAGTTACCATGTGTCCGACAGTTGTTGGCTCCTATCAATTCACGAAGATTGTGCCCATGTGTCTCAATCTGACGGTAGGTGCAACAAAAGATCCGAACGATAATCGGTTCGGACGTTGCCACGTGTCAGGATCTGAGAATGTTTGGATTTAAACAAACTTATCCCAACCATCAATGGGTTATATATATATAAGGTCGCTTTCCTTCATTTGGGTCTCCTACTATAATTTGTCTGCAATCCTCCTACAACTGAGAGTTTTCCTATGGGTGCCGAGAGTTCCAGGGGCTTAGGATCATCTTCTTCTTTTTCCTTGCATTGTCAAGCTTTTACTCCCAGGTTGGCCTTCTTCTTTTCTTTTCTTTGTCATTACCTCCTTCTTTGTCGAGTTTTATTGTCATTAACATGGCCAGTGGCAGTAAGAAAGGCAAGACTAAAGTTAGAGAAAATGGATCTGTAGATAGAGTTTTCAACATTGTGCCTTCTCGAGATGATCGGTCGGTTGGTCCGGCTGATGACTCCCTTTCGAATCTGGCCACAGAAGCTTCTTCTGTGATCGAATCTGAAGTCCGTCAGCTACGAGCATGATATCGTGTCCTGAAGTAGTTCCGACTTTATGCCCCTAGTTCAGATGGTCGGGTGAACTCCCCTTCTCTCGATCAAGTTGCAGTTTATGTAGAGAATCTTAGAGCCGGTCTTCATTTTTCAATTTTGAAGTTTGTTCAAAATCTTTTTGATTACTATCAAATCTGTCCTGCCCAGCTTGTATCAAATTCCATTCGTCTAGTCATTAGCTTTGCTTTATTGTGCCATATGATCCCGACCAATCCCAGATCGTCTCTCTTTCAAACTTTTTTCATACTTCATCCCCACCCTAAGGTCAAGGGTTGGTGGTTCTTTAGTCCAAGACAAGGTCTGTAGTTGATAGCCGACCTTCCTTCTTCCATCTATGGATGGAAGAATCAATTCTTTTTTATCTCTTCCTCCTCAGATTGGAATTTTCTTTCTTCTTGAGGTGAACCCAGGGTGAGCCCGAACAATCACAGCCGAGTCGATGTTGTCGACCATGAAGACTTCCTCTGGTTAAAAGATATGGAAGTCCCTTAGCAACGAGAACTATTGATAGAGCAAAATTTGTACGACACCAGACTTAGTTCAACGCCCTCTATAGGTATAGCGTTACTTTAGCTTTTTTTTTTTGGATTTAATTTCAAAACTATGGCTAAGTCGTTGTAATCTTCTTTGTAGGTATGCGGCCATCGATAGATAAGATTCGGTGGAATGCCATCGAAAAGAGATCCACTGCTGGTGCGGATCTGTCTCGGGATCCGAAGAAGGCTCAAACTGACATGCCTTCGACAGGTGCATCTGAAGCCTGCATGGATCCTGTTGTTGCATTGGCAGCTCTAGAGGTCCCTCCAACAGACAAGGCCCCTTCGATCGATCGCAATGATAACGTTGCGATCGTCGACCCACCGTCAGCCAGTGCAGTGCTGATGACATCTTAGGCAGCGTCATTATCCCGACACTCTTTTACACCCAAACGGATGGTGGCACCAGTCGATCAATCATCCACCCAGGATCATGGAGAAGCACCACGAGTTTTAGATGGAGCTGGTGAAAATGTTCCAGAAGGCTTTATGGAACATTGCAATATTCGGATGCCTGTAGGTGAATCAGCCCTGGGTGACCTGAGACTGGCCAGAAAGCTTCTGGTGGTTGCAGTTCTCCTTACAGACCAGGAGAATAGAAAGGATCAAACTGTGTCCGAAATATTTTTATCATTTTACCCCACAATCCTTAGTGTAAGTTAGTATTTCATTATCTATTCACTTTTTCTCTATTTATGCCCTGTCATTCTAACTTCTTCTTCTTCTTCTTTTTGTTTTTGCAGTTGGTGCATGACATATCGACGATAGAGAGAGGATTTTGGAGGCTTGTCAACTTCCGTCGGTCATACTGATAAGATTGCCACCGCAAATGCCGACAAAGAGGCTGCCGTCGGACTTCTTCAGGCGGTGACTGTATGAGAGGAGAAACACAAGAAAGAGATCTTCCAACTGAAAAGCCAAGTTGGAGTCAACTAAAATCGAGTTGGAATCAGCCCAAAAGTCTGCCAAGTTCCAAGAAGCCCGAATTCAGTAGAAGAAGGACATCATTAACTGACTTCGAGGAAAATGCGATGACAGATTTCATGAGTTGGAACTCGTACTGGAGCAGTATCGAGCGATCGAAACATGGCTAGCATTGACGATGCTGAGTCAACTGCCGCCAAGGAAGCGGTGAGGGTTACTCAGGAGGCCTTAAGTCGAGCCATCAAGGATTATAAGAAATCTAAAGACTTTAAGCAAGAGTCCTTGAGGACAGTAATGAGGCCTATTGGGTTGGATACAGAGATCGCTAAAATACAGTCGTAGCACTTTACTCAAATCTTGACCTGAGCAGCATCTGCATTCCAGCTCCAGAGGAAAGGGTGGCAAGAGAGGCACTGATCATGGAAGAGGTTGCACCAATTGCTATAGAAGTCTCACTGAAATTTGCCGAAGTAGAACCGACTGTCCAGGAGATCAAAGCCATAGCGGCAACCAAAGGAGCAGCTAATGAAGTTGGAGGGGAGTCAGTGTAACTTCATTTCCTATTCTTTTTTGTCACCAGACGTAGTCTGATTTTGTAACTTTTTGTTGATAATGGCAATGAAAGAATCTTTTCCAAGTGTCGAATGTTTATTGAATGCGATCATCTTCTATTTTTTTTATGATCGAATAACAATCGATAATATGACTGATATCAAAATATTTGCCTTTTAGTCAGACATTCACCAACTAAACTTAGGGCACAATTTGTAACCGATGATTAACCAATTAATTTTGATCGATCGGGGTCAGTGTTTGGCCGACTAGAGTCGGTGTTTAGCCAACCAGAGTTAGTACTTTACCGATCGGAGTCAGTGCTTTATCGATCGGAGTCGGTGTTTGGCCGACTGGAGTTGGCATTTGTCCGACCAAAGTCGAGCTAGTACATAACTTGTAGATAGCCCAAATACTTAGTGAAGATGTCTACAATGTCGAAAATATTTTATTCAAGTATCTATCAAAGACATCTTTGTTGATGATACGTACGTAGATTGTTGGCATTCCATGTTCGGAGAATGGACACTTCGTTGATGATTTCAAGCCGATACACTCTCGAGTGAAGAGTTTCAGTTATCTTATCAGGACCTTCCCAATTAGGAGAGAGCTTGCTTTGGTTCAAGGATTTTAAAACTTCTGCTTTTCTTAGTATCAAGTCTCCAGGATGAAACACTTTTGATTTGATCCTTGTATTATAGTACCAGGCCACCCTTTGTCGGTATGCAGTCATTTTAATCTGAGCCTATAATCAAGTCTTCGGAAGTAGATTTAAGTCGGTTCTTCGGCGATCAGAGTTGCTTGATTTTTCATACCATTCGACTCTCATCGATGGTAATCCAATCTTCAATGGGATCACCACTTCCATTCTGTATGCAAGATTGAATGGTGATTCTCCCGTTGGGATGTGTGGAGTTATCCGATATGCCCATAAGATCGAATGTAGTTCTTCGACCCATAGGCCTTTGACTTCATTTAATCTGATCTTGAGACCATGTAAGATTGTTCGGTTCATCACTTTCGCTTTTTCATTCGACTGTGGATTGCCGACTGAGGTAAGTTTGTGAACAATATGGTACTATGCATATAACTCTTTAAATTTTTGATTGTCAAACTATCGATCATTGTTGGTGATGATGGTGTGTGGCAATCCAAATTAGTAGATGATGGACTTCTCAATAAAATCCTCTATTTTACTTTCAGTGATTTATGCCAGAGATTTGGCTTCCATCCATTTGGTGAAGTAATCCATGACAATAACTAAAAACTTTCTCTGATTAGTCGGAGGAGGAAAAGGACTGAGTATATCAATTTTTCATTGTGCGAAAGGCCATTGTGCAATGATTTATATCAATTGGCTGGCTAGTTGATGCTGAATATTTGCATACTTTTGGTATGCTTCGCACCTTCGAACAAACTCGATAGTCTCTTTTCTTATGGTAGGCCAATAATCCTCCTGTCGCAGTACCTTATAAGCCAATGATTTGCCCTTCAGGTGATTTCCACAAGTCCTTTCGTAGACCTCCCGGAGAGCATAGTCAGCTTCGGTAGGCCTCAAGCATTTGACTAGTGGAAGAGAGAATGCCTCTTGTAGAGTTATCCATTCATAAAGATATATTGTGAAGCTATCCACCTTAGCTATTTGGCTTCTGATGGGTACCAAGTATAGTCCCATCGATCAAGTACTGAATGATTGGGTCCATCCAATTTGGCTCGTCATTTATTTGCTGTACTTCTTTGATTTTATCGATACTTGACTGTTCGAGATATTCGACGAACGTTCTCCCAAGTAAATTGAAAGATGTAGTTGCTAGTCAGAAAAGTGCACCAGTGCAAAAATTTTTTATCTTGGAGATATGAGAGATCTCAAAGTATCTGAAGGGCTGCATGAGATCTCTCGCCTTTTGAAGATATTTCACCATAGTTGGGTCTCGAGCTTCAATTCGCCCTCAACATGTCCGAGGATCAATTGCGAGTCAGTAAAAATCTTCAGCTTATCTACCTTAAGATCTTTTACAATCTTCAAGCTGGCTAGTAAGGCTTCATACTCGACTTGATTATTTGAAGCTTTAAAATTAAGTCGGAGGGTATATTCGATTACTACTCCTTCAGTATTTGTGAATATGAGATCAGCTCCACTTTCTTGAGCGATGGATGCTCCATCAATATGCAATATCCAAACAGACTCTGCGTTTGCCTTTGTATTTGCACTTTACTTCAATTGATTATTGGATTTATTGTTGGGTACCGATTTATCATTGAATTTATTATTGGATATTATACACTCGATGATGAAGTCAGCCAAGACTTGAGCCTTCATTGATGGTCGTGGATGATATTGTATATTGAATTTGTTAAGTTTTGTCATCCACTTTGCTATGCGATCGAAGGTATCTGGTCGCTACAAAATTGCCTTTAAGGGTTGATTTGTCAGGACGACCATAAAGCATGCTTAAAAGTAAGATCGAAGTCATTGAGTCGATATAACCAAGGTGTAGACCAGCTTTTCCATCTTCAAATACCTGGCTTCAGCATCATGAAGTATCTTGCTTGTGTAGTAGATAGGCCGTTGGGTTTGATTCTCATTTTCCCTGATAAAGACCAAGCTGACTGCTTCTGAAGATGTGCCAAACAAAGATACAGTGTCTCTCCCTCCTTCGATTTTGTAAGTAGTGGAGGAGATGCCAAGTATCTTTTTAAGTCATCGAAGGCCTATCGGCATTTTTCTAACCATGAGAAGTTCTTGGTTTGCAGTAAGATTTTGAAGAAAGGTAGATACTTTTCTATCGATTTTGAAATGAATCAGCTAAGTACGGTGATTCTTTCATTCAGTTACTATATCTCTTTCTTAGAACTGAGATGCTTCATATCAAGAATGATCTTTATCTTTCTTAGGTTAGCTTCAATTCTCCGTTGCGATACGAGAAACTCAAAATTTTTTTTGATTATTATACCAAAAGCATACTTAGTCAAATTTAACTTCATCTGGTGTCGTCTAAGTGTGTCGAAAGCTTCTCCAAGATCTCAAATATGATCTTGCATTTCGGTGCTTTTCACAAGCATACCGTCAACATAGATTTCTATATTACGTCTGATTTGTTCCTTGAAGACTTTATTAACCAATGGTTGATAAGTCGCTCTGGCATTCTTCAAGCCAAACGACATCATTTTATAACAGTAGATGCCTTTATCCATTGTGAAAGCTATGTTCTCTTCATTTTCAGACACCATTCGAATTTAGTTTAGCCTGAGAAAGCATCCATGAACGTCAATAGTTTATGTCCCGATGTCGCATCGACTAGTTGATCGATCTTCAATAAAGAAAAACTATCTTTTGGATAAACTTTATTCAAATCGGTGTAATCGATGCAAATGCACCACTTTTCATTGGCTTTTTTCACCATCACGATGTTGGCTCGCTAATCTGGATAATGGGCTTTCCTGATGAAGTAAACTGCAAAAAGCTTATCCACTTCTTCGTCGATGGCTCTCTGCCTCTCGGAGGCAAAACTCCTCTTCTTTTGTTTCATCGATTTGAAGTTTGGATCAATATTTAATCGGTGAGTTATTACCTCTGAGGAGATCTCAGACATATCAGCTACTGACCAAACGAAGATGTCGACATTTCTCCTTAATAAGTCGAGTAATGGCTCTCGCACCGACTTGGATAAAAGTGATCCGATTTGAATAGTCTTCATCGGATCATTTTTTCTCAATGGAATTGAGACTAGTTGTTCGACTGGCTCATCCTTTTTTTCACTCTCTCTGGTCTAATTTATCAATCGAAAGGAGATCTTGAGATTTGCTGGTGTCGACTGATACCACGAAGCAACGTCAGATCAGTTGTTGATCCCCTCGCATTTCTCCGATCCCATTTTTTGTTAAGAATTAGATAAGCAGATGATATGTCAAAACTACCACTTTCAATGCGTTGAGTCCCGATCGTTCGAGTATGGTATTATAAGCTAAAGGCACTCTAATGACCATAAATGTTAAGAGAACGATGCTCTGTAGTGAATCGATTTCAGCAGTTAGAGGGAGAGTAATTTTTCTTTCTACATTTATTGCATCTCTGGTGAAGCCGACTAAAGATGTAGAAACTCTTCAGATTCGATCAGGAGGCAAAAGCATTTGAGAGAAAGTAGAGTAAAATAAAATATTTGTAGAACTTTCATTATCTACAAGTATCCTTTTTACATCATAATTGTTATCATCGTCGAGACGACGACAGTATCATCATGAGGGGTCTGTGTTCCTCGAGCATCTTCATCTAAAAAGAAGATTATATTATCTTGTCATCACTTCTTAGACGACTCTTCTTTAAAACTTGCCCCCTAGTCTCTTGGTCGGCCTGAGTTCATATTGATCACTCCTGCGGTTGGTCGGTTAGATATTTCTTCAATAAGTGGCAGGGGTTGATCAACAGAGGTTCCAGCCTGTCGACCTTTGATAAATTTTTTGAGGTAGCCTCTACAGATAAGGGCCTCAATTTTGTCCTTCAGTTGGATGCAATCGTCGGTGTAGTGCCCGTGGTCACGATGAAACTGACAATGCCTCTTCCGATTGTGAGAACTCGATGGAGCTCTCATCGGTTCAAGCCTCCAAAAGTAGTTTTCTTTCTCAATCTCCATGACAATCTGAGATCGAGGAGCCAAGAGTGGAGTATTGCTATCATATTTGTAGGCTGGGCTCCTCGATCTTAAAGTCGATTGTCGAGAAAGTTCCTTCTCAATTCATTTTTGAAATGATCCTCTTTCGGTCTTCTTCTTCTTTGAAGCTCCTTTACCCTCTCCATCTCATCGGGTAGTGGCAGCTTCATCGACAAGGATATACTTCTGAGCCCGTGCAAGAAATTCAGAGTATGATTTGGGAGCTGTTTTATCCAGGGAGTAAAGCACGAACTACGTAATCCCTGGATAACAGCTGCCATCGCCATATCCTGATTCAGGTCATAGATGTCCAAGATGATGGCATTGAAGCGCTCCAAATAATCAATTCTCTCTCTCGTTGTTTGATTGAGAAGAAGCTTCCTGAGGTACACGGTAGCTTCCTGCTGGTGCGGAAATGTACCGCGAACTGTTGACTAAGTTGGTCAAAGGAGCTAATGCTCCTTGGACCAAGTCTGAAGTACCAAACTCGAACTACCTTCCGAAGTGTCACTAGAAAGGTTATACATAGGAGGGTATTGGTTATCTCCTGAATCATCATAAGAGCTTTGTAGCTCTCTAGATGGTCGATGGAGTCGGTGGAGCCATTGTATGGCTCCATCTGGAGCATTTTGAAGCGAGTCGGAATGGGTTCGTCCATGATGTGTTGGGTGAACGGTGGTGTGGTATGGATACCGAAATCATCAAAAAATCTTCGACTATCGACCTGGATCTGAGTGAGTCGATGGTCATTTCCTTTGAGCTTGCACTTGTAGCCGTCTAGTTGCTATTGCTGTGAGACTTCAAAAGTTGAATCTTCCCCAAAAGAACTTGATGGTGAGGAACTTGGAGGCGAGCAAGGCCTCTTCCCCTTCTTTGCATTATGATGGAAAGAAGAACGAGACAACTGCTCCCGATAGTCGGTATGATGGAAGTGTCGAGATTGTGAAAGCTCAACATGAGACCATCGAGCATGTTGTCATTCCAGGGGTGGAGAAGGAGATTGTCGCAAAATGCGATGACTGTGCCTGGATGGCACTGTACTCGGCACTGGTTCTTCTGCTGCTGGTTGCTGTTGTTGTTATTGTTGTTGGAGGCTATGCACCACCTCCATCAAGGTTGTATCCTGCTACATCATGGCAGTGAATTGCTGCGCATCTACAGTAATAACCAGACGTAAGGTACTGGGCTCTATCAGTGGTGGCAGACAGTCTTTTTGGTAGAAGACTTCCTAGCAGAAGCAGTGGAGAATTACGCTCTTGTCTTTGCCATGGTTGCAAAATTCTTGCTTCTTCTTCCTTATCCAGCGCACTAATTTGTTACGGTCAATCTTTGTGTGCGTCTGGTTTTGATCAAGGATTACCTGCAAAAAAAAATCCACTGATCGAAATGTTGCTCGATGAGGATCCTTCGATACTTAAGTTAGTGGAGAGTGGTCGAACAAAGTTGAAAAATAAATTTGGCATAGTGTTAGTACTGAGAACGGGCTTACCATCGCTGTTCTCTTATCTTCCTTTTATAGATGAGTTGTTGGAAATGTTTGAAAATGATTAAGCATGTGGGGTCCCGCTTATCCCGACATTATATGATCGTGGAGTGGGCAGTTAATGCCCACTAATCATCATAAAATGTGGCCATTACACGTACTTTGCGGTGGTTGTTTTTGAGATGCCGACCAGGGGTCGATGATACTCATATGCGAACTAGAAGTTGGTACAGCTGATATATCGATTGGGCGATCGGCCCCTTATATTTCATGTCAAAGTCATCGATAGCATGATAGATATCGATTGACCGACTGGATGTCGGATTGTGTTGATTACTTTCCATGAGTTATCAACTAATAATCAAAAAATTAAGAGAGGAACTGACAGACGATCGATCTTTCTTCAAGTTTTGAGATATCGAGAGGTTGTCGGTGTGATGAGTAGTCAGATATCGATAATTTGTCGGTAAATCGAATCATGGACTCTTGTGACCAATTGAAGTATTCCGCGATAAATTGGGTCAATCGATCTAACATCAGTTATCCAACGAAGAATCGGATACCGATGTTGAATCGGAAGATGTCGGATACCGAGTGTGAACCAAAGATAAACAGATTTAGTTATCCCGACAGATCTCAAGCTTAAATTATATCTATTTTTAATTAAATTTTAGAACGAATTTTTTTAAAGCACGATGCTTTCTGTGCCCAAAGATAGTGCATGTCCAAACCTACCTAAATGATGGTTGAGAGAGGAATAAACAATTTAGAAGTCATTCTTGTTTGATATGCTTTTGATATGATATAAGAGTCATTTCCACTGCATATTTTTCATATTTGAATAGGGAATGATAATATATCAATAATTTCATGGGAGGAACAAATTTCTAAGCAATGCACGTTTTTAGCATAGTCTTCCGGGAACCTTCCTCGCATTGAGCTCGCGTACTCTCATGCTGGCTAGGAGTCTGGTGCTTCACGTATCACGTTCACACCCTACCCTCCACTCCTCACGTGCTACAATTGGATAGACATCCGTCCGGATGACTCACGCACAGACAGACACCAGCCGCAAAAATTCACGGCCGACGGATAGGCCATCAGCCACCAAATCACATGATCGGACGGCTAGAATTCGAGGAGCGCACAAGGATCCTGTGGCGCATTATAGTCATTTGCCTTTCCCTGCGAGGAATTCCGTACCGTAACCCGAACCCGAGGCGGTCGTTGGTCAAAGCTGGGCGGGGGAGGTGAGCCAGCTGGGAACACGTGCGGCCTTGGTCTGGCACGTGCACGGGTAGCAAGGCGGGCGGAGGACTGGCTGCCCCCGGCATCGCTGCCGGGTTGACCGGGAACACACCCCCCGGTGGTCCCCCCATCTCCGCACGCTTGCGCTTGTACTACGCGACACGTCACCCGTGTGAGCCCCATCCCATTCCGCGGCCCACGTGTCGACGATTTGAAAACCTTTCGTGAACAGCCTGCGTCGGCACGTTGCTTTGCGGTAATATCGTACGATTAGAACTCGCACCAAATACCAGATCCTCCGATGGGTCCCACACTGCAACGCAGGACCTTAAGACGCGTGCAGACCATTGATTGGGTGATACGGGTGTACGCCGTACAAGGGTAACAGCAGAGGAAGGTCGATGGCGTGGTCTTCACAGAATATTTGTACCCCGAGGCTAGGGAGCCGGCTCGTCCCGCGCCCGAATAAAGAGGCCCGGTGGTTCGTAGACACCAGGGACCCGCCCATCTCCCGGTCGTACCCTCCCCCCGATGTTTGACCGCCCACCCTCGATACCCTTTGACCCACCCATCGCAATCTTCCCAACATACCTAGAGACGCGAGCATTCACCGATGGACGGCCCTGATATACTCGAACTGGGCACATTGGGGACGCACGAAACCCCGCCGGGGCACGAGCTGGCCAGTCGTGGAAAGGACAACCATTGGATCAGTGGACCTTCCTTGAAGGAGGAAGCATCCCACGGGGCCGACGTTCCCCCAACTCCCCCCAACAAATATTCCCACAATTTCAGTAGGGTGATGGTAACGGGAGTGGGATGGTTACAGCGCGATTACACATGGCACATGTGACCGTCGCTCTGGGGAGGCCCAACCCGAAAGGGCTATTTTGGGAAGGCTGGACCCCCGAGCGAGGCCAGCTACCCGCACGTGTGAAGCGCCCGATAAGAGGCGCCAGCCCACGCCTTGTTGACACCCCAGAGACCGGAGCTAACTATCGGATAGGTCGATTGATTTCTAAAGAGAGGGGTAGAGAGAGACAGAGAGAGGTTACCGGGGAACAGTTTGTGAAGTGAGGCGGGATGCCGGGGAGCGTGGCGCCGTTGGATCTGGAGGGGGTGACGGTACCGTACCACTTCCGGTGCCCGATCTCGCTGGAGCTGATGCGGGATCCTGTCACCGTGTGCACGGGCCAAACCTATGACCGGCCGAGCATCGAGTCGTGGGTGGCGACCGGGAACACGACGTGTCCCGTCACCCGGACGCCGCTCACCGACTTTACTCTTATACCGAATCACACTCTGCGCCGCCTCATCCAGGAGTGGTGCGTCGCTCACCGCTCACTCGGGGTGGAGCGGATCCCGACCCCGAAGCAACCGGCCGATCCGAGCCTCGTCCGGCTCCTCGTCTCCCAGGCCTCCGCCGGCGAGCACGGCACCCGCTCCGCCGCACTCCGGCGGCTACGTTCGCTCGCGCAGGAGAGCGATAAGAATCGGGCGGTGATCTCCACCCACGAGACCCGATCGGCGTTGATCGAGATCGCGTTCGAGGATCCGCATCCGGATCTGGGGCTGGAGGCGATGGGGGTGCTGGCGATGTGCTCTCTGACGGAAGGGGAGAGCGCGGAGGTAGCGGGACGGCCCGAGAGGTTGAGGAGATTGGTGGAGGTAATGAGGGAGCACCCAGCGATGGAGGCGCGGATCAGTGCGGCTGCGGTGTTGGAGGCGGTGGCGGCGGGGGCGCGGGCGGCGGTGGGGGCAACGGAGGGGGTGATGGAGGGGCTTGTGGGGCTTTTGGAAGAGAAGGGGAGTAGTGCGCGGGCTGTGCGGGCGGGGATCCGGGGGCTGTTCTCCCTCTGCCTGGCGAAGGAGAACCGGGGGCGGGCGGTGGCTGCGGGGGCGGCGGCGGCGGTGGTGGGGCGGATCGGGGAGCTGGCGGCTGAGCGCGGGGACGCGGAGCGGGCACTGGCGACGGTGGAGCTGCTGTGCCGGACAGAGGGTGGGAGGGAGGCGGTGGTGGCTGGGGCGGGGGGAGGGGCGGCGGCGGTGGTGGCGCTGGTGAGGGCGATGGCGGGGAAGGCGTCGGAGAGGGCGGCGGAGCACGCGGCGGGGGCGCTGGTGGCGGTTGTAGGAGGGTCAGAGTGGCTCCAGAGGGAGGCTGTGGGGGCCGGGTTGGTGACTCAACTCCTCCTAATGGTGCAAGGGGGGTGTTCGGACCGCGCCAAGAGAAAGGCTCAGCTCCTCCTTAAGCTTCTCCGGTCGGCGTGGCCCCACCACGACTCCATCGCCAACTCCGACGACTTCCTACAGCCTTTCTAAAGCTTTACTCTATTGCCACTGTTCCATTCTCTGACCCCAGCTCTATTAATCCACAATTAATTTCTTCTTTCTTTCTTTCTTTCTTTGTTAATTTTGAGATAATTAAGTCCATATAATTCCTTATTTCCATTAATCAATGGGGGTAAAGAGAGATGGAGCAGAGATGAGAGTGGGGTGAGTGGTGAGTTTGGGATGTGGGATATGTGGACATAAGAGTAGTGTTTGGATTGTTGAATGGATGGCCTGGGATGTGAAGAGTGTATGTATGGTTTTGTATGTATGGATTTTGATTTGGAAAGGATGGATAGGTAACATGACTTCAATTGGGATGCTATTTTCTATAGTTTTTTTTTTTTTTGGGTTGGGAGTTAAGTACACAATGGACAGAAAAAGTAGAAGAAAAGCTGTTCTACTTTGCCTGGTAGCTGCAGAATGGAATGTTATTCTTTCTTTAGATTTTAGGGAGGGAGTTGTGTTTCATTATTTCCCTGCCTTTTTGACTCTGACTAAGGTCAGTCATGTTGAGGGTAGGTAAACTTTCTCTATCCCAATCCCTAGATATATCTTTTTGTGTGTTCTTAAATAAGCTTTTCAATTAGCTGCAGGTAGCTGTTATGGTTAGCCAGTTAGGATCAACAATAAATTTAAGTCCATGAGCAGGAAGCAGCATTAATGGAGATCAATGAATATAGAGCATGAGTGGGTGACAAACGTACCATGAATTTATGGATGAACCATTATTTGCCAAATCATGTTATAATATAATTTAAAGATTTCTCACAACAAAATGATGATAGAAGTTTAAGTTAAACGATGTCGAGTCGGAATTTGTGTACAGAAATCATTGGTGACATAGAGAAGGGCATTGCAGACTAGAGCAAAATTTCCAAAGCACTTGTAACACACAAACTTTTCTTCTCTTTTTTCTAAAAATAAAATTAAATTTTGATCTAAGATGTCTAAATTATGATCCCAGATGAACCTGAAAATATCAGAAAAGGAAATAAGAATTAGCTGCATTGCCTACTTATGAAAAAGAGCTCTGATGGACATAATCATATTGCGTGGTTGATCATATAAAAGGGCCCCAGTAGACATGATGGAAGCCACAGGGCTTTCTGGACCAAAATGTTTAATGAAAGAATTTATCCTATGCTTTCTACTGATCCAGAAGAATTTTTAGATTCAATGTGGACTATTTTGATAACTATGAATAGAATTGGATAGGATGAGAAGGTTTAGAGATTTTTTTTTTTTATTGTTTTTCTCAATCATCTACAAAGGAAACTGGATGAGTAAACTACATTTCTATACCATGAGCCGAACTCAGGAAAGAGAAACAGCAAGACAAACCCTTAAAAGCTGGGTTGCTCAGATAATGCCGTGATGGAGATGCGCAAAGGAAAAGATAAGAAGGATTCTTCCACTCCTTTTAGTTCACAAGTGTTTTTTTTTATTTTTTTTGGTACATGGGGGGTCAAAGACCCCAATAAAAACTGAAGACCAAAGAAACTACTGCCCAGCAAAAGTAATTCCAGCTGCATCTGCCATCACTAAAGGTCTGATATGCTGTGGAAGAAGGGACAAGTGTTTGCTTGGGTGCTGAACTGGTGCCTGTGATTGCCTGCCTACATCTGGGGCAAACTTTTGAGAAGGATGGGAGTGGGGTTTCCTTCGTTGTCTTTGAATGCAATTTGTCTTGGTCAATCCAAATTGGGAATTATAGCCTGGCAAGAAGGAAGATGGCAAAAGAGGGAGAGGTAGAGAGAGAAGGGAAGGGCATGGTTAGTTGTTGGCTTGAATCATGGTTGTGGTGGTCATCACATGAAGATGGATTGAACCATAATATCACATGGCTTGGCCAATCTAAGATCAAGTCCAGTGGCCAACACATGAAATGAGAGAGCCGCCTTTGTCCTTTTCCATCCTTTTTGTCTAATGTGGTCTGTGGGGGTCATTTATTAGGGGGAAGTTGATGGAGATCAACTTCACTTTTGCAGATGGTCCCCATGCATTCTCCACCAATGGGAAGCCATTTAGCCCACTGATTAGTTTGTGATTTGTCCCACGGAATTGGGACCTTAAGCCAAAATAAGGATGGGGATAAGAACTCGGGACCACCATCCACAGTTTTATATATATATATATAATGTATTTCCTATTTCCTACTTTTCTTGGGGACTAAAGTGCCACGACTCAATAAATTGCTCCACTATTGCTAACTTGCATCCTTTTCTAAGATTTTAGTCCCACAAACATGTTATAGTGTTGACTTCTGAAAATATCTCAAATTACCTCCTTTTTAGTGAAGTAATACATCAGTGAATTAATTGACCACTTATAAGTTATTTTTTCAGTTATTGGCATCTGCATGGGTAATTATCGAGTAGTCTTTTGACAAAATAAATGCTTAGTAAACTGTCAGTGTCCAAGCTTACCGTTTTTGTCCATGGATAATCTACTTTCTACTTGATCCAAATCAACCAATAAGAAGAATTCCTTTGGAGTTGCATATGTGCGCATGTCCACATAAACATGTATTATTTTTACTAAAGCATGGAGGAACTCTCGGGCAAATATGAAACTTGAGAAGTATGGTGGCAATGCTACTAAAAACTTTATAATGCACGTAATGAGGAGAAAAGTGCCAACCCATAGACCTAATATGGGATAGCAGTGTATCTCGATTTAGACCGACGATATCAGAACCTTGGCAACATGATGACTTGGTCGGCTTGGTTAGCACCAAGTCGAGATGATAATCTGAAATTCGTAGCGGGAATTATGCATCAGAATACTTATTTTATCTACTTCATATGTTATATATGCCCCAAAATTAATGGATAACAGCTCATCTTGGCTAGATAAGGTAGAAGTAGCATGATTCACTTTGCCTCTCTTATTTGTATTTTCAAAAATAATAAAAAATCTCTGGGTAAGCTCTCTGATCAAATTTTCTTCTTTTCATTGCTCTTTGGTGATTGACTTGAACATCGAAAGATTTCATCAAAATAATTTTAATAAAAAATTTAATTTATAAGTCCTTTTTTAGCACTCTAGATCAAACTCTATCTATTCTGGATTCATCAGCTCCAGCGTCAGGCTAGTTGCCGGCAGCAACAAGACCCAAGTCTCGTTCAGAAACAAGTTTACCAGACTAATGGAGTATATCTGTAGCAATATTAGGAATTCACCCGGTTACAAGAACAAATTAATACTATTAATGTAGAAAGATGAAGCGAAGCTAATGAGAATGCATTGGCCATCCTGTTCCTCCGGTATGTGCGAAGGAGTAAAACGGACCCTATCTCCTGCCTGTTGGCAGTCACATCCTGTACAACAAACATCGTGCGTCACTTTTGACTTGGGCATTGTTTTTACACAAAAACAAAAAATAATAAATAAAAAACAAATAAATAAGATTAAGTGTACCAAAATTAGGCTTTTCAGTGCAGGGTGTTTGTCCTTTCCTTTTTTTTTTTTTAATAGAATGCGGAGAAAATAACGTACTTTTCCCACTCAATTTTCGTGTCTCCGCACCTGAGTTGATCGTGGGCCAGACCTTTGACCCCAACTATATCCATTTTTATTCAAGCTTTGGACCAGATTATTTAAAAGTTGACATTTTATGTGCCCAACCCCAGCCCACAATCAGCTATGTAGAGTGCTTAAGCCGTCAGATTTTTCCTTATTACATGGAGGTTGGTCCAGTCTTGGACCGATCATATACCGGTTTGGCCTAATTGTGTCTGTCAAAACCGGCTCAAACTATTATTTGTTTGCTTTTTTAATCTCACCATCATAAATTGTACAAAATTGCCTCACCTCAGTTTTTTTTTTTTTTTGAAGCTAGCTACTAAATAGCTCTTATATAAATACATCCAAAAACATCTGATATGATCAAAACATGAAGTCAATGCAAAATTTTAGCTCCTACTATCCAAAACATATTTTTAGTATATTTAGCTAATGTCATCCAATCAACAGTATTATTTTTTTTCTTATAAATATGAATAGCCAGGCAATATGAGCAATACAAAATGAATCTTCGAGCAACGACTAGTAGAGGATAATTACCAACTGAGGGCTCCGCAATAGCAAAGAACTAAGATATCATTGTCCAGGAGTTGCCTTCCAAGATCATTGTGTCAGCACCCAAGCTCTTCGATGTATTCATTCCTCCTCCTTATTTTCTTTTTTTGCAGCATACATACCTGCATGTATATAGTATCTATATGTATGTATGTATTATTGTTGCTCCTGATCTCTCCATTTGAGATCGACTGCCGAAGTGGAGATGACCGAAGAAAAAATTATTGCTGGAGCTCCACCTGAATACCTGCAAAAAGTCCTCATCGAAAAATTCTCCGATGAAGACCCTCCGACGATCAAATTAAGATATGAAGAACAATAAGAGGAGAGAGCAGAGAATCGAAAGCTTACTTTGAGGGTTCTGGAGCCCCTTTATTTATAGGAGAGGAGTTAAAATCGTATTCGTCTCGGAGTCAGAGTCAGAGTAGCTTTTTGGATTTGGTGTGTAGATTGATTCGAATAAGATATTCCTTTTTTATGGGAGACTCGATCGTGAAGAAATTTCATTCTATCTGAACGTTTTCAATTTGAAAGGGAGAGACGAATCTAGCAGCAAGAAACTTAGCTCCGCTACGGACGATCTATAATAGATCTGATGTGCCCAGGCCTAAATAACTATCTTGTGTAGGTAAGAATAAAGGTTGGAGCACAGAAAAAGAGAGAAAAAAAAAAAAGAAACCTTTGAAATCTGATTGATAAGAAAATCGCCACAATCAGATCACAAAGGGATAGAACGCCACACTCAAGAAAAGAAGAATATGAGTGATAAGTTCTAGGGTTTATAACTCGCCACTAACACACAGGGGTTAGATAAGAGAAATCAGTAACACTCATTTTCATTCATTGAAATCTGAATTGAATACATAGGTCGCCTCCCTTTATATAGATAAGAGAGGGAACATAAGATAAATTCAGTAAATGGAAGGAAATAACAGAATTTGACTATCATAGAAATGATGGTGGCTATATCTTGCTACAAAAGAAATGATAATGGCCGTATCTTGCTACTATGGAAATGATGGTGGCTGGAGATCATGGTGAATTAGGAAGAATAAAATAACTTTGGCTGTATCTTGCTACTATAGAAATGGTGGTGGCTGGAGATCATGGTGAATTAGGAAGAACAAAACAATCCTGATTACGTCTTGCTATTATGAAAATGATGGTGGCTGGAGATCATAGTGAATTATGAAGAACAAAACAAGCTTCTAAACTCGGCCCTTTTTTCAAGCAATAATTTCTTTCAAATTCCTGCCAAATCTGATTCGCACCACATCATGCTTCTACGCACGTGAGCAAAATCATCAATTTGGCTCTTGGATTCATATATGACATGTGATCATCTCTTTCTTCACGATGGTGCACATCATTTCTCCCTTGTTGAGTAGGATTTGCCCTCAAATCCAAGTCTTCCTCATCATCCAAACTATCCTTTAATATTTTCTTCTCTCCAAAATGACCCGCCAATCCACCACTATGAGCTTCTCTCATCAAAAGCTCTCGAATGGAACTGTTAGGAATGCACAGCCGACCTGACTTAAACAAATATCCGTCATGCATGTAATAGCCATTTACAGCTCCTTTCTCGTACTCTTCATAAATATTTGTAAATTTTGGTTCGTCCTTGTATCGATCTATAATAAACTCAAATCCCATTAGTTTAGCATTAAGCAATGAAATCAAAGCATACCTCTTGGAAAGTACATCAGCCACGATATTAATATTTTCTTTTTTATATTTGATCACATAAGGAAAGGTTTTCAAGAATTTCATCCACTTGGCATGTCTATGATTCAGCTTGCTTTATCCTTTCAAATGCTTCAAAGACTCATGATCAGTATGGATGACGAACTCCTTTGGCAATAAATAATGTTGCCAAGTCTCCAAAGCCCGAATCAGAGCGTAGAACTCCTTGTCATAGACAGAGTAGCTCAAGCTTACACCATTCAACTTCTCACTGAAATATGCTATGGGACGCCCTTCTTGCATCAGAACAGCTCCAATGCCCACACCGGAGGCATCACATTCTACCTCAAAAGTCTTAAAAAAATCGGGTAGAGCTAGAATGGGTGCTGAACTCAACTTCTCCTTGATCAACTCGAAGCTCCTTTGGGCTGCTTCAGTCCATTTGAATTCTCCTCTTTTCTTGATGCATTCAGTGATAGGAGCAAGAATAGTGCTGAAGTTCCTTACAAACCTCCGATAAAAAGGATGCTAGGCCATGAAAGCTCCTTACTTCAGATACATTAGTAGGAACAGGCCACTCCTTGATCGCTTTCACCTTTTCCTCATCAACTTCCACTCCATGTTGTGACACAACATAGCCAAGAAAGACTATGCGATCCTGACAAAAATGACACTTTTTGAGGTTGCCATATAGCTTCTCTTGTCGCAGAACCTCAAAAACACCCCTGAGGTGCTCCATATGCTCTTCCTGATTTCTGCTAAAAATTAGAATATCATCAAAATATACAACCACAAAATCACCAATGAACTTACGCAGCACATGATTCATCAATCTCATGAATGTGCTAGGTGCGTTGGACAAGCCAAATGGCATGACCGTCCACTCATACAATCCAAACTTGGTCTTGAATGCGGTCTTCCATTCATCACCTTCCTTCATGCGAATCTGATGGTATCCGCTCCTAAGGTCTATTTTTGAAAAGTCCTTAGCTCCATGCAACTCATCAAGCATATCGTCCAATCGCGGGATTGGATAGCGATATTTTATTATGATCTTGTTTATCGCCCTACTATCCATGCACATCCGCATAGATCCATCCTTCTTTGGTACCAACAGAGCTGGTACTGAACATGGGCTCATAGACTCTCTTACATAACCCTTCTCCAAAAGATCCGCAACTTGCCGCTGCAACTCCTTGGCCTCCTCGGGATTGCATCTATAGGCTGGTCTATTTGGTAGGGCAAATCCTGGAATGAGATCAATCTGATGCTCGATCCCTCTGATTGGTGGCAATCCTTTTGGTAATTCTTCCGGGAACACATCTGTAAATTCCTCTAAGATCTCCTTCATTTGCGGTGGAAGGGAGACTTCTTCACTTGGAACCTGCTTAGCTACAAGAACAAAAATAATTTCATGGTTAGTCAAAACTCGCTTCACTTCCCCCTTGTTGGCAAATAGGTTCTCTTTCTTGCCCTTTTCAATCACAAGCTGATCCTTCTGGACCTGTTGCGGGCTAAGTGGTGCCAACACTATATTCTTTCCATTCTTGGCAAATGAATAGGTGTTTTTGAAGCCGTCATGAATAGCCCTCCGATCGTACTGCCAAGGCCTTCCCAAAAGAAGATGGCTGGCTTTCATAGGAACCACATCACAAACAACCTCATCTTTGTAGGACTTGCTAATAGAGAAAGGTACTACAACCTGCTTTGTAACCTTCATATCACCATCGTCAGTAAGCCATTACAATCTATAGGGACGGGGATGCTTCATAGTCACCAAATTAAGTTTTTCTATCAAAATAGTAGAAGCCACATTGGTATAGCTACCTCCATCAATGATAACACCACATACCTTATCATGGATGGTGCACTTGGTATGGAAGATATTTTCGCGCTGCTCATCATCCACTTTGGCTTGTAGGTTCAGGTTGCGATGAATAACCAACAGCTCTCCTTCATCTGCAAACTCCATATAATCTTCTTTTACCTCTTCCAAAATAGCCTCATCTTCACTTTCAATTTCTTCTTGTGACTCCCAAATGAACATCACCTTCTTGTTTGGACATTCAGAGGCTATATGACCGTAACCAAGACACTTGAAATACTTAATATCTCGACTTCGTTTGAGAGGTTGTGAATTCCCCACCTCTTTTTCTTTGGCCGCATCTGTGACTTGCTTGCTAGAATCACCTTTTTCGACTTGTTTTGGCACCACCTTAGGGACGGACCATGGTGATAAGGAAGATGAGTTGGTAGTCTTACTTGGCTTACTTGCACCACGCTTGCACTGTCTCTCCACTTTAACAGCAAGTTTGATCACATCGTCAAGGAACACATAAGATTGCAACTCCACCGTATCAGCAATCTCCTTATTCAAGCCTCCTAAGAACCTTGCAATGGTCTGTTCTTGAGGTTCTCGCAAATCGCATCTCATCATCAACATCTCAAATTCTTTGATATAATCCTCAACACACATCCTCCCTTGTCTCAAGCTTTGTAACTTGATGTACAGCTCCTGCTTATAATATTGAGGGACAAATCACTTCTCCATGATCTGCTTCATAAGCCTCCAGTTTCGGATCTCCTCTTCTCCATCCCTCCTACGCTGAGCTTTCACATTCTCCCACCAAAGATTAGCATAATCAGTGAATTCAAGTACAGCAAGTTTATATTTTTTATCTCAGAATAGTCTTGACATTCAAAGATCTTCTCCACATGTTGCACCCATTCCAGATATTCTTCGGGTGAGCTGGTTAATTTAAAGGATGGGATCCTCATCTTAATATTGTCTCCCAAACTTCTTTACTGCCGTCTTTGCCATGGGTGTTCCTCCACACCATCATCATCTCCGGGTTCATCATACTCCTCTTCATCATTACGATCAACTCGTCGTGGTGCTGGATGGCCATGCCGCTGTAGTGGTGGGGGAAGTGTTGCCAACCACTCAAACGCTTTGTTAGGCGATTAAGTTGCTCCATCATCTCTTCTTGACGCCGCTGGAGCCCCATAATCTGAGCTTATTCCAAACTCATACCTCTAGGAATGACAGGGGCCTCGTCTCCTCCAGACATGATTTGGATGTCAAACACTCCCTCAGGCTCTGATACCAAACTGATGTGTCCAGGCCTAAATAACTATTTTATGTAGGTAAGAATAAAGGTTGGAGCACAGAAAAAGAGAAAAAAAAAGAAACCTTTGAAATCTGATTGATAAGAAAATCGCCACAATCAGATCACAAAGGGATAGAACGCCACACTCAAGAAAAGAAGAATATGAGTGATAAGTTCTAGGGTTTATAACTCACCACTAACACACAGGGGTTAGATAAGAGAAATCAGCAATACTCATTTTCATTCATTGAAATCTGAATTGAATATATAGGTCGCCTCCCTTTATATAGATAAGAGAGGGAACATAAGATAAATTCAGTAAATGAAAGAAAATAACAGAATTTGACTATCATAGAAATGATGGTGGCTATATCTTGCTACAAAAAAAATGATAGTGGCCGTATCTTGCTACTATGAAAATGATGGTGGCTGGAGATCATGGTGAATTAGGAAGAACAAAATAACTTTAGCTGCATCTTGCTACTATGAAAATGATGGTGGCTGGAGATCATGGTGAATTAGGAAGAACAAAACAACCTTGATTGCGTCTTGCTATTATGGAAATGATGGTGGCTGGAGATCATGGTGAATTAGGAAGAACAAAACAAGCTTCTAAACTTGATCCTTTTTTCAAGCAATAATTTCTTTCAAATTCCTGTCAAATCTGATTCGCACCACATCATGCTTCTACGCACGTGAGCAAAATCATCAATTTGGCTCTTGGATCCATATATGGCATGTGATCATCTCTTTCTTCATGATGGTGCACATCAAGATCGTCCGGGGTCGAGATTCTAGAGACCATGGAGCACGCGTTGACCCTAGATTGTTTGAAATTTATCGATTGTATACGAGCAATGGTAGGTCGTCCAAGGACGAGGAGAATCAAAATTGGATCGAGAAGTAGGTACTGCTGCTAACTTGATAGGTCATGCCAAACGATCTTCATATCTGCCATTTATCCATAATTTGACAAGTATTAATCTTTCATAGCTCGATCGAAGCCGAGGATGTGACAGCCAAGGTCGAGGTATAGGTCCACAACAGATGTCCTCCACTCTCAAAGCTCAACTTTCAATAGGCTGATCGAAGAGAGTACCAGTCCGAGGTCTAGATTGATCTCGTCAAGTTATCCTTTGTTGACACGTGTCGATGATCGACTTCCTAAAGAGAACCATCTTCAAATCTGAATCGTTGGTTTGTCGAATCCATGAGAGCCATGTTTTGATCAATCGGAGACTGCCATTTGTACATCGACTGGGAGAGGTAAATCGATAATAAATCGGAGCCGTCCAGGCATTCTATAAATAGGACCACCATAACTTTTGCTTTTACCGTTTCTATTGTTGTAAGAGAGCTCTAGCACTTGGAAGTTTCGCTCAGTTGCTTGGTTGAAGCCGAACTATCGTTGACCCCACCTTCGTCCCTTGCTTGCTCGGCTACCTCATCTTGTAGATTAGTTTTTTTATCACCCCATCATGAGTGTGTCTAGTTCGTCCCCTTGCATCTGGAGTCGGGTGATGATATTAGGAGTGAGGACCCTGGATCAACGAGGTGCTGTAGGGGATCTAGATCGATTGTTTCGAGGTGGGGTTTGAGAACAACAAGGTTTTGGCTCCGTGCATCAATGCTGTACTCATCAATAATCTTTCTTCTTCTTTTGCCCGACGTTCTGCTATGATCCTCCACCGAGGCTGTCCCCTTGCCGATCCCAAGCTTCTTCGACTTAAGCATACCTCTCCATCTGTTTCAGCATTTCAGCAAAGTTCTTTGAGTAGTTTAGTTTGAGCAAGAAGAGGAGGTCATTCTGAAGAAGCCCATCCTTTAATGCGGTCATCGCCACGGACTGATCTAAGTTCTGCACCTCCAAGGTCGCGGCATTGAAGCAATTAATATAGTCTTGAAGAGGTTCATTCTCCTTCTGCTTTATGCTGATCAGAAAATCTGAGTTACGGCACTATCAGCGACTGCCGACAAAGTGCACGATGAACAGTCGATTTAATTGATGGAAGGAGTCCATCGTGTTCGATTGCAGGTTCAAATACCAGTGGCGAGAAGTCTTCCTCAGAGTTAAGGAAAAAGCTTGGCAAAGAGTCATGTCATTGCCCCTTGCAGGAGCATAAAAGATCTGAAGTTTTTCAAATAATCCACGGAGTCAGCGGTTCCATCGTACGGCTCCATCTAGGGCATCTTGAACCAAGGTGGCAGAGGTTCGTTCATAATCTTTTGTGTGAATGGTGGATCGACGTTGAATCCTAAGTCATCATCTGGCTGCCTCGATGCCTATAGCGTGTTAATCCGTTGTTGCTTCTCTTGGAACCTCTTTTCCAAGTCGTCCTCCCATGTTGGACGACATCGAGGAGAAACATAATCTAGAGTCAAATTTTTCTCGAGATCGGGATGGTGACCGCTTAGGTCTGTGGCAGAGTGGACTACCAGGATGGCTATGATGACTGGCTCCCATCCTTGGGCTATGTCATTGATCTTTCTTTGACTGGCTTTGAATTTTTAAGGGCAAGACAAGATTCACTGTTCTGCTGCATCCCTCTCACCATAGCCAAAAGTGCTTGCACCTGCTGGATGAGGCTATTGTATTGATCTTAAGAAATCGGTGCTGCTGGCATGGATTCTCCTAGATCGGTGGCAGTGGTGCATTAGTCAGTGGGATGTTGTTGGCCTGCCTACCATTGGAGCATTGTGATGCATTTGATGCGTGTTGTAGTATACCAAAATTAAACCTACTCACTACTATATAGATAGGGTGAGTCGGGATCGTATCCATAGGGATCTTAGTTGATTGTTTTGAAAATATAAAAAAAAAGAATAATAGATTGCAAAAAAATAATAAAGAAGTATGAAAATTATAATAAAATTATTTTTTATTAATCAAATAAAGAAGCATACATAAAGAAAAAGAAATAAAATTACGATACAAAATAACTAAACCAAGTTGATCTTCTAGCTGCGCTCGATGGTAATGTGCTTCCTTAAATCCTTTCGTCTTTCTCCATGTAGATAGCGATAGGATGGCTGGAAGGTTTGGTACAGGAACTTCAAAAAAGAAAGATAGATAGAAGAGAATATGTGGAAGAGAAAGATAGTGGCACTAGGATTAGGACCTCTCTTAGATTTGATGGAAGGCATGCTAGGATTAGTACCTCCCCTAGACTTATGGAAAAGAAAGAAGGAGAGATGGGGGCAGTAGCTTGGAGAGAAACTTAGGTATTGGCTTGATGGGAAGAGAGAAAGGGAGGAGCTTTGATGAAGGAAAGAAGGAGGAAGAGAGAGAAGAGAAGATGAAGAACCCCACAAGGAGGCTGATATATTGAGAAAGGAGGGATGGGGTATATTTATGGAGAGGAGGCTAGAGATTGATGAAAAGAGAGGTGGGAGCATGAATAAGGACCCTTAGATCTTCATATTGCTTCTCCTCCGTTGATCAATAAGTCGCATTCATACTTAAATCTTCATGAAGAGTGATCTTTTCTTCTGAACCCTTGAGATTTAAGTCGTGTTCACACTTGTTTCCATTTATCTTTTAATCTGGATCCTTGATTGGAGAGGTTGCTTCTTGATCTTTGATCTTCAAGTCACGTTCACACTAGAATAGGAGCTGGTTGTCTGGTTCACTCAAATCTGATCCGATTTGAATCCAATTTGAATCGTTTGAATCCAAACTCCCAATTACCTGCAAAAATAGATTAGAGAGCATCAAAATCTAATAAAATAATATCAATTACTACAATATTTAATATCTCTAGTGATTTAAATTAAGTGTTCATCACACCCCCCAACTTGAACTTTACTCATCCTCAAGTAAAATAGATACATTAGCATTGTGTATCAAATTATCCTTGAGTCGAAAGTTATCTTGGACATTCCTAATGGTAGCTGATATCTGACTAGACCATTAAAGAGATACTTTATTAAATTATCAATTCGATCCAACTAGTGGTTAAGTATTAGCCATAAAAATTTTAGAGATTTTCTTTCTCCAACTCTCCACTATACTCTTTAAATCTTCTAACTTAATGTGAGCAAGATTTATTATCTTTTTATAATTTAGTCTCTTTATTATCTTTTTTTTTCAAAAAGAATCTAGTACAATGTCTTAGCCTCTTGAGCCTTCTAGCTGACTCTTGTAACAAGCTTTCAGCCAATGACTCTCAAACCAGTTAGTTTTAGGATATTAGATGTAGAATACCCCTCCAACTTACTGACTCGAGTCCAAAGAAAGCTACAAGATGAAACAGACTCTATAACAGTCTTTTAGCATCCCCATCTTTTGACGCGAACTATAATGCTTATTTAGGCGAAGGGGCCCAGTTACTCAATGAGACAATGCTAAATCATTTTTTTATCTTCTTTTTTTTTACAGTAAAAAAAATTTATATATCTTGACCTTTCCACCTTTACCCCTATGAAGCAGATTCTTCATTGAAATGGTCGAAAGAGGGTTCTGAAAATACTTCAAAATTTGGTCTAGTCTAAGTCCTACCATTCATTGGATTTTCTTAATAATTTATCATTCAGTATCTCTAAAATTATCTAGATTGTTAATCACTCATTGATTAGGGTGCCTGATTAACTCTAAATCGAGATAAAATTTGGATACACAAAACTAATTATTTCTGACTATACTCGAAGACTTAATTAAATTAATTATTCTTCCTTCCAACTTAATTTTCATTGTCTCCAATGCAAGAAGAAAACCATAATAAAATATAACAAGGAAGGATACCACTTGAGTTTAATGTGCGCATTCATTGTTGAGAGATCCTTCATTGTTGGGTGTGATGTATTCTTGATTTCAGCTGATGTGAACGTGGCTCTCCCCCCAACTTTAGCTAGTAGCATTACTCATCCACTCCACTATAGAGATTCAACTTGGCTAGTTATCTTTCTCAGAGATTTCTATGAAATAAAAATAAATAAATAAAAAATTATAAGCTGGGTTACCTCCCAACAAATATTAAGTTTAACACCTTCAGTCAGAAACTATAAGAGAGTCCCACCTATAACTAACTTGGGTACATCCCTTAAAGAGTCAAAAGGATAGGACCAATCAGGAGGCCTTGTCATCATAGTAGAAAAATATTTGTAGAGTGTTCTATGATGATTAGCCCGGACCAATAGAATGTATTGAGCAAGTATGCAATTCCAGGAACTAACAATATTTTCATAATTTTTTTGATGATCGGGAAGGTATTGTGTTTGTTGAACCAAGATTAGGGATGAAAGTTTAAGAATTTCTTCAATTATAACCTGATCTGCTCTAATTTTTGTCTCGGATATGACATATTTCAACATTATCTCTTTCCAATCTATAGCATGGTACTTTTTTTAAATTAACATTAAATCTATCTCCATACATCGTTTTAACATCATAGAAAGATTTTGGAGACAGTCCTGAAAAGTAGTGCCAAAAATAAAAAAAATCAATCATAAAAATCTCAATATCATCGTCTCTCATTTCAGAGATATCCCATCCAACAGCTTCTTTATGTGCTTTTAGAATACCTACAAGTTGGGCTTCCTAATTAGGGATCACTAGAAGGGTGTCAGTAGGTGCATCAGAAAGTGGCTTTAGTTCTAGAACAGATGGTGATTCTAACAAGAGAGCTATTGGGGGGTTAGGTGATGGCTCATATTTTTTTATCCAAAGTAGGGTGGTTGTAGGATAGGGCATATTGACTAGATCATTTATTTTGTGATATATCCATCGACATCAAAGTCATCCACTCCGAAGTGAGCTAAATAGGGATCTAAAAAATTCTGGAAGAGAATTGTAGGGGTAACTTCCTCTATTATGTTATTTATTTGTGATCCTTGGAAAGTCTTAATTAATTCTATTTCATCAATTTGTCCTCCTTTCCTATTATAAGAAATGGATGATTCTAGGATACTTAAGAATGAGACCATGTGTAAGTAGAATGATGGTGGAATTGGTTCGTCCCACCATTTGAATTTTTCTCTAGATATTTCTGTATTAGTCAAATTATTTGTATTGGTCGTTTTGGTTGTGCAGAGTTGTTCTAGGACTATTTCATTTCTGAGAGTCATAATCGATTGTTCAAAAAAAATTACAGAGACATTAAAATTTCTAGCCAGGTATTGTTCCTCTGGGTTACTCTCGACTGATTAAGTAGCTCTCTTTCCTCCTCTCTATTGATTGTAAGTACTGATTGATTGACTTGAATTTTTAGTTCAACTAAGGATTGCATAGAGGAGTGAAGGAGCTGATTGGTGCTTTCAATCCTATCTAGTACTTGCAAAATCTTTTCTTCAAATGATGAGCCATAAATAGTTGGAGAAGACTGATATCGTGAATAGGGCAAGTCATAATAGGATGCTTGTACCAACATAGATTCTTGTGTTGCTGAGGTACCCACTGGGTTTGGTTCCATGCAAAATTTGGTTGAACCCCCAACCTAGATTGTAGTCATTAAAAAATAGATTATTTTCTGATTCGTAGGCTATTTGGATTTGATCTTGATGAACATATTCATACCTAAACTCAAAAAATTGATGCATGGTTAGGCATTCAACTTGTTGTGCAGAAAAAAAAGATGTAAAAAGAGAGTGTCTAATAGCTAGTACGGATCTAATTTATGAGACAACTCATCCTCTCTACTACAGAAATCCATATTCCTAGCACAGATCTAATTTATCGAATTATTCTGATTGATTTCAAGAGGTCTAGATCAGAACAATCCCTTTCTGATTTTTTTTAAGGAAGAGGGAGAGAAGAAGAAGAAGAGAAGAGGAAGAAAGAGAGAAGTTCTAAAGATGAGAACCCTAACCCTAAGAGAGCCCTAGACCTAGAGATGATAGATGCAAAGATTATTTTTAATTATTTTTATTTTTTATTTTTTAAATAAGTAATACAATCAAACCAATTCTATCCTGGGGTTAATCTAGATCTAGACAGCTCCTAACTGTCAAAGTCACATTCGAACACTCCAAGTAAAAGGCTAGCCACTCAATTAGCTAAATAAATATAAGGTTGGTTGGAGTCCCTCCGTTGCTTTTCTTAGACACAAACTAAGTTGGTCAGATCAGCTAACGGAACCAATTAATGAACCACCTTCCTTCGATATGTAATCTTTGAACCACTTTACTAGACACCAATTAAACTGACCAACCTTAACCCAGTCCAACTCTTAGGGTTCCTTATCCTATTAAGCTCGAGAGTTCTTAGGAGCCAATGTCTAATTAATTTTAAGTTAGAGGCTCAGGTCAATGCAAATACAGAATTGTGATTTATGGATCAAAAAAGGATGATCAAATTCCCACCTTATCTTGTTTAATTGGGTTAAGTGCCCTTAAAGTATTTTATGAAAATATGTAATGCAAAAAAAAAAAGATTTCCAAATATGTTAAGTAGTTTTTAAGATTTAATTAGTTTATTCATATTAGTTAAGTGTTATGTGGTATCTTTGTATTCTTTTTATATTATGTTATCTTTAAGCAAAAAAGAATAAGAGATAAGTTTTAAATTAGATTAATTAGGTATGAGAAGATCTAGTGGATCTAATTAAATGGAAAGTAAATAATACTAAAATTAAAAGATAAGTAAGTAACCTATAAATAAAGTAACAAATTAAATCTACTTTTAGGATAATAAATTATTCTAAGCTATGGAAAGCAGTAAATCACTAGGAATAATGAGCAGTAATAAATAAAATAACTACTTAACTATGTAAATAAGGTAATCTCACAGTTAAAAATAAAAAGTAACTATATAATCTAAATAAAAGATAAGGAGTCTAATCTATTTAAAAAATAAAAAATTATTAATTATATAAAGTAGTAAATTATTCTAAGCTATAGAATGCAGTAAATCACTAGGCTATAGAAAGCAAAAAAAAAATTTATGCATGTAAATAAAATAATCTAGCTAAAGAGCAGTAAATCTATCATGAAAAGCAATATAAGATAAAAATTTTTAAAAAATAAATAGAAGATAATTAAGTAATTAAAATAAATTAATTAATAATAAAAATAATTTATCAATCAATAAAATAAATTATGAAAAATAAGAGTGTAAAAAAATAAAATAATCAACTAGAAATATAACGCAGTAAAGTATCTAAGGCAGTCAAGCAATCTAAAGCAAGAAATAAAAATCTAAAAAATAATAAAATATTTTTTTTATTATTTTATAGATTTTTTTGATTTTTTTTTAAAATAATCATGTCAAGATCTCTGACAACGGCGTCAAAATTTGATGTGTGTCGTAGCACACCAAAATTAAACCTACTCACTACTCTATAGATAGGGTGAGTCGGGATCGTATCTACAGAGATCTTACTTGATTGTTTCGAAAATATAAAAGAAAAAAATAATAGATTACAAAAAACTAAGAAAGAAGCATAGAAATTATAAAAAAATTATTTTTTATTAATCAAATAAAGAAGCATACATAAAAAAAAAGAAATAAAATTATAGTACAAAATAACTAAACCAAGTTGATCTTCTGGCTGCGCTCGATGGTGATGTGCTTCCTTAAATCCTTTCATCTTCCTCCTTGCAGACAGTGGCAGGATGGTTGGAAGGCTTGGTACAGGAACTCTAAAGAAGAAAGGTAGATGGAAGAGGATATGTAGAAGGAAAAGATAGTGGTACTAGGATTAGGATCTCTCCTAGATCTGATGGAAGGCATGCTAGGGTTAGTACCTCCCCTAGACTTATGAAAAAAAAAGAAGGAGAGATGGAGACAACAACTTGGAGAGAAACTTAGGCATTGGCTTGATAGGAGAGAGAAAGAGAGGAGCTTTGATGGAGGAGAGGAGGGAGAGAGAGGGAAAAAGATGAAGAACCCCATAAGGGGGCTGATGTATTGAGAAAGGAGGGCTGGGGTATATTTATAAAGAGAAAGCTAGGGTTTGATGAAAAGAGAGGTGGGAGTATGAATAAGGATCTTTGGATCTTCATATTGCTTCTCCTCCATTGATCAATAAGTTGCATTCACACTTAGATCTTCATGAAGAGTGATCTTTTAATCTAAACCCTTGATATTTAAGTCGTATTCACACTTAGTTCCATTTATCTTCTAATTTTGGTTCTTGATTGGAGAGATTGCTTCTTGACCTTTGATCTTTAAGTCACGTTCATACTAGAATAGGAGCTGGTTGTTTAATTCACTCAAATCTGATCTGATTTGAGTCCAATTTGAATCGTATGAACCCAAACTCCTAATTACCTGCAAAATAGATTAGAGAGCATCAAAATCTTATAAAATAACGTCAATTACCATAATATTTAATGTCTCTAGTGACTTAAATTAAGTGTTCATCAGCGTTCGATGCGCCCCTTTGCATCCTCATGGTGTCTGGTGGTGAACTCTCTCTTCTTAAAATAGGACCTTGAAATCAGTCAAGGGAATTTTTCTCTAGCACCAAGTATTGCTCCTGATCTCTCCGCTTGAGGTCAACTACCGAAGTGAAAATGATCGAGGAAGAAATTATTGTTGGAGCTCCATTTGAATACCTACAAAAAGTCCTCACCGGGGGGTTCTCCAGTGAAGACCCTCCGACGCTCAAGTTAGGAGATGAAAAATAATGAGAGGAGAGAGTAAGAAATCGAAAGCTTACTTTGAGGGTCTCGGAGCTCCTTTATTTATAGAAGAGGAGTTGGAGTCGTATCTATCTCAAAGTTTGAGTAGCTTTCCGAATTTGGTGTCTAGATTGATTCGGATAAGATATTTTTTTTTTATGGAAGATTCGATCGCGGAGGAATTTCATTCTATCTGAACTTTTCCAATTTGAAAGGGAGAGATGAATATGGCAGCAAGAAACTTAACTTGGCTACGGACGATCTATAATAGATCGTCCGGGGCTGAGATTTTAGAGACTATGGAGCACATGTTGACCCTAGGTTGTTTGAGATTAGTTAGTTGTGTATGAGCTATGGTAGGTTGTCCAAGGATGAGGAGAATCAGAATTGAGCTGAGAAGTAGGTACTACTGCTAACTCATTAAGTCATGCTAGACGATCTTCATATCTGAAGTTTATCCGTAATCTGATAAGTATTAATCTTTTATAGCTCGATCGAAGCTGAAGATGTGATAACCGAGGCCGAGATATAGGTCCACAATAATTATAATTGTCTCTTCTCATTTCAAATCCATGCAACACTTGTTAAATCACATGATAGAGTTGTTTGTCGATCAACGAGAGCCCTTGATTTGTCTAAGTTACTGAAACTTTATGCTGCAGATGCTGTTTAAGGTTCAAAATCAAGGAGATGAGCTCTCAATTGAATAGGTTTTGCTACAGTACTTCAAAACCTTTTTTAATCTTTTTATTATAAATTTTTTTCTACCTGTCTGATTCAGGATAAATGGCACTGATTTATCCATCCACAATCAATTTTAATCAATCATGTGTATGGTTGATGCGGTAAATAATTCAAATTATGGAGGTGATTTGAAAATCAAAAATTGACCGGTCCTACAAATAATTAGAAGTTTTGGGATATTTTTGATAATCAATTATTTTGGAAGTTCCGTCTCGTTCTTTCTTTCCCTTTCCTTCCCTATTTTTTCTCCATTGCCTTTGACCACCGCGGCCTCCTCTCCCCTCACCACCTTGACCGCCACTGATGAAGCCCCACCCCTCCCTCGCTGCCTCAACTACCTTCTTTTCGATCTCTGACCAGCCGATCAAGCCCTGCCCACCTCTGCTCTTTCCAACCACTGCGACTGCTTCTTCCCCATCATCTCCTTCTCGATCTCTGGCCGCCGATCAAGCCCCGCCCACACACTCCACTTCTCCTTTGCTGGTCGGTGCGATCAAACCCCGTTCGACCCTCTTTTTTTCTCGTTCACCTTCGACTGCCGCCACCACCTCGACCACCTCCAATCAAGCCCCGTCGCCTCGACCATACCACTGTAGCCACCTACTTCTCTGGATCCGACTGCTCCATCCTCTGGTTCTAGTTCCGACGGCCTGAAGTGGCCTGAGCGGAGGAGATATAGAGGAGGAGGGCGGTGGTGGCGGACAACGACGGGAAAGGTGGGCGAAGGAGGAGGATGGGGACAATGTGCGGTGGCGGGCTCGAGCAGCAATGGTGGGGCTATGGAAACGCGAGTAGCAGAGGATGAAAGGGTGGCGGATCCGAACGATAGCAGTGTGACAATGGGAAGGCGAGTGGCGGAGGCAGAGAAGAGGTGGTGGTTTGAGTAGCGGAAGGAAAAAGAAGGCGAGTGGCAGTGGGGAGGCAGGCGGCGACGGTGAGGTTGGTGGCGACGAGGAGAAGATATGAAAAAAAATAAAATATAATAAAATATTATTTTTAAAAAATAAAAAAATATATAAAAAATATAATGAAATATCTTAAATATTTTTTATAATAAAATATTATTAAAAAAAATATCGTAGCAAAACTCGAGTTGAATAGCATGGGTACACTTCACTAATCGTCGTCTCTCGAAAACAGAGTATTGACTGATCTCAGTCAAGCCCAGCTTATTTTGTTTTGCAATCAAGTCAATCTGGAAGAAAGATTGTTTTAATCCAGATGTGAGAAACACGAGGTCCCAATGGTCTGAAGAACCAGAATCTTGCAACTGCAATGCATCTCTAAAAGGCTGCCTCCAAATAGCTAGAGTCATGATGTTGTGCTCTCTCCTAAAAGAAAAAAAATGGGAGCACTTTTGGAAATAAGAAACAGAGAGATGTCCAAAGCTATGATGGAGTCAGGACTTGATAATTCACTTTATAGACGATGAAAAAATATATATTTAATATAAAATAAATTATTTTTTTAATTTATAATAAAACTAATTTTATTTATGAAAAAACTCAAATGATATATAATACATATTTTTGAGCAAAATTTAGCCAAACTCGAGCAAACCAATCCTATCCCCAGCTCAACCTATTCTCAATCTGAGCAAGTCTAATTAGAGCTGAATTTCAAGCTAAGACACGAATTACTCAAAAAACATGCAGCTCACTTGTTTCACAGGCCTAATCCTTCATTCTTTTCCTAGTCATCCACAAACGCATCTTATTTATATATAGGGAAACAAATGAGTTAAGTTAGAAAGGATATCATGAAGCCAAATCCAGATTCTTTTTTTTTGGAAGCCAGATCAAGCTAAACTCAGTATCTACAAGTGAGAAACAACACACAAAACATTGCATGGTTGCTTGTGCACAGTCCAAGTCCAGGCCATTTACCATCTCCACACAAACAAAGAACACCAATACATGCTTGAACTCATCCAAATCCTTTATCCAGATGACCTGTGTCATATATAAATATACATATACCATGATCCAAAAATAATTAAATTATAACAAGCAAAAAGCAATATATACTGTGCCAGTGAAATAATCAAATTAAATGTGATCCAATAGGGAGACCACCTCTCCCATGGTAGGCCTCTTCCTTGAGCTCTCATCGGTGCACTTATACGCCACCTTAAAATACCCCTTCACCTCCTCCTCTCTCACCTCTTCCTTCCCCATCTTCCCGTCCAACACCTCCATCTCCCTCCCCTCCTCCACCATCCTCCTTGCCCACGCCACCAGACTCACCTCCTTCCCGTCCTCCCCTCGCCGGAGCAAATTCGGCCGCTCCCCCGCCGCCACCTCCACCATCAGCACCCCGAAGCTGTAGACATCCACGGCCACCGTCGCCGCCGTCAGCCCCGCCTTATACTCCGGCGGCATGTAACCCATCGTCCCCGCCACCTGCGTCGACACGTGCGTCCGCGACGCGTCCACGCGCCGCGCCAGGCCGAAGTCGGCGATCCGCGCACCGAAGTCGGCGTCCAGGAGGACGTTGCTGGACTTGATGTCGCGGTGGATGATCCGGGGCTGGCAGCCCTCATGGAGGAAGGCGAGGCCGGCGGCGACCCCGCGGACGATCTGGACTCGGATCGGCCAGGGGAGCGGGAAGGAGACCGAGTCGGACTCGTGGAGCCAGTGGTCGAGGGAGCCGCGCTCGAGGAACTCGTAGATGAGGAGGCGGTCGGCGCCGGAGATGCAGTAGCCCAGGATGCGGGCGAGTTTGGGGTGGCGGACGCAGCCGAGGGTCTCCATCTCCGCGCGGAACTCACGGAGGCCGTGAAAGGCGTCGGGGGAGAGGCGCTTGACGGCGACGATGGCGCCGGAGGAGAGTCGGGCCTTGTAGACGAACCCGAAGCTTCCATCGCCGATGATGGCGTCGGCGGCGAAACCCTTGGTGGCGGCGGCGAGATCGTTGAGGGACATGTGGTCGAGGGATGGGTCGAAGGAGGCGGTCTCATCTGCAGCGACGAAGGGGGCGGGGGGCCGGCGAAGCGGGATGGGGGGCGAAGGCGGCAGTGACCAGAATCGGGATTTCGAGTGGCGGAGGCAGAGAAAGTGGAGGAGGGTGAAGACGAGGGAAACGACTATTAACAAGGCGGCTGCGGTGGCGATCAGGGCCCGGAAGGGGGGGTCCATGGCAGGAATCCGAATCCTTTCTTAGGAGGAGGAGGAGGAGGAGGAGGAGGAGGATTGGAATTGGGGTTTGGTGGGAGGGTTTTTGATTGTAAGGAGGAAGGAGAGGGAGATGCCATTGGACAGTGAGAGGTGGGGGGAAGTTTCGTGATTCTTAGTCCAGCGTCAGTTTTGGTTTGGCGGTCGTCGCTTGGAGTCAACAGGGTTGGCTTTTCTTCTCATTCATTTTCTCTCTGCCCTCCTCTTTTCTACCTTTTGGATGGTATATTTCTACAATCTTTGGCGACAGATCATGTGATATATGACGTGGTTGTGGGGAAGTAATCATAGGTAGTAGAGTTTTTTCTCTTTTTTTTTTTTTTTCCCACCTTATATTGCATGTACCATATGGTCCGTCATTCACAACCGCTAGTTTTTGCAGATTTTATTCATCAATGCGTCCATTTTGGTGCACTGTTATCAGATAATTTCTCTAACGTATGTACTATGTAATTGACTTGTGATCAAACAGATTTCCAAAGTACTTTTCCGTACCAAGCATTCTCTTTTATCCTTCGAGCACCCAAATCAATCACCACTCCATAAATTGCTTAGTTTTGGGATCTTGTATGGTAGCTGAGGTTTGGTGCGGTTTATACGGAGGATGGGGATTGCAAGTGGACTACATATGGCTGAGGCAACTGCTGTAGGCATGTTAGGTGCATGTGATTTGTTGATCAATGACCATGATATTATCATTTGCGATTATTGAACATAAATCTTATATTAAAAAAATAAATATTTAAGATCTTTATTAAACAGTAACTTAAGTAAGGTGCATGATGAGTCCACCTTCTCAAGTGACATACATAAGGTGTCATGCCATCGGAATATATATTTTAAATATATTAAAATAATTAGTCTGAGGTGATTTTAATAATGTTTTAGATATTTTAAAGTAATTAGTCTAAGCTGATTTAATAGTTGATTGATTTGTTTCTGTTTTAGAGTTAAAAACTTTTGTGAGAGTAAGATTCCTTGCTAAATCCAGAGTAGATATCCTTTCTATCTCTTTCCATTCTTCGGGCAAACAAAATCATCACTTAATTCACATAAGTCTTCCAACTCTATTAAAGGCCGTTAACTTTCGACCATCAAAAATATTTATCGAAAAGAATACAAACCCTTTTAAGATAATCCTTGATGGGTGCCATCAGAAGATGAATATTAATCAAATTAGGCAATTGACGAGCATGTATCTTATCATACACGGTGCGTATTGTTTGATAGTCATCTATCGCCTAGGGATGGCTATTGAGGGCTGCACTCATATAAGAGCATAGCAAGACTAAATGAGCCGCATTATTCCGGTCCTCTCCCCCTCACATCTAGAAGAATAATATTTAATTATCCAATTTTGACCGTCACCAGATCGAAGACTGACCGAAGTACCTAGTATTTTCTTCAAGGCCTCCAGAAGAATGCTACACTTTATTTAAACCAAACTTCATCAATTTTAATATATCTAATTGCATTATCATTTATGTTATTTATTACACAACCCTACTAAGTGAGATAGGTGGAGTGACTATTGTTTTTAGTGAGACAAAGGGGTTCTAACATGGGGGGAGTAACACTGAAGTGGGGACTGTCCCAGTATCTTCCATCTTGCTCAGTGTTTGGTGAGAACTAAGACGGATGCTTACCTTACTCTCTATCCTATCCTCTAACTTTCTCCAGTAGTTGAAACCCCGCCTCTTGCCTTAATGGCAAGAAAGAGTATAATCTGAATCAAACCTTGGTGTTATGGGGCCAATATCTTAACCTAGCATCTGATAATAGAATTGGAATTGGGTGTGATATAATAGAAATCAGTTATTAAATGTGTTATGTCAATGCTTTGGAGGATACTGATGTGGCTGAGGATGGAGGATGGTCCGATCATTGAGGCTCCAACAGTGATCTGTAAAAGAAGTCCACACTCGCCTGTGATTTTTCAATAAAGAACTCTCTGATGATTAAGTTAGCTGGAGCTTAAGAACGATAAAAAAGAGAAAGAGTATGAACTTAATATTGCATGAGGTTGCGTCTCTTGAGGGTCCTCTCATTACCTGTTTATATATATATAAAGATGAAATCGTAAACCATTACATAGATCGGCAGGTAGGATCATGATCTGTTAGATCATTTGGATCTGCAAATCGTGGGTAGTGACCACGTTCTAACGAAGATTCTTAATGGTGGTCTGCATGACTGAATAGGTCGGTAATCTGAGGTCAACACAATCGAAGTCTTAGTCCGAATATATTCTCATTGGTGTTGGATACAGAAAGTTATCCTGTTTGGTCGGCAAGATCTCGACTTTGAGATCGGTTGGCACTCGATCCAAGGATTTGAACAAAAGCCAATGGGATCATTCTCTTCTGGCTCTTCTATGATGGTCTTGGCGAGTTGTCAGCCATAGTCATCGGCAGTGTGTTGATATCCTCGATAGATGGCCAGGGACAAAATTTGACGAAATTATCAGGATGTCTAGATGATGTTCATCGTTTGGAGTCCATCTCATTATTACAGTCGATCTGAAAAATATATTCGAGGATAAATCTTGAGGATAGTAGCTGAAGTAGTATGACCCGTAACAAAGGGAATAAAATAAAAAAACAAAATCCAAAGGGCCTATGGTCAAACAACTTGTTGAAAAGAGCATGATCTAAATGAGATGGTAGACTTGAATGCGAGAGATGATGGTCCTAAAGCTTGACTTCCATGGACATAACCATAAAAATATATTAGAATCGACATCATGACAGTGATCCAGGATGTAAAAAAAAGGAACCCGTGATACCTTTTATCAAAGGAATAGCATACTGGGTAAATTTCGGACATTATTCTGATTAGTCTTGATGGGTACGTCCAGCTTGATATTTTGCTTCCAATGGATATACTATGAATGCTTGAACGCCACAGAAACCTTGGGGGGCAACGCCACAGCAATACTTTCTTCATTACAAATAAAAATCTTGATGATGTCATACTTGTAGGTAACTTTAAACACAAGCTCAAAAATAGTGGACAACAATCAACCAAATATTATTATTATGATTAATTTTTGATAAATCTAAAAAGTTATATTATTAGCTTCCTTATAGATATGAGATATTTCAAAAAAAATCAATAAGAGCCTATCACAAGGAGGTTTTTCGAGGATTATTAGAAACAAAATGTTGCAAGTGGAACTGTTGGAAGCAAGTATACTCTTGGCGCGCTCGAATTTCCAACTTGAGAGGGCTAGACAAACAGTAGGGTCCGAAATCAAAGGAATATTAGGAGCTTGCTCAACATCATAACAAATTTATATTATATGCAAATGGAATGCTAAAAATGGATAACTAGATTTAAATATAAAACCAAAAAAATTAAAAAAAGATAAGAAGTAGGTTTCGATATTTAGTTGTATCTTTTTTTTTTTTAAATAAATTGTGATATCTAATGGCATGGGATGATATTTTAATCGCATCTTCCTCTAATCTATCATGATACAAAAAAAAAAAAAAAGGCATATTTGTTTCTGATATATTGGGATATTTAATTGCACTTTATTTTCTAATACATTGTGATATTTGATTGCATTTCATTTCCTAATAAATTGTGATTTTTGATTGCGCTCTTTTTATTTTCTTGGGAATTGGAGACTTTTAAAAAATTCATGTAAGGGTATGCTCATCCTAAAAGTTGAAAAACAGAACCTATAGAAGGGTTATTTCACAACGTCAAAGCATCTCCTTTTGTAATACAATATGGAAAAGAGAGCATTTTTGTTTTTTGGAACATTGGGCCATCAACTTTCTGGATCAAATTACTTTTACTTATTCTAAAATGTCTACCAATAGGCCCCAGAACTAATCTTACCGCCGTGGCTACTGACCAACTAATAAGGATTCACCTTGAGACCGGCATTATGCTCTATTTGGTATAGAGAATGGATTAGAAAAAAAATGGATAAGCAAGGAAGGATAGATGGAAGGAAGGATGGATGGAAGATCTATCCATCCTCCTGTCTATTTGGTAAACATAGAATGATGGATATGAATGATTCTTTCCTCAGTTTGATATAGAAAGAATGGAAGAGAGGATGGATGATATTTTTACTAAATTACCTTTTGATAACAAATTATTATTATTATCCATTCATACTACTTATTATCCTAAAGGAAATAGGATAATATATATGCTTAAATTCTATATAATTTATAATTATAGAAAAATATAAATATTTAATTTTAATTTAATTTCTTTCAATAAATAATTTTATAAATTAATTATAAAAGAATTGATTTAATAATTAATTATATCTATTAATTGCATAAGTAACTAATTAATGTATAACTTAATTCAAATATTTAATTATTTTTTGTATAAATAGATAACTAAAAAATAATAAATATAAATAAAAATATAAGATAATTTTAATTTATTTAATTGTAATTATGAAATTATGTCCTAAAATTAAAATAATTAGTAATAAAATTTAATAATATAGATAAAATAAAAAAATTATTTGATTAAAGTATGGATAATGTTTAACAAACATGATTTGAAGTTCTTACATAGTAACCTAATTTGATATCAAAAGTTAATAAGAAAGAAGTAGATAAGCGATACATTTTTCACACCTAAATAGTTCATCAAATTTCATCCAAACATATAAATAGTAATATTTAAATATAATAAATTGATGATAATTAGACAAAAAACCATTCCAAATAAAATAATAAAAGGATTTATGGCAACTACATAAAAGATCAGTCCAACAAACAAAATAAGCTCTTAAACATCTAACTTTTAATAGTACTAATATCAAAGTTGCAAATATAGATGCGTAAGACATCATAAACAATCCATAACAAAATATAAGACAGAACAACTTTCAAGCACTTCTATAAAATATTTAACTATTTAAAGATCTTTAGCTTCAGCCATCATTTTGCTCAATAATTTTTTTATGTATATAAGCTAAAACTCTAAAAAATCCTCTAATTTTTTGTTGACTCTTGATTAAAAATAAAAATACATCAAAAAGCTCATGCTCAGGAACATCGATCTTCAGCAACTTATTAAACACTTTATCCTCAGCAATCTTTTTTACCTTTTCAGCAATTATAACCCTCCTCTCAGCAATTGAAAGTCTTTTTTTCGGCAATATAATTTATTTCTTTAATTACTTCAGCTACACTAGCTATTCCAGCATTAATAACTTCCACTTGTTTTTCAAATACATCAATCATTTTTCTTTTGTTATCTGTAGATGATACTCCTAACTGAGGGTTTGTTTGAGAAATTTTTTCACTAGGAGATTATGGACTCTATCCTTCATTATTATTATTTTCAACTCCATCTTTAATAACATCCTGCATGAAGTTTGCCTCCTATTGGATCTCTATGTATTTTCACTTACTTGCATTGGGTTTCACCTGTTGAAGAAGCAAATAAAAAAATTCAATATATATATATATATATATATATATATATCTAAATATATGAAAAACAAAAAGTAATTAATCTAGTTCAGTATTAACTTGTATAAGTTGATCCTATATTTTATCCTCGACCTCAAATCTTTTTGTCGGAAGACTCCATGAAAATCTATTATATCCCTTGAAAATGTCACTCACAATACCAAATATTTTCTTCAGTACTTTAACATGATTTTTAGTATTAGCTTTGGTCAATGGGACTTGAAACTTTTCAATGCATATATCGATAATGTTTTTGTAAGCTGTACTTGAGAAAACACCATTTAGTCTCTTTTCATTATTTTGTTCTTCTATTAAAGCATCAAGCAAAATAGTATCCATTTTAAAAAATTTTGTGGAGGTTCAATGAGATCCTCCTCGTTAGTTGCTCACTTAGTTCTATAGCATTTCACAAAAACTGCATATCATAATAATACGCATAAATCAAGTAAATTAAAATTTTAAATTAAATCAAAAAATTAATGATTTAATAACAAAAGTATATAACATCATTACAAACATAATTATTTTGAGATAAGGTAATACAAATAAACTTCAAAACAAAAAGTGTATCAAAGTCCATGTATAGTTTTTGTTTTTGGAGGCTAAGTAGGTCCATATGTAATATATATGTGTGCTGCTATATTATTCCTAATTACTGCCATTTGCTTAGCATCTTGATCATTTTCTCTTCTTGTGGCATTTGCTTCAATAGGTATCTCACTGTATGCAAACGATTGATCAATCTCCATTGTCACGCCCCCGACCTGAGATTGTGAATCGAGGGTCATGGCAACCGCCGCATACTTACGAAGAACTCTCTCCATAAGCATGCAAGGCATCTCATCACGATATTAATACATCACAGCGGAATAAATTCAAATAATTATTATTCAACTTTAATTCAAGTAATTAAATCAAATATCTTACATCCAATAAAATTTTACTAAAAATAAAGTAATAGATCTAAGTTCAATGAAGTTGACAATGCTAAATCTCGCCTCTAAAAGCTCTGTCCCAATATTTCTCCCCACGCTCGTAATTAATTATCTGAATCTGAAAAATAGAAAGAAAGGTAATGAGCTAGACAGCCCAGTAAGTAACAAATATCTCAACTAGATATTTCAGATATTATATAATTTTTAAGAACAATGCTGCAAATAAACATTAAAGTATATTTCATGCTGATTTTATACAAATCCAATCTTTTCAAATATTCACATATAATATAATCATAAATCCGATTCGATCCAAAACTCTCGTAACTCAACAGCCTCGACTATGACCAATGTTTAACCCCCATTGATGGGATCCACTGAATACCAGCGCACAACCCCCACTGGCAGGGTCCACAAACACCAGCGCACAACCCCCACTGGCAGGGTCCACTAAATACCAGTGCACAACCCTCACTGGCAGGGTCCACTGAGTACCAACGTATAATCTCCATTGGCGGGGCCCACTGAAACATAGTTAGGCTGAGAGCATAAATCTGATCTGTATCAAAATACTTTTGTATCATAATATATCATAATTTTTCACTAAACATGTGCATAATCGACATACCATAATATTTCAAAAGCACTTTTCTTTCAAAACATAATTTCATAAATCATGCATAATTTCAGAGAATAATTATTTATTTTCAGAATAAATATGAAATATCTCGAGAAGATGATTCATTACTTACCTTTCACGGAGAACTGAATGAATAGATCGACTAACTTTTAAGAGATTCCTCAGTGCCTATTATCCAAAATTATATTTTTACATTAATTTTAATTTAAAATTAAATCTAAACAAATCCAAAATCAAAACCTCACTTAAAATCAGACTCTTCCCTAAACTTGATCAAAATCATCAAAATGAAGCCTTTCACTATGCTAATTCTAGAGGAATAACTTTGGAGAGAGAAATCCATCAAGAGAGAGAAACAATCTAGAGAGAAAAAATTCTAGAGAGAGAAAGTAGAGAGAGAAAATAAGGGTTCAAACTGAAAGAAGAGAGAGAAACTCTCTCTCATTTTTATTTTATTATTTATTTATTTTTCTTTTCTTTTCTTTTTTTTTTCTTTTTCCTTTTTTTTCTTTTCTTTTTTCTTTTTCCTTTTCTTTTTCTTTTCTTTTTCCTTTTTCCTTTTCTTTTTCTTTTCTTTTCTCTCGGGCTCCTTCCTGGCCAAAACAGGGGACCGGCGGGTCCCCTCCTTTGTCGGGCCATTTAGGCCATGGCCGTCACGATAAAGGCCGGTGGCAGAGGGGGGCCACTCTTCCGGGTTCGGAGATGCAAGGCCAGCGGTCGGTTGTGATCGTCGGTGCCCGAAAATCAAAGGGAAGAAGAGGCCAAAATAGGGGTCTCTTTTCCGACCAAAAATCGGCGACACCCATCGCCGGCAGTCGCGCACAAAGGCACGGAAAGAAGGGAAAAGAAGAGAGGAAGAGAAAGAAGGCTTACTTCGACCTCCAGTGACCCCACCAGTGAGCAATCACGACGAGAAAGAAATGAGTATCCGCGGCTCCAATCGAAAAAATCAGGGAGGAAGAGAAGGAAATAGAACCGATGATCGGCTTCTAAGGAAGGGGAGGGTCTTTTTATAGAGAGCCCTAGGACTCCTGGTGGTCTTAGGACTCCGATCTCCTTGGTTTGATCGGAGAAGAAGACTCCTATCGGGAGTCTTCTTCCCGATCTCCTGTTCTTCCTCTTTTTTTTTTTTGGGCTTGGTTCTTTTAATTTGGGCTTGGGCTTAGGCTATAACATTCTTCCCCTCTAAAAAAAATTTCGTCCTCGAAATTTTTCTTGCTTGAGTCTTCATAGTTTCTTACTTGAATCTCATCCACAAATATTTTAATATTGTAATTCTTGATATAAATTCATTCTTAGATCATTTCATAAGAAAAAGTCGGTACATCAATATCGATCTGAAACGAAACCATTCATTTTTTTTTTATCTATCAAGATCACATCTCAAAAATTTTTAATATTTCAAGATTTTGAAATTATGATCTCATTTTATGTAAAATTAATGTTCAATATCTGGTTCCTGACGTGCTCTCGAAGTACTCCTATTAGGATTTACGACTCCCTCCTCCTGAGGGGTAACACTAGTCAGATGGGGAGTGCTACCATCCCGTAGTTGTGATGTCTCTCTTGCAATTCCTTGAATAGTTCTTGTCATTCTACGGGGAGGCATGATAACCTTGTAGTAGTAAAACCTTATTAGATTTATTTATCTATTTATTAGGATGGGTTTATTATGATGCTCATACTTTAACGTCCCAATATTTCTAATATTTACCCACCTACACTCATACTATGTCTAATTCTATGTGTCATAATTTATCCACTTATGCTCTGATACCATATTAATTATCACGCCCCCGACCTGAGATTGTGAATCGAGGGTCATGGCAACCGCCGCATACTTATGAAAAACTCTCTCCATAAGCATGCAAGGCATCTCATCACGATATCAATGCATCACAGTGAAATAAATTCAAATAACTATTATTCAACTTGAATTCAAGTAATTAAATCAAATATCTTACATCCAATAAAATTTTACTAAAAATAAAGCAATAGATCTAAGTTCAATGAAGTTGACAATGCTAAATCTCGCCTCTAAAAGCTCTGTCCCAATATTTCTCCCCACGCTCGTAATTAATTATCTGAATCTGAAAAATAGAAAGAAAGGTAATGAACTAGACAGCCCAGTAAGTAACAAATATCTCAACTAGATATTTCAGATATTATATAATTTTCAAGAACAATGCTGCAAATAAACATTAAAGTATATTTCATGCTGATTTTATACAAATCCAATCTTTTCAAATATTCACATATAATATAATCATAAATCCGATTCGATTCAAAACTCTCGTAACTCAATAGCCTCGACTATGACCAACGTTTAACCCCCACTGACGGGATCCACTGAATACCAGTGCACAACCCCCACTGGCAGGGTCCACAAACACCAGCGCACAACCCCCACTGGCAGGGTCCACTAAATACCAGTGCACAACCCCCACTGGCAGGATCTACTGAGTACCAACGTATAATCTCCATTGGTGGGGCCCACGAAACATAGTTAGGCTGAGAGCATAAATCCGATCTGTATCAAAATACTTTTGTATCATAATATATCATAATTTTTCACTAAACATGTGCATAATCGACGTACCATAATATTTCAAAAGCACTTTTCTTTCAAAACATAATTTCATAAATCATGCATAATTTCAGAGAATAATTATTTATTTTCAAAATAAATATAAAATATCTCGAGAATATGATTCATTACTTACCTTTCACGGAGAACTGAATGAATAGATCGACTAACTTCTAAGAGATTCCTCGGTGCCTATTATCCAAAATTATATTTTTATATTAATTTTAATTCAAAATTAAATCGAAATAAATTCAAAATCAAAATCGCACTTAAAATCAGACTCTTCCCTAAACTCGATCAAAATCATCAAAATGAAGCCTTTCACTACGCTAATTCTAGAGGAATAACTTTGGAGAGAGAAATTCATCAAGAGAGAGAAACAATCTAGAGAGAGAAAATTCTAGAGAGAAAGTAGAGAGAGAAAGTAAGTGTTCAGATTGAAAGAAGAGAGAGAAACTCTCTCTCATTTTTATTTTATTATTTATTTATTTATTTTTTTCTTTTCTTTTTCTTTTTTTTCTTTTTCTTTTTTCCTTTTTCCTTTTTTTTCTTTTCTTTTCCCTTTTTCCTTTTCTTTTTCTTTTCTTTTTCTTTTTTCTTTTTCTTTTTTTTTCTTTTCTCTCGGGCTCCTTCCAGGCCAAAACAGGGGACCGGCGGGTCCCCTCCTTTGCCGGGCCATTTAGGCCACGGCCATCACGACGGAGGCCGGCGGCAGAGGGGGGCTACTCTCCCGGGTTCGGAGATGCAAGGCCGGCGGTCGGTTGTGATCGCCGACGTCGGAAAATCAAAGGGAAGAAGAGGCTAAAATAGGAGTCTCTTTTTCGATCAAAAATCGGCGACACCCGTCGCCGGTAGTCGCGCACAAAGGCACAGGAAGAAGGGGAAAGAAGAGAGGAAGAGAAGGAAGGCTTACTTCGGCCTCCGGTGACCCCGCCGGTGAGCAATCACGGCGAGAAAGAAATGAGTATCCGCGGCTCCAATCGAAAAAATCAGGGAGGAAGAGAGGGAAATAGAACCGATGATCGGCTTCTAAGGAAGGGGAGGGTCTTTTTATAGAGAGCCCTAGGACTCCTGGTGGTCCTAGGACTCCGATCTCCTTGGTTTGATCAGAGAAGAAGACTCCTACCGAGAGTCTTTTTCCCGATCCCCTGTTCTTCCTCTTTTTTTTTTTTTTTTGGGCTTGGTTCTTTTAATTTGGGCTTGGGCTTGGGCTATAACATCCATAATTAATGTTTCATCAGGATTTACACCCATCAAATAATTATCTAAAATGTAGCATGCTAGTACCATTTTAGTAACTGTATTAGTTGAAAATTGAGGTTCTGTCATGCCAAAAATTATGACAAATTTTTTCTTCAATATACCAAATGCTCTTTTAATAACATTACATAATGAAAAATACTGCAAGTTAAATAATTCTTTAGGATTCTCTAAAAAATATTCTGAGTACTTTTTTAAGTGATAACGCACTCCTCTATATGATGTTTTGAGTCCACTTCTTAGCATAAAACCCACATCTACTAGATAATATTTTTCTATTAAAGATGAGAAAAGTTCTCAAGCCTTACTTGCTAGAAAATAATAATAATATGTATAATCTATAATTTAAGAAAGCTTTTTAATATTACCTCTAGGTATTATAAGTTTATCATCTCTAACAAGAGTATTTTTAATAATTCTTGAATTAGATGCAGTTTCTTTCCATCCAAATAATACATATGTAAATTTTATATCAAAATCATATGCAGCCAATACATTTTGCATTGGATACTCTTTTCTACCTTGATATCTTGGTGCATCCATTCTAAGCACTTTTACATGAATATATGTTCCATCAATTGCACCTACACAATCCTAAAATATAGATATAGCACATAATTTTTTTTATTAAAAATATCTACATATGTTAAAATAATTAATTATTAAAAATGAGTCATGAGGTTGTATTTACCTTGAAATATGGATAGTATCTACTACTATTCCACATATATGCAAGAACTTCTGATCCAATTGGTTGCTTGAGAAATAGATCTTCTAAAGTAATAATAGCCTTTAGCACTTTATGAAATTGATGGCTTGTAGTTTCTAAGAAATGGCACCAAAAGAATGAGATTGTACGATTTCTCTCATTATATACCAAAATATAAAGAAATTTGGCTACTTTTTTTTCAATACAACTGTTTCTGTTATCTTTGAGCCTACCAGTGCCTCTAAGTATTTCACACAACTTTGCAAATGCATAAGCCCCATATAGAGTGAATCATGGCAATGTTCACTATTAGAAATTTGTTCCATTAATTTTTGACATTCACTTTATCTTTCTTTGCTATTGTTATTGATTGCTTTATCTATATAGTTTGAATTAATAAATCCTCCCATCAAACGTGTGGAATAGATAACAAGGCATAAAAGTTGAACTATAGCCGTACGTCATTTTTATTCTAATATATTTATAACTTGAAAAGAATAGTCCATCCAATCAACTCGTTCATTTTCAGAATGCTCTTCCTATTTAGCTTTCTGATCTTTCTTCCACTCATCATTCTAACTATCTTTCATATATATTATCCTAAAAGAATATTTCAAAAGATAATTAGTTATTCATAAAATAAATAATTTATAGTATTTAAGATACTAAAACTTGAATATTTCAATATTTCAATAATAGTGTTTATATATTCTCATACTGTAATTCTTCTTAATTTAGATGCTAATCGAATGATTGGCCTCAAGCACTATTGTTAAATGGAATGCTTGGCAAAAAAAAAGTTTATTGTTTATGGTTTATCTTAAGGATTTGAAGTGCAAATTAACGGTCTTGATGGATGACAAGCTATGATTAAAATTTTTAAAAAAAACTACTCTAATTTTTTTTCTATTTTGAATCTACAGGAGCCAAACACTGTCCCCTCCCCTCTCCTACTTTTCTCTGTTTAGGAACCAATTCAATGTCCCCACCCCCACCCGTGCCCCACCCCTCCACCCCAACCCAACATTTTTTCTATTTAAGAAAGCCATGAGGAGAAGAGAAATGACAAAGAAGAGATGAAAGAGAATATCTGAGGCATGGATTATTATTAGGATTTGTTGCTGCTGATCTCCGACTAGTAGGTCGGTGATGAGCCTAGTTGTAGTGCCTGAATGCTGAGTGGCAGGAAACCAATAAGATGAAGTCTTCTTATTGGAAGTTGTTTGGCAGGGGACCTTCCGATGCTTAAGTTGGTCGGAGAAAGAGAACAGTAGAGAGAGCCAAAAAATAAGAGCTAAATAAACTTGTAATCAGAAAAACTTATTCGAACTCTCTGCTTACCGCTATATATATATAGTGAAGAATGTCATTACTGTGTAACTTCCATCTCTAAAATACAAGACATGAGAATTATAACATTTACTGGGCCATTACCTTGTTAACCATCATTGAGGGTAAGTAACGGACCATTCGTGGGTGACTATTACACCCCACGATCGTGGATAGTTAATACTTGTGCCGTGTAACTGTCGTTTGATCCCTAAATTCACAGGATTAAGATAGTCAGTGAAGCACCGAGGAAGTTATCGATCAAATGCTGACGGTATATATGTCAAACTTAGTCATCAGATACTGACTTGGACTTCTTCCATCGATCTAAGCTGGTTCAATTGATAATATCGCATATTTAGTCGGTGGGGTGATGAGGATAAATGTTAGTTGGTAAATCGATGAGGATCTATCCCAATACTTGTTCCCCAACTCCTGAGTCTGATTCTGTAGTATAATCAGATGAAATAAGTTAATTGTACAGATCCGAGCTGCTTTCTCCAACGAACTTCATTTATTATTGTCTCGAAAGCTGGCGCCCAACCATTCTGTCATTTCGCAAAAAGAGCAGTCATTTTGTCATTTCATAAGACATGCGACGGCCCTGTTGCTTCACAGGACGTGTAGCAGTTAATGCTATGAATCGTTCGAAGCAAGCTTCCATAATGATTACAGAAGATCAGACGGTAGAATAATAATTTTTTGAGCAGCCCAAGTCGACCACATGTCAGCCAACCATTTGTTCAATTTGTTGTCGGACGAATTTGGCTTATTTGGCAAAATCTTAATGATAGTGCGTCGAAAAGCCAAGAGAATAGTCAACTGTGATTACAGCCATATGTCGGGATCTTCGATGATGTTAAGACTTTCTGGGTTGATCATGACCATCAAGTGTATCTATAAATAGGAGTCTTCTCCCTTTCAGGTATTCTTCTGGTCTCAAAGTTTTCACCTTCAATCCAGAGTTTTCCATCCTTAGTTGAGTGTAAGATTCATCTCCTTTGGGGTGTTTTAGGCTTTATCATCGTCGATCTTCTCCTTTCTCATCGATTTCTCCATTGTCATCAATTTCTTCTTCTTCATCATCAGTCGTTCTCTAAGGTTGAACTTCTCTTCCCTTTCCATCCTTTTAAGCTTTTTAGGATTTTACTTAGGAATGACTTTGTGGGGGAGAGAGTCCGGAGATGAGAACATGGTGGGAGATCAAGATTCTCGAACTCCGACTGTCCGAAGGAAGACCGAGGATGTTCCTCGGGATGCTCTCGAGGAAGTTTCTTCTTCTCGATAGGACCATCTAGATCTTCAAGGGTTGGATGATCAGCTAGCTCTCGAGAATCTCATCGGACCTCTTCATGAGAGGTCCGAGATGTCTAAGGCAGATATTCAATGACTAAGAGATCACTACCATATCCCTAGTCAGTATCGGCTGATGGCGCCCGACGAAGATGGTAAGGTTGTCCACCCTTTGGACGGCTACATTGTTGTCTATGAGAAGTTTCTTCATTCAGGACTCTGATTTTCTGTACATCCTTTTCTCACCATTGTCTTTGACTTGTACATTGTCATTCCCGCTCAACTTAGCCCCAAATTCCATTAGGATCCTCTCTTCATTTGCCATTCTTTACCACCTTCTTTATTTTGAGTCAAGAAATTTTCTTTTTTATACTCTTTTTATCTTGAAGAAATATTCTCGAAAAAAGAGATGGTAGTTCTTCAGTCTCTGATATCATCATCAATTCATTACCAGACTTCCTTCTTTCATTTATGGATAGAAGAATAGATTTTTTTATGTTAGTGCCGATCATCCATGGGGTTTTTGTTGGATCTGGACTACCCCTAATCTTTCTTCAAATAAAAATGAAGTAGTCCTTGAAAAAGATCAGGAGCATTATGACCTACTATTCAATGTCAAGGTTCCCACCTAACAAGAGTTCCTCGAGGAGCGGTCATTGTATGATGTCGGAATAAGTCAGACCAATCATTTAGGTAAATTTCTTTTTGTGAATTCTTGAAGTCTTTTCATCAATTTTTTCTCTGCTTATAGGCTAACTTTCTTTCTCTTCAATTTGTAGGTATGAGAATCTCTGTTGAGTCAATCTGCTGTGCTGTCAAGAAGAGTCCAAGTTCTGGGCCTGGTAGATCTTCTCAAGGTCCGTCGAAGAAACCAAGGGAAGGACCCTCCTCTTAGATCCCCAGGAGTACACAACCCCCATCGTCACCCTGAGTTCCTTTGCCCGAGTGGTCTTCATTGTCACCTCTGGCACCAGCGATCTAGACTGAGCAGGACGATGACGTCGTCATCATCGAAGCCCCGACTAGGCTCATCAATGCGGTCTAGGCTTTACTGGCTCGAGATGAGTTGGATGGCGATTGGATCGCGGCACGCGGAGACACCGACTAGGGGAAGGCTCCAATGCCCCCCACATTCACCACTGAACTCGACTTTTTGGACTCTTTCGAAAAGGCCTATATCACCCTTGAGATGCGCTTCAAGACAACCGATAAAGCACTCCGAGACCATCGACTCGTCGGGGAGTTGATGAAGATGGTGATACTTCCTGCCGACTAGAAAGAAAAGAAGATCCGCCTAGTCAAGGAGATCATCTTGGGATCCTACACATCATTGATGTCGGTAAGTTTACTATCTTTCTGATATTTGGTCATTACTTCTTTTGCCAAACTATTGACTTAGTTGAATTCTTCTTCTCTTTTACAGCTGGCACATGATGTGATAATTTTATATGAAGGGTTGACCACTATTAGGAGACTCAACCGCCAGCTTAAAGACAAGGCCCAGACCGTCAATGCTCGGGTCAAAGTCACTGAGGAACTTCTCCAAGCAGTCGGAGAGCAAGAGAAGAAATATCAGGAAAAAATTGCTCTACTAGAGATCGAGTTGGTTCCTTCTCGGGACAAGACCGCCAGCTTGGAGTCCTAGCTGAAGAAGAATAATGAAGAGTTGGTCATGCTGAAGGCGACCCCTAAAAGGAGATAGAGTCTGCAAAAGCTGCCCTTGAAGAGGAAAAGGGCAAAAGATAGGACGTCGAGAAAATCGCTCAGGAAATGCAGAAAAAATTATTAGCGATGGAAACTCGAGCCCAAGAAGCAGCTTCTTAGACACTGATTGAGTTTTAGACATTCCAGGAGTTCAAGAATGAAGTCACAAAAGGTTCCACAGTCGCCTATCGAGTTGGCTTCAAGGACTGCAAGAGGGCCATCAGTCATCTTCAATCCAAATTAGACTTGAGCGGGTTACAATGGGAGGATGCTCCTAAAGAAAAAGAATCAGAAAGCAACAAGGAAGCAAGCGATGCAGAAGGCCATCCTCAGACTCCTCAAAGTCCTTATATTTTTTTTTTGTATTTTGCTTTTGTCGGTCAGTCTTGTACCGAACTCTTTTGTAATAAAATGATCTCCTTTCTTCAATTCTTTCTTGTGTAATTCTCTGCAATTCTTCTATCGTTTTAGGTTTATTTGCTTTCGTGAAATGACTAAGTAAGATAGTCGGCAAAAAGTCATAAACTATAACAGATAAGATTGACTTAGAAAACTTTTTCTAGGTCCAAATAGTCAGTTATCGTAGAACTTCTCGTCGAATCTGGACATAGTTGGATATTATAGAATGTCCCATCGAATCAATACATAGTTAGATATTATAGAATGTCTCATCAAATCAGCACATAGTCGGATATCATAAAACATCCCGTCGACTCAAGACATAGTCGGTGAGAGAGAGTTTCTCTAATTTATTTCAGGTCATTCAATCCTTAGTCAATCAATTGAAAGCCGACTAACTAATACAATCGATCAAAAGCCAACTAATTAATTTTTGGATGTTTTAATCTCCAAATTAGCTAATCGAATGTTAGCTTTTATTTTGCTTTTTCGTTAATCGGATGTCAGTCGAATAACATTTCGTCGGGTACTAACCGATGATGTAATTATATGGCTGGGTGTTAATCGACCATGCTATTCGGTTAATTTTTGAATATATGAACTTATCGGTACAACATTATAAAAAAAAATCTTTGATATATCAGATAATCTTACTGATAATATATTTGTAGATTCTCTACGTTCCAAGTCTAAAAAATTCTCGTGCATCCAAGTTCTCGATTTTATATGCCCCTGGTCGGAGTATCTCTGAAATTTTGTAGGGGTCCTCCTAATTTGGAGATAACTTTTCTTGCTCAGTTAGTTTGGAGACTTCAACTCTTCTAAAGATGAGCTCTCATACTCAGAAGATCTTGGGTTTGACCCGAGAATTATAATATCGGGCTATCCGTTGTTGATACGATGCCATCCTTACTTGAGCTTGTCTTCGAGTTTCATCGAGTAAATTTAAGTCAATACATCGTTTGTCTGAATTAACCAATTCATCATACTATTCTACCTGAGTTGATGGTAGACCAATTTTCATCGAGATTACAGCTTCCATCCCAAAGGCCAGTTTGAAAGGAGTCTCTTCAATTGGGATCTGAGGAGTAGTTCGTTAGGACCAAAGTACATTATAGAGTTCATCGGCCAATTGAACTTTAGCTTGTCCTGATCTTGTCTTTAAGTCCTGTAATATCATCCTATTGATCACCTCGGCTTCTCCATTAGATTACGGATGTTCAATCGATGTAAGTTTGTGAATAATCTAATATTTCGTACAAAACTCTTCAAATTTAGCATTATTAAATTATCGATCGTTGTCAGTGATGATTACTTGGAGTAAACCAAATCAAAAAATAATTGATTTTTATAGAAAATTTGTAGTCTTCTTTTTTATTATTTAGGTCAGTGGCTCGGCTTCAATCCACTTAATGAAATAGTCGATGGCCATAATGATGAATTTTCTTTACCCACTGATGGATGAAAACAGACCAAGTATGTCGATTCTCTATTGATCAAATGGCCAAGGAGACAAAATAGTCGTAACATGACTTGACGGAAGCCTTTGGATTTTAGCAAATCTCTAGCATTGGTCACACTTTTGTATTAAATCTGCAGCATTCTTTTGTATGGTAGACCAATAATATCCATATCGAAGAATTTTATAGGATAATGATCTACCTCCCAAGTGATTATCAAAAATGCCTTTGTGTACCTTTCAAAGAGTATAGTTGACTTCGAAAGGATGAAGATATTTGAGCAAGGGCAGAAACGTTGATCTTTTATAAAGTCAATTATCGATTAGTACATACTGAGTTACCAATCACTTTATCCAACATGCTTCAACATGATCGACCGACAAAGTTCTATCTATTAAGAATTTGATGAATAGATCGATCCAATTCGGTTCATGATCGATTTGGACTTGGTGCACTTCTTCGGTATCGATACTTGAATTATCCAGATGCTCAACAAAGATTTTACCCAACTCATTGCATCCGAAGGTCATGAGTTGGGATAAGAAATTAGCTTGGGCATTTTTCGAGCGCGGGTTATGGAAGATCTTAAAATAATCAAAATTTACTTGAAGAGATCTGAGTTTCTGAAGATACCTGAGCAGGACAGGATCTCGGGCCTCATATTCCCCTCAAGATTGTCCAGCTACCAGTTGAGAGTCAGTAAATACTTTTAGTCATTTCACGCCAAGGTCTTTGGCTATTTTCAATCCTGCTATCAAAGCTTCATACTCGGCTTGATTGTTGGAGGTCTTGAAAGCAAATCGAAGGGCATACTTGATCACCATCCTGTCAATATTGGTTAAGATGAGGTGTGCCCCACAATCTTGGGCATTTGAAGCTCCATCCATATGCAGAATCCATACAAGCTCTGAACTTTTCTCTTTTGATTGCTTTTTGATTTCATTATCATTGGTTGATGTGTATTTGACAACAAAATTGGCGAGTATTTGAGCCTTCATCGAAGATCAAGGGACGTAAGAAAAATCGAACTCATTGAGTTCGACGGTCCATTTTGCCATTCTCTCCGAAGTGTCCAGTCGTTGGAGCAAAGTTCTCAAAGAGAGATCGATTATAATTTTTACTGAATGGGCTTGGAAGTAGGGACGTAGTCATCGTATAGTCGTAAAAATAGTAAAGATAATCTTTTTGATCCGAGAATATCTTGTTTCTGCCCCATGCAAGACCTGACTTATATAGTAGATAGATTTTTATACCTTGTCTTCTTTTCGAACTAACATTGAGCTCACGGTCTCATAGGTTGTAGCCAAATACATAGGCAGCTCCTTGCCTGTATTCGGCTTTGTTAAGAGATGTGGGGAGCTCAGATATAACTTCAAGTCTTTGAAAACTTTTTGGCATTCCTCCGTTCAGGTAAAGTCTTTCATTTGCCTGAGAATTTTGAAAAATGGAAGACATTATTCCACCGATTTGGAGATGAATCGGCTAAGAGATGCAACACGTCCAACCAACTTTTGGATATCTCGCCAAAAAGTCGGTTGCTTCATATCAAGGATTACTTTAATTTTCTCAGGATTAGCCTTTATGCCCCATCTTGTCATCATAAATCTGAAAAAAAAATTTGAAGTTACTTCGAAGGTACATTTGATCAGGTTCAACTTCATTTGATGTTTTCTTAAGATATCGAAAGCTTCCACTAGATCGTCGATATGAAAGAAAGCTTCATCACTCTTTACGAGTATGTCGTCAACGTATACTTTTATATTGCGATCGATTTGATTGTTGAAGACTTTCTTGACTAGCCGTTGAGATATAGCTCCAGTATTTTTAAGTCCGAAAGGCATGATTTTATAATAGCATAAGCCCTTCTTGATGATGAATGTCATTTTCTTCTCATCCTTAGACACCATCCAAATTGATTATACCCGAAAAAGGCATCCATAATACTTAGTAGCTGATGATCCGAAGTGGCATCGACTAGTTGATCAATTCTGAGAAGTAAAAAGCTATCTTTCGGATAAACTTTATTCAAGTTGGTATAGTCGATGCATATTCTCTATTTGCCATTAGTCTTTTTGACCATTACGATATTTGCAAGCCAATCAGGATAAGTTGCTTCACAAATGAAGTTGGCACCTAGCAACTTGTCAACTTCTTCGTCGATGACCTTCTATTGCTTGGAGGCAAAACTTCTTTTCTTTTATTTCACTGGCTTGCATTTGATGTTGACATTCAATCGATAGACAATCACATCAGAAGAGATGCCCGGCATTCGGAGGTAGATCAAGCAAAAACATCAATATTTTTCCTCGAAAAAGTCATGAGCTTTTTTCGAAGGTTGTCACTTAATGAGGATCCAACTTGGATGATTTTAGTTGGATCTATATTGTTGAAAGGTACTGAAATGAGTTGCTCTGCGGGTTCTCCCCAGCTTTCTTCTTCTTTCTGATCCAACCCATCGATGGGAAGAGCTTCAGTAGGCCTCTTTCCCTTAATCACAGTCAGGTAGCATTGTCGAGTCAATTGTTGATCTCTTCTAATTTCGTCAGTCCCATTTCTCATTGAAAAACGTACGAGCAAATGATATGTCGAAACTATAGCTCGAAGCATATTTAATCCAGATCATCTCAATATAACATTATAGGCTGAAAGGACCTGGACAACAAGAAAGTTAAGTTGTACAGTCGATTGTCGAGGTTATTGTCCCCCAGTAACAGAGAGTTTTATTTCTCCTTCTACTTTAATCGAGTCATCTATGAATTTGATTAATGATATATTGACTAGTTTTAGTTGATTAATAGAAAGTCGCATTCGGGAGAAAGCATCGTAGAATAACATATCAGTGAAGCTTCCATTATCTTACCAAAATTATGTTGATCACATCCACCATCGATTAAGCATGAGTTTCTTTCTTGGGATATGGCTGAGGTTAAGGATTAGCAAACAGCTGCACTGATCGATCCCATAGGTACTTTTCGAGATATCCTCGCCTAATCAAAGTTTTCATCTCATCTTTTAATTGGATGCACTGTTCAGTGTCTTGATCGTAGTTTCGATGGAACTGACAGTACTGCTTCCTATTTCAAGATGTCAGCCATATTTTCATCGACTGAGATCATTAGAGGTAACTCTCTCCTTTTATCTCCATAAGGATTTGTGCACGAGGGATAGTAAGAGGAGTGTAAGAGTCATACCTGCCACCGAAGTTCTTTGACTTCAGACTTGATTGGGAAGGAGGAGCCTCCCTCTGTCAGATCCCACCAAGGTTCCACCTTTCTTCATCTTTTTTTGACCTTTGCCTTCGGATTGGTGCCAGTCAGTCACACCCTCCTTAGCCTGAATGTACTTTTATGCACGCTCAAGGAGTTTGACATAAGATCGAGGAAGTGTCTTGTCTAGAAAATACGTAAATTTGAAGCTTTGCAACCTCCTTTTCATGGCCGAAATGGCCGTAGTTTCATTAAGGTTCCGAACTTCTAAGGTGGCAACGTTAAAATATACTATAAAATCTCTCAATGATTCTCTGTCTTGCTGCTTGATAGAGAAAAAGCTATCAGAAGTTTCTAGCATCCTTCTGCTGGTGCTGAAGTGAGTCACAAAAAATTGTTTAAACTACTCGAATGCTCGAATACTCTCCGACTAAAGCTCAGAACATCAGGCTCGAGCAATCTTCTAGAGAGTGATCGAGAAAGCAACACAAAAAAGGGCATTAGATGCCTCTCAAAAAGTATGAGAGCCTTGTAGCTCTCAAGGTGGTCGAGTAGGTCGGTGGAGCTATCATACGGCTTGATCTGTGACATTTCGAACCGACTGAAGATCGGCTCCTTCAAAATTTGCCACCAGAATGGTGGACCGATGTTGATGCTGAGAATGTCGGTAGAATCCCGACTATTTATTTAGAGCTGATTGAGTCGTCGATTAAGCTCCTTCAACTTACGATCGTATTCATCCAATCATCTTTGAGATTCGTCGGGGTGCAAAGAATATCCTAAGGTAGAGCCTTCCCCAGAAGAACTTGATGGAGATCATGGTCTCTTCCCCTTTTGCGAGACTCGTCGAGGGGAAGGAGATCAGCAATCCCCGAAATTGGCATGTGGAGCATGCCAGGAGTCAGGGTGAGGTGTGTGTCGGACAAGTCGATGACTAGTTCAATGGAAGTGTCGATCCGAGTGGTGGGACAGAGAATAGGGCTGTCATTTGTGCCGGAACAGTGCATCCTACGGCATCGGTTCCTCCAACCATTGCTGTTGCTGCTGTTGCTATTTTGCATTCTACTGTTGTTGGTGCAAAATTTTGTTGAAGTCGGAGAAGCTAGAGCTGGGATCATCGCGGCCGCCGTCGGGACCTGCAAAAAAAGTCTAAACCGGAGTTGGGGGTGCTCCGGCAAGATCCTCCGACGCTCAAGTCAGTACTTTGCTTCAACAAAAATGGAGTGCTCGAGCAAAAATTTTGGCAGAGTTTTGAGATAGGGTTACCAGCTTAGAGGAAAACGTATCTGAGGGTCCTTATTTATAGACGGAGGGGGCACCCGATTGACAGCGACGCCTGTAACCGCCTGGCAGTGGACTGTTCAGAGCCGCCTGGAGTTTGTTACGGAGAGTAGTGGCTCCAGGGATCGTTCAGGGCCACGTGGAGTTGGTTACGGAGAGTGGAGTGGTGGCGGTTGTCACGACTTGCCAGAGTGTAGTGGAGCCGCACGGAATCCGCTGCAGGGAGTGGAGCAGGGTAGTGGCCTTCGTCGTGGCTTGCCAGAGAGTGGTGGAACCGCATGAAATCTGTTGCAGGGAGTGGAGCAGGAGGGCGGCTCTTGTCATGACTTGTCAGAGAGCTCGGATTCGTTGGCTGGAGCTCGACTGGGACATCTAATGGAGTGGAATGGCTCTCTATTGTTGGTCTGAGAGAAGCTCGGATATCCTCGAAGCTGCTGACGAGTCTACTGTTGTCGGGTACCTTAGGCGCTGATACTACAGGTAGGGGTCACCTGCTGTAGAAGCTCGGACAGAGACTTTTCGTTGGCGAAGCCCGATAGGAATCCAATTGCTAGAGAAGTCCGTCTGGGATTCACCCGATGTGGCAACTCGCCTGAGGATGATCCATTGGGAAAGTTTGGTTTCATGAAGGATCTGGTGGAGGGTCGACCGATGATGGACTTCGGATGGCGTTGGGGAGGTTCGACAGACATCGGGGGCGATCGATCGTTGTAGGAATCCAGCTGTTGGAGCCCGATCATCGTAGAAGCTCGTCCAATATCCAACCGCTATGGAAGTTCGGTCGAAGTCTGGTTCTTGTAGAAGGCTAAAAGAAGATCGCTTATTGTAGAAGCTCGGTCGAAGGTCGGTTGTCGCGGGACCCGACTACGAAGAAGCTCGGATGAAGTCTACCTGTAATGGAAGTTCGGAAGGAATATGTTTACAGCAGAGGCTCGGATGGGATTTGCTTACAGTAGGGATCCGAGGTAGGCCGCCCGCTGTAAGGGTTCGGAGTAGACTGCTCGCAACAGGAGTTCGAGACGGATCACTCGTAGTGGAAGTTCGGAGTAGGCCGCTCGTGGTAGAAGTTCGACTATCGCAGGAGCTCGACTGGAATCCTAAAGGCGGTCGACCGCTGTAGAAACTTGGAAGGAGTTCGGTTACCGTAGAAATCTCGTTGTCAGGGAAGCTCGGATGCTGACGAAGCCCGGAAGAAGTTCGGGGGTAGTCGATTGCTGTAGAAGGACGGCTAACAGCGAGGCTCAGAGGGCCTTCGGGGCGGCCCGATGGGTGAACACAGAAGCCCATCGTCGAAGAAGTCCGGACGGCCGAGGGAGTTCGAAGAGGCGTCATGTATAAGGTCGGGAGCCGGAGGAGCCCCAAAGGATCAGTCCTCTGCAGACTTCGGCCGGAGGGGCACTTTATACCCAACAGCTGCAAAATGTGGACAGCCTTCAGTATTGTCTTCACTTGCTGCACCAGGGCAACAAACTACTGTTGGTCCGCAAAGATCACCGGTCATGAAGCATTGGGCTCCGCGATGGTCACCGAAAGTGCATCATGTCGTGATGAATGTCGAGCAAAACTGGTAGAAGCATTTTACGCTCTCGTCTTGGCCATAGTGGTCCTCGTAGAAGAGTATATCTTCCCCTTCCTGACACATCAAACTGTTGCTGCCGATCTCTGGCGAGTAGGTCGGTGATAAGCTAAGTTGTAGCACCTAAATGCTGGGTGGCAGGGAACCTATAAGATGAAGTCCTCTTCCTGAAAATTATTCGACGGAGGACTCTCCGATACTTAAATTAATCGGAGAAAGGAAACAGTAAAGAGAGCCAAAAAGTGAGAGCCAAAAACTTGTAATCAGAAAAATTTATCCAGTCTCCCTTCTTACTGCTATATATACAGTAAAGAATGCCGTTACTGTGTAACTTCCATCTCAAAAATACAGGACATCAGAATTATGGCATTTACTAGATGGTTACCTTGTTAACCGCTATTAAGGCTGAGTAACGGATCATTTGTAGGCGACTATTATGCCCCACGACCGTGGATAGCTAATACTCGTGCTGCATAACCGTCGTTTGATCCTTAAATTCATGGAATTAAGATAGTCAGTAAAGTATCGAGGAAGTTGTCAGTCAAACACCAATGGTATGTCAAACTTAGTCGGTCAAATATCGACTTGGACTTCTTCCACCGATCTAAGTCGGTTTAATTTATAATATCGCACACTTAGTCAGTGGGACAATGAGGACAAACGTTAGTTGGCAAATCGATGAGGATCTATCCCAATAGGATTTATAATTTATTCCTTACAAATCTCATCCATCCTCCGTGCATCCTCCCAAATTGGAAGGATCCAGATTTGTGGGCACGAGTGGATGGACAATCTACTTTTTTTCATTCATTCTTTCTAAAATTTTTTGAATCAAATGATAGATGAAAACCATCCATCCTTTTAATCTCATCCATCCTTCTTCTCATGATCCCAACCAAACACAAGATAAAGGTGTACAGAGATATTAGAATTTCAAAAGCGATCCGTGCTGGTGAAACTCACGAGTGTAATGCATGGACCCCAAAAAATAAAAAACACTCTCAAGCAAGATGCACGAGTTATTATAGTCAATCCTCGCAAGCAATCCACGTTGATAAGATGTATAGGTGTTGTAACGCATGAACGAAATGCTTGAGGAAGATGCACGTGCTCTTAATTGTTACTGAGCAATTACATGTGTGGCCTTCTTCTTTACTTGGCAACAAGATAGCCCACTCTGGCCCATATAAATTACAAGGTATAATCGAATAGTCTTCTTTCAGACACACTCCGACAAATGAACTTCTTCTTTTCTAATTCAGATTAGATTCGGCATTAGGAATCCACATCCAAGCATAGCTACCACTATCCAATTTTACTTCTACAACTCGAAGACTGGTAATGATCTCAACTAACTTTGCCGATCTGAGCAAGGATTTTACCAACTTCATTAGCCACCTCGTCAGCTCAGCGCCTAGAGATTGATCCAGATTTCGGTGGCAACATCTATCTTAAGAAAAGAAAAAAAAAATACAATCCAACTTCACTATATAAACAAAAATGCAAACAAATATTAGAATATGGTAGTGAAGGAAATACAATAAAAATCTCAATACCCAGTACACTAGAAAAGAAGATCAGTATGATAGCAAGGAAGATGCAATTTAAACATCACAATCAATTTCTCATCCATCTACAAGATATTTTTTTAATATTCAGTTCAAATTTTATGTACTCTGTTTGCTTAACTTCAAAGATTTGAAGCATTAAAACATAATATATGGTCTATAATTATGTCATGTTTTATTATCTTATCAAAAAGAACATGCAATGGACATGCCTCCCTGCTAGTTTGAAATTATAGACAAGCTTGTGGGAAAGGTTTGAGTTTTCCTCGAAAAAAGAGAAGGCGAAATCGGTCGTAGTCGAAAACATCGGCCCATCCCCTTCCATTGCTGTCAGACCACAGACCGTAATTCTCGGACCGGGCCCATCACGGTTCGGATAGAACCATATCGATCGATCTAAAGAATCTAGTCGAGAATCTAGGCAGATCCCCCGACCCGACCCGGTTCAAGGTTTTGTTCCTTGTAGAAGGAACGAAAAAGAGGGAGGACGTGTGGGGGCGGGGGAGGGGGAGAGAGAGACAAAGCTACGGCACGCTATGGTGTGAACCGTGATGAAGCTACGGCACGGGATCTTGCCGATGCTCAAGAGGAATTCGAACGTGAAGACTCGCCCCAAAGATGGGAGGAGAATGCTGCCAATGGGTGCTTTGATGTTGTTTTCATCTTCGAAGAGAAGGTTTTCGATATGACCATTGAAGGTTGGTTCTTGGACATTTTGCTCTTTACATTCCCGCAATCTTTTTCTTAAAAAATTTAAAACTTGATTTCAGCGATGCCTTTGAATCGCATTCATCGCTGTCTTGGTAAATTTGTGATTTCTTTGATTTTCTTGATAAACGATGTTGTTGGGTATAAAATACCCCCGGCCAAAGTTTGTAAAAGACCGATCCTTCCAGAACTTTTCCGGCTTTCGACTTTGTGTGGCGTCTCTATGAACCCCCTCGACCGTTCGAGCTTTCATAATACCGTCCGGACTTCTCCGATAATGAGCTTCTCCACCCATCTACCGGGCCGCTCCAAAGGCTCTCTGGACCTCACTATCAGCCGACCTTCTACAGTGATCAACTATTCTCCGAACTTCCTTCAGACTTCATCGATATCCGAGCCTCTTCGGTAACGAGATTTCTACAGTAATCAGACTCTACCCAAGTTTCTACGGAGGTCGACCACCTTCAGGATTCCAACCGAGCTCTTGCGAGAGCCAAACTTCCACTACGAGCAGTCTACTCCGAACTTCTACCGCAAGCAGTCTACTTCGAATTTCCACCGCAAGCAGTATATTTCGAACTTCCAAAGTGAGTGGTCTACTTCGGACCTCTACTGTAAACGAATTCCATCCGAGCTTTTACTGTAAACAAATTTCTTCCGAACTTCTATCATAGGTAGACTTCAGTCGAGCTCCTACGGTGGATGGATCCCAGACGAAATAGGCTCCACCGGTCAGGTCACTGCTTCGAGCTCCCACGACAACCGATCTTCGACTGAGCCTCTACAATAAGAGGCCTCCTTTCAGCCTTCTGCAAGTATCGGACTCCGTCCGAACTTCCATAGTGGATGGATTCTGGACGAGCTTCTACAACAGACGGGCTCCAGCAGCTGGACTTCAACAACGCCATCCAGACTTTCACAAGATCCCCAGACTCCTCCAGCGGATGAACCTCCCCTACACCATCCGAAGTCCACCACCGGCCGACCCTCCGCCAGATTCTTCATGAAACCGAACCTCTCCTACGGATAATGTTCAGACGAGCTTCCACATCAGACAAATCGCAGATGGACTTCTTTAGCAATCGGACTCCTACTGGGCTTCTTCAACAGGTGGTTCCTGTCCAAGCTTCTACAGCAGATGACTCCCGTCTGCAGCACCAACGGCACTCCACAACCGTTAACCCATCAACAACTTTGGGAACATCCGAGCTTCTCCCAAATTGCAGGGACAGAAAGTCATTCCGCTCCATCAGACATCCCAGCCGAGCTTCAGCCAACAGACTCGAACTCTCTGGCAAGTCACGACAATGGCCACTACCCCACTCCACTCCCTGTAATAGATTCCACATGGTCCCACCACTCTCTGGCAAGTCGCGACAACAGACACTACCCCGCTCTCCACAACAAACCCCACGCAGCTCTAAACCGCCCTCTGACGTCACTACTCTCCGCAACAAACTCTGCATGGCCACGAATGGCCCACTACCAAGCGGTTACGGACGTCGCTGTCAATCAGTTATGCTCCTCCATCTATAAAAGGGACCCCCCAGATACGTTATTCCTTAAGCTCTGAACTCTATCTCAAAACTTTGCTAAAATTTTCTCTCGAGCACTCTATTTCTATTGAAGCAGAGTACTGACTTGAGCATCGGAGGATCTTGCCAGAGCACCCCCAACTCTAATTTAGACTTTCCTTGCAGATCCCGACGGTGGTCGCGGTCATCCCGACTCCAGCTTCTCCGACTTCGATGGAATTCTGCACCAATAGAATTGGCGCTAGAGGAAGGGCCCTGTGTGTCTTCGCAGTACCCTTATTCTTAAAGGAGTGCTCAACGGGACTGACTCCGATCATCTTCTCCGGCACCCTTTTCTCCTTCTCCCTCCAGATCTCCACCTGATGCCTCCCCGAAGGGCATCCACCAGGCGATCTACGGCCTCCGCGGTCAGATCTCAGCGAGCTCCGCAAGATCCGACCTCGTCTCCAATTTTTCAGGCTCCTCCTCCTCCGGCAACGACAGTCGGCATGGAGCAGTTCGACCTGCTGGTTCAGTAGGTCAAAGATCTTACCGAAACAGTGCAGGCCATGCAGCAGCAGCCACGGCAGCCGCAGGCATCAGTGCGGTTGGAAAGAGCATCGTCGGAGTTTCAGAATCCGACAATCGGATGGGCCACTTGGGCAAGTCGCCCTGTCTTTCCCGAAAAAGGGAAGCAGAAGGCGGAGAGCCTACCATCCGACCCCGATTCCACCCCCAGAGAGTCCCTACCTCCATTCCACCAGAAGACCCTTGAGATCCGCAGTCGAGAAGACCTCCTGAATTGAAGACTCCAGGAGATGAACCGGTGGATCGAAGAGCTCCGCCATGCTCCCCCTGTTTATGGTGAGGACATCTGTACTGACCCTCCTTTCTCCCAAATGATAATGCAGGAACAGATCCCGTCAAACTTCAAGCTCCCCCAATTCAAGAGCTACGACAGGACCTCAGATCCGGTCGACTACCTGGAGGTCTTTCGGACAATAATGCTGCTCCATGGTGCGCCAGACGCTATCCTATGCCGAGCTTTCCCGTCAACCTTGAAGGGAGCAGTCAAAAATTGATACTCAGCACTGAAGCCGGGTACTATCTTCTCCTTTGACCAGATGAGCCACCAGTTCGTTGCTCATTTTGTCAGCAGCCGACGTCCCCGGAGAGGTTCAAAGTCCCTCATTAACATCAAGCAAAAAGAGGGAGAATCCATCCAAGCTTACGTCAACCGTTTCAACATCGTCGCGTTGGAGGTCCGGAACTCAGACCAATCGGTTGCGATGGCCACCCTGAAGGGCGGCCTTCAAAAGAACAATCTTCTATTTTTCTAGGAGAAGAAGTATCCCAGGGACTTCGCCGATTTACTGGCTCGGGCCGAAGGATATGCCCGCGCAGAAGAAGCCTTCAAGATGAAGGACGAGGAGACTACGAAGGAGCGACAGGCGGGAGGTTCCAGCAAGCCCGCGGTTGAAAAAGGGCCGAGTGAAGCTCAGCCACATTCTCGAACTCCCTCCGGACACAAGCGTGTCCAGACTCCTCCCTGGGCCCGTAGGCAAAGAAGCCCTAACCACAGAGTTCGACGGGACTCTCTCCCGGGAAGATTTCACAGCTACGCCCCTCTCAACGCATCGAAAACCCAAGTGTTGATGGAGGTCAGGAAGCAGCTGCCGAGGCCGGAAAGGATGCGCACCCACTCCGAAAAGTGCAACCCTAACAGGTTCTGCCTCTACCATCGTGACCATGGCTACGACACGGAGGAGTGCATCTAGCTTCAAGACGAGATTGAGGAGCTCATCAGGCGAGATCGGCTCAACAGATTCATTCGACGCCGGCCTGAGGGTAGGGAAGATCGGCCAAGAGCCCTGCCACAACTGGAGCCACCAAGGAGAGAGGGCCAGCCTGAAGATCGGCCTCCAATTGGGATCATCAACTCCATCTCTGAAGGACCCCGACGGGGGACGGACCTTCCGCGACCATGAGATTCGAAAAATCTATGAATGTATTGCCAATAACTTTGCCTCAAATAAAAATCCTTTTTCATATTTGTATATCTTCTTTTTGGCTTGAGCTCATAACAACAAGGAACAGCTCCTTTCGACAATCGAAATTAAGCATGTTAGGAACAGGAGGACAACCTCATTCTAACATGAGCAAAGTCAAAGACCCGATTATTTAAGATCGGATGGGGGGAGAGGTCCTTACAATGGTCCTTATGTGCCCCCACAGCCTTGTTAGGAACAGGAGGAGAACCTCATCCTAACATGAGCAAAGTCGAAGGCCCGATTATTTAAGACCGGATGGGGGGAGAGGCCCTTACAACGGTCCTTATGTGCCCCCACAGCCTTGTTAGGAATAGAAAGAGAACCTCGTCCTAACATGAGCAAAGTCGAAGATCTGATTATTTAAGATCGGATGGGGGGAGAGGCCCTTACAACGGCCCTTATGTGCCCCCACAGCCTTGTTAGGAACAGGAAGAGAACCTCGTCCTAACATGAGCAAAGTCGAAGGCCCGGTTATTTAAGATCGGATGGGGGGAGAGGTCCTTGCAACGGCTCTTATGTACCTCCACAGCCTTGTTAGGAACAGAAGGAGAACCTCGTCCTAACATGAGTAAAGTTGAAGACTCGATTACTTAAAGATCGGATGAGGGGAGAGGCCCTTGCAGCGGCCCTTATGTACCCCCACAGTCCTGTTAGGAATAGAAGGAGAACCTCATCCTAACATGAGCTGAAATTGACTATTGGGAATAAGAGGAGAACCTCGTCCTGACACAAATAAAAGCCCAGTCGATCAAGACTGGGTGAAGAGGAAGACCTCCTCAACGGCTCCTCTATGCTCTCACGACCCCGTTAAGAGCAGAGGGGAAATCCTCACTCGAACACAAAAAAAAAATATAAGGGGAGATGAAAAGGAAAAGTGACGAACTACATCAGTGATAAGTGAAAAATAAACTACATCAAAGACACAAGGGACCTCGTCTCAATGAGGAGGGATACTCCTATCAAAAAATTCTCAGTCACTAAAAGGGCACTCGACACAGGTCGAGAAGAAATCGACTTTCTCAAAATAACGAGAAGTTCGGGTCTCCAAGCTCGAGCACCAGGAGGAAGCGTCAAACTCAAATAGCCTCGGAAAGACCTACGGCCACGAACAAAAAAGGCAAATCAACACGGCGACAATCGGGAACTTTCAAACAACGCCGACGCCAAACAAGGCGGAAGACAAAAGAAGTTCGGTAAACAATGACTCAAAGCAAGAACAGACGAGAAATCACAAACAACGCCGACGCCAAACAAGGCGGAAGATAAAAGAAGTTTGATAAATAATAATTTAATACAAGAATGGACAAGATAATGAAATTTTTTTTTTTCATTTTATTAGTGAAGTATACATTACAAAGCCTTGAAGGTCAAAAAAGAGAAACAACAAAAAAAAAGAAAGGAGCTCTAAGGAAGCCCAGCTTCTTCCAACTTCGAGCTCTCAGTTTCGGTCCTTATTAGGGATTGCCTTAAGTTTTCAACCTCTTCCTCTAGTTCCATCTTTCTCAGCAGCATATCCCGGTACATCTGGTGGAACCACCGACTCTCGCCCTCCGACTCTCGAAGCATCTTCCTCAGGACCTCTGACTCCGCCTCGACATCTTTGACCGCCTGCTGCTCGTGGACAAGCTGAATCTTCAGCCGCTGCAGTTCGGCCTCCTCTCGTCCAAGGGCCGCAGATAGTTCTGCTAGGGTCCCCCTTAAGGAGCAAAGCTCGTCAGAGCCTTATGTAGAGGCAAGCTGGACTCTCTCAGACAACTGCCTCCGAAGGCGGGCAACTTCATCGGTCACCATCTGGAGCTTCCTTCGGTAGTCCTCTACTTGTCCACTCTAATCGACTCGGTAGACATTGTAGTTCGTCTCAGCGTCCTGCAGCTGCTTCTGAAGGTCGAAGAATTTCTTTGACCAGTCTCAGTCGCGGTCGGCTTGGATTGTGAGCCAGGACGAACTCCCTTCCAACTGGCCGATCTTCTCCCGTGCGGCCGCCAGCTCGACTTCAAGGGAGTTGATCTTGGAAGCCTGAGTCCAAGATCGGTCGCTGGCACGTTTCCAGAGTTCCTCAAGCTCCGTTGCAAAGTCGGCCTTCCTCCGGGTGTATCCCATGAGACCCTTCCTGTGGAGGTCCTGAAAGCGAGTAGCCTCTGCAGTGACTTCCGAATGACTTTTTCTCAGTCGATGAAGTTCGTCTTCCAGCTTCTCGGACTTCTTTGTCAACTGACGAACTTCCCTTCTGAGGTCTCGGATCATCGACTTCAGAGGAATCCCCTATGGCAGGGGAAGGGCTTCGACAGGGCACTGTCGTTGGGAGGTAAAAGTGCCACAACTCAAATTAGTACAATAAGACAAAGGAGAAGAAAAAGAATGCAGAAGGAAGAGAAAAAGGGGGAGGGCCCTTTGTAAAGAAGAATCCAATTTTATTGATTAAATAATTTTCAAGTACAGGAGAATGAAAAAAATCACCACAAAAGAAAAATACAAAGCTAGAGGTTCCGGACCTCTGGGACAGAAGTGGAGGGGCTCGGCGTCCCCGAAAGATCGACAGCGGCGGCCGCAACAGTCGATGAGGTTTCGACTGGAGGAGGACCGGCATCAGCGTGCCAAGCACCAAAATATCTGGCAACCACCGAGTGCAAAAATCGAGGGGGGCAACTTCGACCGTGAGAATTTTTCTGTACTCCCTTCATTCGGAACCTGAACTCGGGAGTAGAGGGACTGGTGTTGGGTATAAAATACCCCCCGATCGAAGTTTGTAAAATACCGACCCTTCCAGGACTTTTCCGGCTTCCGACCTTGTGTGGCGTCTCTCTGAACCCCCTCGACCGTCCGAGCTTTCATAATACCGTCTAGACTTCTCCGACAATGAGCTTCTCCACCCATCTACCGGGCCGTTCCAAAGGCTCTCTGGGCCTCACTATCAGCCGACCTTCTACAGTGATCAACTATTCTCCGAACTTCCTCCGGACTTCATCGATATCCGAGCCTCTCCGGCAATGAGATTTCTACAGTAATCAAACTCTACCCAAGTTTCTACGGCGGTCGACCACCTTCAGGATTCCAACCGAGCTCCTGCAAGAGCCGAACTTCCACTACGAGCAGTCTACTCCGAACTTCTACCGCAAGCAGTCTACTCCAAACTTCCACCGCAAGCAGTATATTCTGAACTTTCACAGCGAGCGGTCTACTCCGGACCTCTACTGTAAGCGAATTCTATCCGAGCTTCTACTGTAAATAAATTTCTTTCGAACTTCTATCACAGGTAGACTTCAACCGAGCTCCTACGGTGGATGGATCTCAGACGAAATAGGCTCCACCGGCCAGGTCACTGCACTGAGCTCTCACGACAATCGATCTTCGACCGAGCCTCTACAATAAGAGGCCTCCTTTCAGCCTTCTGCAAGTATCAGGCTCCATCCAAACTTCCATAGCGGATGGATTCCGGACGAGCTTCTACAACAGACGGGCTCCAGCAGCCGGACTTCAACAACGCCATCCAGACTTATACAGGATCCTTAGACTTCTCCAGCGAATGAACCTCCCCAACGCCATCCGAAGTCCACCACCGGCCGACCCTCCGTCAGATTCTTCATGAAACCGAACTTCTCCTGCGGATAATATTCAGACAAGCTTCCACATTAGGCAAATCCCAGATGGACTTCTTTAGCAATCGGACTCCTACCGGACTTCTTCAACAGGTGGTTCCTATCCAAGCTTCTACAGCAGATGACTCCCGTCTACAGCACCAATGGCACTCCACAACCGTTAACCCATCAACAACTTCGAAAACATCCAAGCTTCTCCCAAATTGCAGGGACAGAAAGTCATTCCGCTCCATCAGACGTCCCAGCCGAGCTTCAGCCAACAGGCCCGAACTCTCTGGCAAGTCACGACAATGGGCACTACCCCACTCTACTCCCTGTAACATATTCCACATGATCCCACCACTCTCTGGCAAGTTGCGACAACGGACACCACCCCGCTCTCCACAACAAACCCCACGCGGCTCTGAACCGCCTTCTGACGCCACTACTCTCCGCAACAAACTCTGCGCGGCCACGAACGGCCCACTACCAGGTGGTTACGGACGTCGCTGTCAATCAGTTATGCTCCTCCGTCTATAAAAGGGACCCCCCAGATACGTTATTCCTTAAGCTCTAAACTCTATTTCAAAACTCTGCTAAAATTTTTTCTCGAGCACTCCATTTTTGTTGAAGCAGAGTACTGACTTGAGTGTCAAAGGGTCTTGCCGGAGCACCCCCAACTCCGATTTAGACTTTCCTTGCAGGTTCCGGCGGCGGCCGCGGTCATCCCGACTCCAGCTTCTCCGATTTCGGTGGAATTCTGCACTAACAGATGTTATGATTAGTTTCTTTCTTGTATTTGGGGACACATTGTACTGCATATTTGGGAGATTTGTCTAAAAGTTCTTGGAGTGAGATCGGGATAATTGAGAATCTTGGCCATCATATAAGTTCTTATTCTCGAGAAGTTGACAACCGGAAATCAATGATCTCTCATGTCCCATTTACCAAAAGAAATGAGACTTTTTAGCCACATCAAAAATGTACTACTGTTTTGATGGTTGGAAAAGAAGAACTTCAAAGAGGGCCACGAGTAGAATTGAAACTAGGTTTCCTTAATACTTTCCAGATGGAATCTTCTACTGATCATGTGTCCCTGATTTGAGCTCCTTATTCATGATAACCAGTCCCCTTTCTAACCAAACGTCTCTTGTTGCTAGTGCTAACAATGCTAAACGTAGATAATCACCTCATTTTTCTGCCAAATCTTGATCTGTGTTTTTTCTGGCCATAGTGTAGGAGATTAAGTATATCAATAGTATGATTTGCTTTTATATGCAAATATAAGCTGACCTTGTTAAAAGCCTGTGTATTTGAGTATTCTTTGTAAGTTAACCTTTCTGTCATCAAAAATGGTTGTGCTTTTTCAGAAGCACCTGTGAGATGATCCTTCAGTCATCTTACATCAGTTTCAGATGTTCACTTCATGTATATTCTTTTGGTCCATCAACTAAAATGTTAAAAAGCATGTACTTGATAAAAAGGTTGTTTGCATGTTTTCCTATTCATTTATTTTCTTTGCTTTTTTTGGTTTACAGAAGCATACTAGTGTTGTGACTGCTGGATTGAACTTGGGAAGATCTAAATAGTCGGGAGCATACATTGATGAAAAGTGTACTTATAATCAATTTGGATGCAAAAAGTAACCATGAAGAAGCTTTTGTTGGGGCCAAGTGCTTTGGATTTATGCCAGAAGGTATGCAGTGCATGCATACATGCATATGAACATATTATAGAAGTGGGTCCTTTGATTATTATGCTTGTCATATTGAGATTTAGGCACTTGATTTGTTATCCAGTCCTCAGCCTAACCTAAGCCACTTGGTTATTTGGCTGCGTGGCTTAACTAATGCCCTTAATCTTAAGGCATATACTTTTGTGTGTCAGTTTTAGCCATTCAATTGCATTTGAATGTGATTTATCATGCTTCTCTCTCTCTCTCTCTCTCTCTCTCTCTCTCTTTGATTGGCAACACATTAAACTGATTCTTTTCCCCCATCAGGGTATGGTGGGTTATGTGACAATGATTAATTGGGTGAGCCTAATTGACGAGCTTGAATGAACTGTCATAGATTTTGGGGAGATGATGTATTTTCTTTTTCCCTTTGTTATGTGGGTTTGTGGATGGGTGGAAGATGATGCAAAGAGCATGCCTTTGTTGCTATCTTCTTGTTGTTCATGTAAGCAAACATATACTTCCGAATATACATTTAGCAAGTTCTCGGTTGAATTTCTAGTCAACCTTGTTCCCTTTGAAGTTTGTTCACCCACACTGTGCTTCAATAGGGTCATCACTTGACTTTTCTAAGGTCTGTGAGGGGAATAGGTTTAACTTGCAAAATGTTTGTAGCCTAATCCTATTTATCAGAATCAGTTTAAGCATGCATTAAGGATATCATAGGCTAAAAACAAGCTTGGCCCTACCCACCTGTAATAGTGCTTAGGGTTCTCATAATTGATATTTACATCCTTGTTCACTAATTTGTTTGCCATTTGGGACTAGAAACAATAATGTTAAAAACAAAATGTATAAAAGATGTGGCAAGCCTATTAATTTTGCATTCCTATGGTTCCACCTAAATTTGCTAACATTTAGCTTGTGACATGCATCAGGCTTGTGAAACCATTGAGCAAGTATTGCTATTACAACTCTAACTGGTAACAATGTGATTCAAAAAATCAAGTTTGGGGAGAAGGACTAGTTGTTAAAACTACACCCATGAAAAGGAAAAGAACAGTCCTTGACTCTGATAAAAGTTTCTGCCTAACTTCAGTCTAATTTTAGTGATATGAGAGAGAGGAGACAAGAGAAAGTGAATTGAAGGAGATAAGCAACAAGATAGTGTTTCAAAAGTAAATCAGTATCGATCCACATGAATAGTGTTTTTTTTTTTTAAAGTGTTCTTGTAGTAGAATTTTGTGAGATACCTAGACCCTGTTTTCATGCCCAAAAATACTAGAGTACTTCCTAATACTCTGGTATTTTTGAGCCCCAATATTAAGAAATACCATATGGTGTTTGGAAAGTGATTTTGGAGTATGAAGTATAGATTCCATACTAGAGTAGTTTCATAATCCGCCCAAACCAATGGAAAAGATATTCTAGCATTTATTGGTCCTTGACCTATCGCATCCCTTTCCCCTTTACGTGCTACTTTTCCTTCCTTCTCCACACCTTCCTCCCTAGGGTATCCAACCCATGTCGACAATGCTAGTGACCTCCACCAACCGTGCAACAGCATTGGCAGCAATAATGGTGAGTCTTCTATCTCTTTCTAATTAAGGACATCTTTAGCTGGACGGATATTTTCTTTTGTGATTTAGTGTAGGGAAGATGAATCCCTCTGACTGTATTGGGCCCTCTTGTGTTTTGGTTTAAAGAACCTTTTCTCTTCATTTTTCAATTTTTCCCTGCACTTATTTCTTTCGCATGTATTTCTGTTTATGGATTGCCAAAGAAACTTTAAATTTCAATTTTTGTGTAAAAATACAGTTACTAATGTTAGCATAAGATGGATTTGTGGATTTGTTAATTGATTTATCCTACTACAGTTAATGCAATTTTATCAAATCAGCTCATCAAATGTTACTGTTTTTTTGGAAAATAAGATCAAAGATTGAAATTAACTTCCATAGTTGCTTGTGTGCTGAGGCTTATTAGTGGATGTATGGCATACAGAAAACCTACCATGCATTAGTAGTGTATGATTCAACCAAACTAGATTTTTGTCAAACAGAAACAATGGATGGAAAGAATGTTGAATCATTGTTGTTCCATTTCTGTTGTTTCAAACTTGAAGTCATGCCAAAATTCACTAAATTAGTTGGTAAATCTCCTTTAAAGTTTTGGCTCATCCAGATCATGTTTATGGTGCAGCTTGAAGCAATAGATTGCTGGGAAGATGCAATAGATGACATTGTTGCCACTTTTGAGAAGCAGCACAAGCAAAAGCTCTTGTCTAGCATTTCCTTCTACTAGAAGTACATAGATGCAGATTATCTGGGCATATTTCAGCTTTTTAACTCAAATCTTGTGCCATGCCCTTATTATTGAGCATGTGATAGTTATAGTGTGATTTACTATTTCATCAATATAGATAGATAGATAGATAGAAAAGATCATAATATACACTATATCAATCAAACATGAAATGGACGGTAGGAATATAACAAATGAGTAAAAGTACATCATAAATTTTATAATTTGCAAATCCAAAAAACTGATCTTGATCTTGATACTTTGAAGTATATATGTTATAGAGAAAGAGAAGGGGGTCGTAGATTAGGATTTGGTTGAGTGGATTTTCATTCAGATCCGGTTAGGCAGATGCATCAAGTGGTTAAAAATTGGATAATTTAAATAACATAAAGTAATACATGCCATCATAAGAATCATAATTATAAAAGAAGTCATGGTAGCAGGGGAGGCAGTAACTAGCACGGCAACAATTCGCAAAACATGCAGTCTGATTTTTTGAGGTTATGAAATTCAGCAATAGATCATTAAGTATATTATAAAAAAATACTTTATTATATTGCAAGAATATAATTCAAAAAGAAAATATTCTAGCATGTGTTATGTCTATATTTAGACAATTCACTGAAGATGAACAATTGTATTCAATTTCCTCCAATATTTTAGAATTCATAGAATGTCTTGTGATGATTGTTATAGTTATTTTTGTTTTTCGTTGTATCTAAATTTTGATCCTTATTTCTTGTTTTTCTCTTCTTAATGTAGAATATTATATAAATAATTGAAAAAAAAAGTTTTATTTTAAGAATAATCATGAAGAGAAGAAAGTACATACTGAATCATAATTTAACATTTTTACTAGTACATAAATTCTGTTTGTTAGACCTACCATGTAAGACAAACCATATGATGCAATGAAAGCATGACCACATGAGTTACAACAGCTTGAATCATCGCTGTGGGATCCCCATCGTCCAATTCAAAAAAGATGTAACAAAAGTTACAATAGGTGTAGGGGAAATGCAGCAGTTTTCGTCTCAAAATTTCTAGGGCTAATAAAAGGGGGAGAAATACAACAACTTTAAACTTAACCAATAACCATCGTCCAATCTATTATCTTCATGTGGTCAGTTTAATTAATTAGCATTTTGTCAATCAAATTTTAGAACTTTTGATATCCACATAAAATGGATGTCTGCATTGTACATCAAATCTCTCATGGATGGGGATTATCCTATGGTATGGAATTAAATGAAAGGTCTCCTTCCTCTGTAGCTTTTATGATATACTGTTTCATCTCTCTGTGGTTTGTTGGTTGTCTCACATGCTTTCGTTTGTATCTAATTGGTACCAATCAGGTCGGTTCTTTCTTTCCTTTAGCCATAGTTGTCAAATCAAGATTCGACTTGTGAATCGCCCATGCCTTATCTTGAATCGCGAATCGAATCGTGACTCGAATCGTAAGATTCGGTAACAAATTTAATTTTTTTATAAAATGATAGGAATCAGCAAAAAATCAAAATTTGTATAATAAAATAATTTAAGAAATATTAAAATAAAAGTATAATCAAAATATATACCTATTTATTAATTAATGAACACTCAAAAAGCATAGGTAAGTTTAAATTTAAAATACTAAGTCTAAAACATACACAAATATCAAATATTCATATGCGGTGTGCCCTTCAAAAAAGTAAACATTAAACATTACTAATTTACTATTCACTCAAAAAATTAAATAGAATCTTCAATCATCATAATTAGAATTAAGAACTATTGAAAAATTAAAGAAATTTAAATAGAAGAAATAGGGAATGAGAGAGAGAGAAGTCTATGGATATCGAATTACTGATTAGTGGCTTTTGAGTTTGATTCAGCCTTAAGACTCCACGAACCACAGTCCACTTGGACCACTTGTCTCTCTCAATCAAAGAGAGAGAAGTCCATGGAATAGGGGCTTCGGGGCTTCCTCAAAGGGGGAAAAAGAGAGAGTGCGACGAACCAACAGCGAAGGAAACAGGCTACCAGAGGACCGACGGTGAAGAGGAACAGGGAAGAGAGATGGAGAGAGCAACGGGGGACTCATGTGAAGAGGAAGATGTCTTCCTCTTGTCGTCGAAGCCTTCGAAGCTCGGAAAAAAAAATCGCACACACTAGTAGAGAGAGAAATTGAAGAACATAGGAGAGAGAGAAGGAGAAATAGGTTTGTTTTTGATTTCGATTTCCTTCTACGAATATTTTGAAAGCCGAAATACCAAGAAATTTGGACTCTTCGATTTTCAAATATAACGAACAAGATTTGGAAAAAAAAATAATAAACAATATGCTGGAGTTAATTTGAAATTGAAAAAAAAAGAATGTTGGCCAGCTTCTACAGATGCTTCTCATTGAAATCCATGTTTTTGGCGGATGATCACAGGTGAAAAGCCAATTCCAAATGTGGATATGTGATTTATCAAAGTAATAATGCCAGAAATAATTTTCTACTACAAAATTCATGCTCTTAGTGCTGATTTTTAGTACATCTGTAATCGTGGATTATTCAGATGGTGTTCTAGGCATCCTTTTCTTCCCTCTTGCTAATGAAATCCTAGTCAAGTCTTGTTAGGTTTATGCTTTGCTATCCAAACTTCCATTTGATTGACATTATATAACAATAACATGTGAATTATGTCTGATGCAGAGCTCACAAGAGGCCCGATATCTATGACTAGGGATGGCAAAATTAACCCGACCCGATGGGTATACATCCTACCCGAACCCGGTCAAACCCGAAAAATAGGGTTTGACTGAGTTTGGGTTCGGGTTTGGGTAAAACCCGAAAACTATAGTACGGGTATGGGTAGGGTATGGGTAGTGCTATTTTCTATCCGAACCCGACCCGAACCTATGGATATGGATAATATCCGAACCCATATCCGAATATATATATACATATACATATACATATATACATATCCGAATATATATACATATACATATATATATATATATATATATATATATATATATATATATATATATATATATATATATATATATATATACACACACACACACACACACACACACACACACACACACATATATACACACACACATATACACACACATATATATGATCTCTCTCTCTTTCTCTCTCTCTCTCTCTATATATATATAATTATATATATGTATGTATGTATATGTATGCATGCATATATGTATGCATGTATATATGTGTGTGTGTTAGAAGTGTGTATGTGCGTATGTATGTATGTATATATATATAATTGGTAATTCTATTTTTGATTGATAATATGCATAAAATTATTTTACTTTTTTTTTTGTATAGAATGGATGGGTATGGGGCGGGTATGGATTGGATATGGGAAAATGGATTACCCACGGATATCCCCGAACCCGTTGGGTACGGGGATGGGTATCTCTTTTCTTACCCGATTGGGTATCGGGTAGGATTTGGGTATAGGGTATTAAGTTCGGGTTTGGGGATGGGTAGTATACTATCCGACCCAAACCCTACCCATTGCCATCCCTATCTATGATCGAGGTTGCTTGAGAAACTTCCAAGAAGCATTTTGCATGGGGATAAAACCATCAAGAAACAAATTCCGTGCCCATGTACAAGAGGAAGTCATGATACCACCACCTTCAGCCATTTCAGGGGGACAGAAGATGAATCATATGGTGACATGCGTCTAAAAGCTGAAGATGACCTTGAGATTGGTGGGGATCTAATGAAGATCTCCCAAAATGGTAGCTACGAAGATTTTGATGAGGAGATTGGTGGTAGAAAGAGCAATGGGCTTCACAATGCAGTCTCTGAGTCTGAGCTCATGTCAGGTTCGGAGTTGCAATTACCCATCACAAGGTCTGAGGTAAGGCTATCAAGCTGGAGTAGGAGAGAAGCAAGCTGGGAGATCTCAACTAATGCTCTTGCCACAAATTTTGGTTCACAGAAAGTGGAATGTCAACAGAAAGGAAAGTACACCAGCCAAGTTTGAATCCGGTTGATATGTTGAAGACTATCAAGGAATTAGTCGATGATCTCCTTTCTGAGGAAAAAAAGACAGAAAAGAATGTTAGGGCCTTCTTGTAAGTGGGTTAGCTTCTTAGGTACGACGAGTTCCAATTGTTCTAGAGCTAAGATGTAAGTCCTTACCTGCCTTCTCATTAGCTTGATATTTGTGCAGAAGCTTTTTTCAAGGGTCTCTGTGATCTTCTGCTGAAGGCATTATTCTTTCTGTACAGTGCTACTTCTGTATTTCTCAAATATTAATCCATAATTTTTTTTGCTTTCCTATTGTTCCTTGCTTGTAGTTTTTCTTGGTACAAGAAATATGGCTGCTGAACTGGACGTGTTTGGGCCAGTGATTCTAACCTGCTTCATTAGGAGGACTTGGATTTAATTCATGTGTCCTCTTTTGGATTTTGGATTGGTAGTGTTGTTGTTCAGCAAGGAACTGATCCCTATGCAGGGATTTCCTTTCTTCTACTCTTCTATCAAAATGTCTCTCTGTTTTTTTTTTGGGAGGAACCTTCTATCAAGCTCTCATCCATCAAGTAGTGAATACTTATCCATCACACCTATAGAACTTTTCTAATTATCTACTCCGTCGGGCCAGATTGGCGGAAATAACAAATAGTGTGTGAATAAGAAATATTCTAGTCCTATCCTTTAATTATAAGTGATTTCACATACATAACTTCTCTAGGGCAATTGTTGAAACTTGTGAGGGGCGTACCCCACTGAACTGAACTGAACTTTTTTTGGTACTAATCTTCTTTGTTTAGAGAAAATCACGTCACAAATAGTGTGTGAATACTGAATAAGAAATATTTTAATCCTATCTTTTAATCATAAGTGATTTCACATGCGTAATTTCTCTAGGACAATTGTTGATAACTTGCGAGGGACGTGCCCCACCGAACCTTTTTTTTTTTTTTTTGGGTACTAATCTTCTTTGTTTAGAGAAAATCACATCACAAATAGTGTAAAAATACTGAATAAGAAATATTTTAGCCCTATCATTTAATTATAAGTGATTTCACGTACATAACTTTTCTGGGACAATTGTCGATAACTTGTGAGGGGTGTACCCCACTGAATTGATATATTTTTTGTACTATTGGGGGAATTTGGAGTAGACCGATAACATGAAAAAATTGATAGATATTCAGTCCATTAAGCCCATGCCAATATGCCTCAGCCGCACCAACAGTCGATCATAACTCGCTCGTCCAAATTTGACAATTTCAACTAAAGGCTGTCCGATTAAATATTCGATCCTTGATCGGCCAGCATTTAGTCCAACCCCTGATCGTCCGATTTTTAGTTCCAATAGCTACTCAACTAGCACGTAGGATCGATTTATGATCAAACAACTTCTTCTCCCCTGACTATTAGTCGTTTGTAAATTTTGACGACCTCCAGTCGGATAAGACACAGTACGATTTTGAGTCAGCGGACGTGCCTCTCTTTTACTCTCATTTGATTTGTCAGTAGTATGGAATCTCGACCATCATCTTGTATTCGATCCCTAATCATGTAATACCGACCTTTGGTCAGGTAGTATCTTTGACCGATCCCTCATCAAGCGGCTCTTGGCGCCAATCTTTAATCGTCCATAATTTGATGTTGACTCCTAGTCGGTCAGTATACAGTTCAAACTCATCATCGACTAATACCGAGCCCTGATCGACCTGAACCGACCAAATCAAAATTCAAAAAGCTAGCGCCATTTGGATAACAATCATCAAGGAGCAGATAAGGCAACCATGATCTTCATGACACGAAAATCTCTCAAATAGTTGGCATATTACGCAAAATCTATCTCAAATCTCGTATAATCATGCCAGTCCACCTGTGACTATGACTTCGACCTTCGTCTATAAAAGGAGATAAAAAGATTAACCCCAGGTATGCAATAATTTTAAGCCCCACGGTCCTCTATTTGTTGGTTCTTCTAGCTGACTTGAGCATTGGAGAGTTTCTGTCAGAATATTTTTCGATCCGAACTTTTTGCAGATACACCATCTGGAGGCTCCTGTTCACACCTGCAACTCCAGCGAATACGGCGTCAATGAACTTTAGCACCAACATGTACTAATCTTCTTTGTTTAGAGAAAATAACGTCACAAATAGTGTGTGAATACTGAATAAGGAATATTCTAGTCCTATCCTTTAATTATAAGTGATTTCACATACATAACTTCTCTAGGACAATTGTCGATAACTTGTTAGGGGTGTGAAAGGATTGGCTGAGGGATAATCGAGCATATCTCGATCCATACAGCATAAAAGCACAGTGAAAATAAGATCATTTTGTAAAGAAAAGATAATTAGAACAAATGTAGAACATAAAATAGGAAAGATAATCAAACAATAAAATCAAGAGAAAAGAAAGTACATCAGATTTACGTGGTTCGACCTGATTGTTGGCCTACATCCACGGGCAAGACCTCCTCAACATTTTTCTATTAATAATCCATGGTACAAAGAAGTACAAAATTTGAGAAGAAAATAAGAAGCTCATACAGACTCTCTTTTATAAAAGAAAAACACTCTTTTTCTCTCAAAAGAGTCCCACATCACTCTAAAAATTCATTGTTTTTTTGCTCTCGGATCTCTCTATTCACTATTTACAAGCCTCTGCCTGTGCCCTTTAAATAGAGCTCGGAATAATGAGAGAACTAGCCCAAACCGCGATAAAAAAGGACTCCATTTTATTGTTGAATTGGAAACTCTGAAGCCTGCCGTTGGATCTGCATCGCACGGTCCAAAAAGCACATGAAAACCAGCTGAAACACACCCAAAATCAATTGGAGAATGCCATCAACCGTTCGATCAAAATCAGGAAGAAGAGGAGTCGACTGATCACACCTATGATGTGGGCCACCACCACTTTACATGGTAAAGAGGGATATCAGCCGTCCGATCGCGTGTATGGCGAGCTTTCGTCTGTTGGATGGTGCTCAGATCTGGTGAACCACCGATGGACCGTGCCTGATCTATGAAATATTGCATGCACTGATCAGCCCCGCACCACTTGGGCTTGGGCCATCGCTTTCGTGCATGCGCACCCATGTGCGTGGACGTAGGCCGCTTGCTCGTGTGCCCATCCACTGGGCTGAGCTCGCGCGTGGGTCTGGGTCGAGCTTGGCCTGGCTATTGGGTCTGGGTCTGGATTGCTGCTGAGCATGGGCTTCAAGCTAATAATTCTCTCACTTGAAGACATGTGCCGAACTTACAAGAACGTCATTCCTAGAGGCCTTGCCAACCTCCCACTCCTCATGTAGCTCCAAGATCGAGAGAAGCTTTGCTCCAATTGAACTTCCCTCGAGTCATTGATTTTATCAACACATCTGTTGGATTTGCATCTGTATGAATTTTCAACAATGAGACTAGACCATCATCAACCACATCTCTCACCAAGTGATAGTGAATGTCAATATGCTTCGTCCAAGAGTGAAATGCCGGATTTTTCGCCAAGTTCAATATGCTTTGACTATTACAATTCACCCTCATCACATCCTATTTCACCTTGAAGTCTTCAAAAAGCTTCTTGAGCCAGACAGCTTCTTTACATGCATATGCCACTGCAATATACTTTATCTCTGTCATTGATAATGCCACTACTAACTGAAGCTTAGACTCTCAGCTAATAGCACCGCCGTCCATGGAGAACACAGCCTATGGTAGATCTTCTCTTATCCTGATCTCCTGTAAAATCAGAATCCGCATACCCAATGCACTCCAAACCCACTGAACCATAACGGAGTGAATGATCAGTCATCCTCCTCAGATACCAGAGGATCCACTTTACTGCTATCCAATGGTCGCTATCTGGATTCACTATATACCGGCTCACAACTCCCACTGCTTGTGCAATGTCTGATCTTGTGCATACCATGACAAACATAAGGCTGTCTACTGCTGATGAATATGGTATCCAGGCCATATCAGCCTTTTCTGCTCCATGCTGGATGATTGCTCTACTGACAGTTTCAACTGAATAGAAAATAGGATAGACACCGACTTTATATTCTACATATTGAAGCACCGTAGAACTTTCTCCATACATCCTTTTTGTGAAAGCCAGACCTTCCTATCCTTCCTCTCCTGTAGCACCTTTATCCTGAGTATTTGGTTCACGACTCCTAAGTCCTTTATCTTGAACTTCTCAGTCAACTGAGTTTTCAGATCTGATATCCGACTCCCACTATTCTCTACAACCACCATATCGTCGACATACAACAGTAAGATACAGAAGCTTCCATCATCATAACTGCAAAAATATGCACAATGATCTACCTCCAGTCGATCAAATCTCAAACTTACAATAAAGAAATCAAATCATTTGTACCAACACCTCAATGTCTGTTTAAGACCATACAACGATATATTCAGTCAACAAACCAACTCCTTCTTGCCTTTTTCAACAAAACTTTTAGGTTGCGCTATATAGATCTCCTCCTCCAAGTCACCATGCAAGAAAGCTGTCTTTACATCTATCTGCTCAAACTTCAAATCCATGACTGCCACGATTGTCAGAACAATCCGAATAGGAGTAAGATGAACCACCAATGAGAAGATCTCATCAAAATAATTTCTAGCTTCTGAGTATAACCCTTCACCACCAACCGCACTTTGAATCTTTTCACATTTTTATTTGTATCATTCTTTACTTTATAGACCCACCGACATCTGATCGGACTCTTCTCCTCTGGTAGAACTACAAGTTACCAAGTCTTGTTTTTCTAGAGTGACTCTATCTCCTTCATAGCATAATGCCACTTTCCAACATTAGTGGACTCACATGCCTCCTTGTATGAAGTTGGCTCGTCCTCTTTTGCCAAAGCAACATAAACACAAACATAATTTTCAGAAGGAATGAAAGAAGTGACATAGTCATCATATCTGACAAAAGGTCTAATGACCCTCCTAGGCTGCTCAGACTCCATTGGTGGCTCATCCAGTGAGATAGCATCCTCAGGTGATTATGGAGACTCCGCGCCCAGTCCATCGTCGTTCACTTGTGCTTGTTCTACTTGCACCTCATCGCCTGCATCAAAGAACTCAATAAAAGTAATGATTTCATCATCTTACTTTTTCTTGATGTCTTGAAAATATTCTTTATTAAAAATAATATCTTAGCTAACAATGATCTTGTGGGTAGTAGGGTCCCACAATCGATACTCCTTTACTCTTTTAGCATAGCCAAGAAAAATGCACCTCTGAGAGTTCCTGTCCAATTTTGTCCTCTTCTCTTTTGGAATCCACATATATGCATCACATCCAAAGACACAGAGATGAAAATAATTTACTGACTTGCCACTCCAAAGTTCTATTGATATTTTCAACCCAAATGATTTTGTCGGTGCTCGATTGATTAAGTAACAAGCCGTGCTTACAGTCTCTATCTAAAAGCTCTTGTCAAATTTTGCAGTACTCATCATACTATGGATTCTATCCATGAGTGTTCTATTAAACCTCTCTGCCATAATATTTTGCTGTGGTATCTCGAGAATCATAAGTTGTCACCAAATTTTATGTTCATCACAAAACTCCTTAAATTTCTTGGAGCAATATTCTCCTCCATGATCAGAACGTAGGCATTTATTTTTCAAATTTTTTTCATTTTCTATCAGAGCCTTAAATTTCTTGAAGGTTTCAAAGGCATCAGATTTTTGCTTTAGAATATATATCCAAGCCTTTCGAGAATAGTCATCAATGAAGAAGACAAAGTAGGAACACCCACCCAATGCTCTATTAGACAACTCCCAAGTATCCGAGTGGATTAGCTCAAAAATTTTTTTACTCCGCTGCTATGATAAAGAGAAAGAGATCTTTCTTTATTTATTATAGATACAATCTTCACAAAATTCCAATGGCGCTGACTTGCATCCCAAAAGAAGTTCCTTATTTAATAATAATTATAGCCCACACTCGCTCATATGTCTCAAATATTGATGCCAAACCATCGGAGATATCATCTTTGTACTTGCTACTGCTGTCTTTCCCACCTGAGTCTCGCCCACTAATTTATAAAGGCCACCTATTTGTACTCTCCTTATCACCACCAAACACCCTTTGGATACATTCAATTGATCTTTCTCCCTGATAAACTTTAAGTCTTGCTTACAAAACTTTTCAAATAATAGTAGACTCTTGTGAAATACAAGAATATATCGTACATTAGAAACCATCTGAGCTATACCATCAAATATCTTGATCCGAACATCTCCTACTCCAATCACAGGACAAGTTGTATTATTTTCCGAATAGATAACTCCTCCATCTCATGATTTATATGTATGAAACCACTCCCTAAAAAGAGTCATGTGAAAAGATGCCCCCAAATTCAAAATATAATGACGTGTGAGTTTGGATCTCTCTAATGCCGTCAATACATCTTCGTCATCTGAAGTAGCTGAACCAGTTTCACTTTCTGCTACATTGTCTTAAAATTTTTTCGATTCAGATTTTGTATCAACTCTTTTAGCTCGACAATCTTTCTTTACATGCTCTGATTTTTCATAATTCCAGCATTTCATCTTCTTTTTGTCCTTGGATTTAGATCTTGTCTTTCCTCGATCACCACGTTTCCTTTTCAAAGGCCTGTCTCGTGCTACCATGGTCTCTGCTAAAGAGCTTCCTTAGCTAGATTTTCACCTCATCTTTTCTGTAAGCAATAATGCAACAACTAACTCCATCTTGAGAGTTTCAACGTGACTCAAGTTCATAATAAGATTATCCCAAGACTTCGATATAGAACTATTGAAAAATCGGATAAGCAGCATGTGTAAATTTCAAAAATTTTGAAAACAGGCAGCAAAAAATAAATCGGGTTAAACTCTTTAACCTCACATGCAAGATACCAGATCTAAACCTATCCAAATTCAAAAAAAGTACATATTATAAATTTAAAATTTAAAAAAAAATTATGAGATCGGATCTCATTACCTTTACGCTGGTAGAAATTCATCGCTTTCAATGATCTCGGATTCGTAGGAAGTTTAGCCGCACACTTGTTTGACCTCTATGGGCATCCACCGGGATCGATCTCGAACTTTTTCTTCTTGTATGAGATTCTTCTTCTCAAAAAGAACCTTGATCTTGAAGACTTTGATCAACTCTTTTGATCTCAACTATGAAACCAACTCCTTTGATCTGCAACCTTTTCTTTCTCTTCTCGATCTTCAATCTCTAAATTAGCAACCCTTGTTTCTTGGCGTGTGGAAGGAATGCACCCAACTTTTGGGTATGAAAAGGAAGAAAAAGAAGAAGAGGAGGCATGGAGAGGGAGAGAGAAATTTTTCTTGATCAAAAAATTAATCAATCTTGAAACCCTAGAAGCCTTCCTTTAAATAGACACAAACCCTGACACATATTAGAAATCCTATCAACTTAAAAAGGTAGATTTTTATCTCATAAGAATCTTCTACCTTTTAAATCTGATTTATGCCAAATAAAATTAGATATAAATAATAATTAATCAGCCCTTTTAAGTGTGTACAACAGGCATCCATAGAATACATGTCAGGTGATTGTTGGCGCCCCACAAAGGGATCTCTAGCCAAAAGAGATGGGGCATGGACCCCACTCTCTCTCCTCCATGTCATGACACATAAGAGGAGGTGGGCCCCTCTAGGATATGGCGTCCAATAATTTTTAAAAAAAAAAGATGCACCACAAATTCTTCCATCTATTCCACATACATACTTAGAGATAATTAAAAAATAAAGAACAGATAATGTTAAGATAATTATGCCAACTAATTGACTTAATTAAATCCTCTTGGGCTCACAATTAAGAGCCCAATTAGATCCAAATAAATTTAGCTTAGATTTAAGGCTATGGACTTGATCAAATCAAAGTCTCAAAAAGAATTAGGTTTAATCGTGTGCTAGCATGATTCTCATAAACCTAATAAGATTTCAATAAATCCTAACCCAATTGAAACTTCATAAGTTCAATTGATAAATTCGAGATTAAATCCCTTAATGTGTGATCTCATAGATTCTATTCTATCTGGTAGTTTCGATGATATTGTGATCTCTATCACAATATCATCGAAACTCTTTACGATGGATTGAAATATTTTCAATTCTACCCTTCGAGGGCCATCGATCATCATGATGACACCCGATGAGTCTCACAATCCATCAGTGACACCTAGCAGTATGTAGTGACAATCTAGTAGAATGAAAGTATGAATCTTTAGGTATAGTTATCGTATGATTCAGTCCTTCTATTGTGAGTCCCGACTTGACGGAGGTCATAGAGAGCTCATCAGATCCCATCATCAGTCATATGCTAGATTGACTCGACTTGAGTTCATTTGACAATCCTGTGAAAATTTTTTTTCGATATTCATACTTGTTTTGGCCAAAGATTTTCTGAACTCAGTCTCACAAATTACATAGAACTTCTCCTTTTCTATCAAGATCGATAGATCTCATCTAAGTGCATCCTACTCCAAACAGCGAACCTGAACCTACTGAAGCCAACATACACAGCAAGGACCCAAATGACTAGGGACCAAAAGAATGTGCAGTCAAGCTCAATAGTCTCACTGCGAATAACCAATGACACCGTAGATCAAAAGATCACTCACACCACTACAGTATCGAGAAGATCACTGACGAGTGAGTAGACATCTATGTGATTTTCGTATTGGTCACGCTTAGTGTAAGTTATTCTCTAACAATCACCTGCACCTTCACCCCAGTGTCTTCACACCGTTGACCCGAGACTCATCTGTCCATAAGAGAGGTGAACCATGCATCGATCTCAAATGAATTGATCACTGTCCTTCGTGACGATCCATTGATCGAGAGTATTTAGAAATTAACCACTAATTAATGTATATCTCAAATTCTTAACTCTTTAAGAATATAAAAAAATCATCTTTATTAATTTCTAGGACAAATCATAGACACATAAACATGATTGAAAAGAAAAAATCTTTTATTGATAATAAAAAATTATAAGTATAAGTATAGGTCCAAGAATTATATAATGTGTCAGTCAACAATTGACTTCTATGACATAAATCCAACAAACTCCCACTTGACCTAAAGCCAATTGGCCATATACCTAAGACCCATCTTCTCAAGGTGAGCTTCGGTCTTCTATTGGCTGAGAGGCTTGATCAGTGGTCCGCCACATTCAGCGCAGAGTCCACTCTCTGCACCTCGACGAACTTCTTCTCAAGGTATTTGCGTATGATATGAAATCGCCGCTCTATATACTTAGACTTCTGATGAGACCTGGGCTCCTTAGCGAGAGCTATGGCACCGTTGTTGCCACAGTACAGTGCAATGGCATCTGATGTTATCACACCCAGCTCCGCAACGAACTTTTTGAACCAAAAGGCTTCCTTATTAGCTTCAGAGGTGGCAATATACTTGGCTTCCATAATTGAATCTGCAATGATCGGCTGCTTGAAACTTTTCAGCTAACCACACCACCATTACACAAGAAGATACATCCTGATGTAGACTTTCTATCATTGATATCAGCTATAAAATCTGAATCGGTATATCCCTCAACTTTCAACTCCGATCTTCCACCAAAGACCAATATCAAATCCTCAGTCCTTCTCAAGTACTTAAGGATGTTTTTAACATCAATCTAGTGTTCTTCACCTGGATTCGCCTGATGTTTACTCGTGACACTCACGGCAAGTGCTATATTAGGGCGTGTACATAACATGGCATACATAAAACTCCTTATTACCAAAGCATAAGAGATTTTACTCATATGCTGGATCTCCTCAAGTATGTCAGGGCACATCTTCTTGGAGAGATGAATGCCATGTCTAAGGGGCAAAAGACCCCTCGTAGAGTTTTTCATGCTGAACCTCTTCAGCACCTCCTTTATGTATATATGCTGTGAGAGTCCTATCATTCTCTTGGATCTATCTCTATAGTCCTTTATACCAAGAATATAGGAAGCTTCTCCTAGATCGTTCATGACGAACTCTTTCGACCACCATACTTTGATCGACATCAGCATAGGAATATCATTTCCAATCAAGAGGATGTTATCCACGTACAATACAAGGAATGTGACAGCGCTCCCACTGATCTTTTTATACACACATGGCTCCTCCTCATTTTTGATGAAATCAAATATTTTGATCACATCATTGAAGCAAGTGTTCCAACTCTGAGATGCTTGCTTGAGTCCATATATGCACCTTTACAGCTTGCAGACCTTGTGATCACTATCACTGGACGTGAAACCCAGAGATTGCTCCATATAGATATCTTCCTCAAGATATCTATTTAGGAAGACAGTTTTCACATCCATCTGTCAGATTTTATAATCATAAAATACTGCTATAGCAAGTAGAATACGGATGAATTTCAGTATGGCTACGTGCAAAAAGGTTTCATGATAGTCTATGCCTTTGCGTTGACTGTAATCTTTCGCAACTAACCTTGCCTTATAGGTCTCTATCTTACCATCCGAGCCAATCTTTCTTTTGTAAATCTATTTACACCTAATAGGTACAATACCTTCAAGTGGATCTACTAAGGATCAAACTTGATTAGAATGCATAGAGTCAATTTCTGACTTCATTGCATCCATCCATTTTTCAGAGTCCACATCTAACATTGTCTCATCGTAGGTTTTGAGATCATTCCTAATATTTCTATCTCTCACAAGGAACGCTTCCTCTAAATCTTCTATAAGAATACCTAAGTATCTTTCAGGAGGATGGGAGACTCTACTTGATTTACGAGATGGAGTAGGTATCACATCTACTGACTCATTATTGAGTTTAGGTCCTTAGACTTGATGCTCTTCAGAGACTTTCTCTTCGAGCTCAATCTTCCTCTCACTGCCTCCATCTTGGATAAACTCTTTTTTTAAGAAGACGGCATGGTGACTCATAATCACATTATGACCCTCAGGAAGATAGAAGTAGTATCCCATGGTTTCCTTAGGATACCCTATAAAATGAGACCTAAATGATCTAGCCTCTAACTTGTTCGCCTGCTGTTGCTTGGCATGGATCGGACATCTTCAAATCTTGAGGTACTCAAGAGTTGGCTTCTTACTATGCCATAATTCATATGGTATGGTAGGAACGAATTTAAAGGAAACCCGATTCAAGAGATGAATCGCAGAAAGCAAAGCATGTCCCCAGAGAAAGTCAGGAAGGTCTGTGAAGCTCATCATGGATCAAACCATATCTAATAGGGTCCGATTCCTCCTTTCAGATATCCCGTTGAGTTGAAGCATCTCTGGAGGTGTCCACTGTGAGACTATACCATTGTCCTATAGATAGGTCCAAAATTTTCTACCAAGGTATTCTCCTCCTCGATCTGATCGAAGAACCTTTATGAGTTTTTCAGTCTGTTTTTCTACTTCATGTCTGAATTCTATGAATTTTTTAAATACTTCAGACTTTCGGTGCATCAGATACATGAACCCATACCGTGAATAATCATCAGTAAAGGTTATGAAGTAGAATAGCCACCCCTGGCTTATACATCAAATAGACTACACATATCAGTGTGTACCAGGGTTAATATCTCAGTGGTCCTTTCTCCTTGTCCTATAAAGGATAGCTTGATCATTTTTTCTTGAAGATATGATTCACAGACTAAATAAGACTCGAAAGTCAGTGGTCCAAGAAGACCATCTTTCTCCAATTTGATGAGTCTATCTTCTCCAATACGGCCTAGCCTAAGGTGCCACAGATACTTTTGGTTGATCCTATCTCTAGATCTCTTAGACCCTATAGCATTTACTATTCACTCGTTAATGTTTATACTTGCATCCGTATACAAATGGTAAAGACCGTCAATCAAGAAAGCATGTGCCATAAGTTTATTTTCAAAATAAATAGAACACATATCTTTATTGAAATAAAAATTATAATTATCTTGTGCCAGCACAGAGACAGAAATCAAATTTTTACTGGCTACAGATACATAGAAATAATCTTTTAAAAGCAAACTAAATCTTAATGGTAGTCATAAAGGGTAGGTCCCGACGGCCACAGCAGCAACCCTTGCTCCATTACCGACTCGAAGAGTGATCTCACCTTCCCTTAGCCTCTTAACTTCTTCAAGATCCTGCATTGAAGTACATAAATGTGCACTTGAACAAGAATCAAGAATCCAACTAGAAGAAGAGGAAACCATTAGATTAGTTTCAATAACGAGCAACTCAGACGTACCTTCAGAAGGCCCATCCTTCTTCCTGCTCTTGATAGTCACCAGGTAGGTCGGACAGTTCCTTCTCCAGTGGCCTTCGACATTGCAATGAAAATATTTTTCTTTATCCTTAGCCTTCTTCGAAACCTATTTTTTGGGCTTGGCCTCATTCTTCTACTTTTTGCGAGCTTTTTCTTTTTCTTGAAAGAAGACTTTCTTTTAGAGGAAGCCCGCTCCACAGTTAGAACTTGCCCCTTGAACTTTTCAAGGTGCCCTCTACAGTCACCAGCATATTCAATAATTCTGACAAAGTAGCATCAATCTTATTCATATGGTAGTTCATAATGAACTACCCATATGAGTCAGGAAGAGACTGAAGGATCAGATCCACCTGCAATTTCTTGTCCATATTCATACCGAGCTTCTGAAGCTCCTCTATGTCCTTGATCATTATCAAACAATGATCATTGACAGCTTGCCCATTACGTATCTTCATTCTGAAAAATCTCTGGGAGACCTTAAAGCGAGCTGTGCGACTCTGTTCACCATACAACTCTTGCAGGTGAACCAGCATCTCTCTGGCAGTCCTTATATCTTCATGCTGCTACTGAAGATCATTGGACATGGATGCTAAGATGCAGTACTTTGCCTTGTTATCTTCGTCTATCCACTTCTCAAGTGCAGCTCGTTGATCAGCAGATGGGCAAGCAGGTAATGCAGCCGCTTCCTGATCGAGGATATGGGTGAATTTTTTTGAATTGAGAACAATTCTCAAATTTTGAAGCCAGTCTTTGTAATTGGTACCGGTCAACCTATTTGTATCAAAGATTCGGGCTAAGGGGTTTGAACTTGACATGGTTATCTGCAAAGAGAACAGTTTCTAGTTAGATTTTATATTTATAATATTATTTATTCTAAAAATTTTAAAAACAAACAAAGGCTTCCACTATTTTCTCGAATCTCCCACGCTCCTCGGGTGGAGAAACGGAAACCTATACGCGATCAGTTTTAAGTGGGTACTGCAGTCTCATTAATCTATACACACCTCACCTAACAGTTATTGGTAAGTACAGACTGATGAGTGGACAATACTTTGTTCATTACTTCACTAAGCAAGATGCAGTGGGCTTGGTCTCTAAGTCCTGTTGCCTCACCTAACAGTTATTGGCATATTCCTTAGTTAAGCCAGACCCATCGTTCACTAGTGGGCACAAAGCCATTATTAGGATCTTCACCTAACAGTTATTGGGACCAACCCCATCTCTACCCCGGGACATCAAATATCAATAGAGTGGTTGTACCTTCTCGATGCAATCGAACCACTGTAACCAGTCGAGAATGATCAATGCTAGAAAGGTACCCGCATCTCTACACCGATGGAAGACCTCTAAACTTAATATTTAATGAAGAAAATTAGGTTTAGATCTCTTTTAAATCAGTAGATTTGACATCCGACTGATTAAATCAGGTCGGCACATCAATATGTCTAACCATCTTAGTTGGCATGGATGAACTCAAGTAAACAAGTAACCCAACACAAAACTGAATCTCCCAAGATAGCCAGGTAAGTTAAGATGCATGGGGGTCTCTCCATTGCTTTTTTTAGATACCAATCAAAATTGATCAGGTCAGACAATAGAACCAATTAAATAATCACCATCTAAATACTTGTCTTAGACACTAAATTGGTTGATTAGAATCGATTAGATTAACCTATAGAGACGGACCTGAACCATTAAGCCAAATTCGATCTTAAGTCAATCAACTCACATCAAAATATGAATCGATACGGTCAACTACAACTAAAGTCAACTTTGAGCTCCTTTGATCTAATCCTAATCATCCATCGATTAGATTCAATCAACTGCTCAAAATTGAAGACAGATTCTAGCCTGATCTAATCAATTAGACCTTATTGTAGTTTGTTCACTTAGACTTAATTTGTTCAACCCATACCCACATACAACAACATAATTTTAGATCTAAAAATAACTTTTAGATTATATTTCATTGCATGTAATTAATGACTTATGATTTTGAAACTGTTTCAGATCTAAACCAAGTTTTATTTATCGAATATATGTAGTTTCAGATCTAAATCAAATATGCATCACATATATATTAATTTCAGATCTAAAACTAAATTTATACATATCAAATATATATATAATTAGATCTAAAATAATAATTAAAATATTTTAAAAATATCTTTTCAAAAATTGATTCACATCAAACTAGGACAACCCTTACAATATAGAAAGTAAACCCTATATCAGGATAACCTTATATCAATTTGATGTAAATTTTTAATCATTCTAATTTTAGATCTAAATATAAATTAAATATATCACATATATTAATTTTTAGATCTAAAAAATTTGATTTAATTATTTTTAAAATAATTTTCAAAATCGATCAATCTTATGCTAGGACAACCTTTGCAGTATAGGAGGTAAACCCTAAACCAGGACAATCTTATATCAACACAAAATTGATTTTAAATCATTAAAACTTTTAGATCTAATTTAAAAATCAGATCATGTGTTTTCAAAACATGTGGCTCTAATACCACTATTAAAAAATCTGATAAGCAGCATGTGTAGATTTCAAAAATTTTGAAAATAAGCAGCAAAAAATAAATCGGATTAAACCCTTTAACCCCACATGCAAGATACCAGATCTAAACCTATCCAAACTCAAGGAAAGCACATATTATCAATCTAAAATTTAAAAAAAAATTATGATATCAGATCTCATTACCTTTGCGCGGGTAGAAATTCACCATTTTCGATGATCTCGGATTCGTAGAAGGTTAAGCCGCACACTTGTCCAGCCTCTACAGGTATCCACCAGGATTGATCTCAAATTTTTTCTTCTCATATGAGATTCTTCTTCTCAAGAAGAACATTGACCTTAAAGACTTTGATCAACTACTTTGATCTCAACTGTGAAACCAACTCCTTTGATCTGCAGCCTTTTCTTTCTCTCCTCGATCTTCAATCTTTAAGTCAGCAAACCTTGTTTCTTGGCATATGGAAGGAATGCATCCAACTTTTGGGTGTGGAAAGGAAGAAAAAGAAGAAGAGAAGGTGTGGAGAGGGAGAGAGGAATTTTCTTGATCAAAAATCAATCAATCTTGAAACCCTAGAAGCCTCCCTTAAATAGACACAAATCCTGATACGTATTAGGAATCCTATCAACTTAAAAAGGTAGAACTTATCTCATAAGAATTTTTTACCTTTTAAATCTGATTTATACCAAATAAAATCAGATATAAATAGTAATTAATCAGCTCTTTTAAGTATGTACAACAGACATCCATGAAATATATGTCAGATAGTTGGGGCGCCAACTCTTGACATCCCACAAAGGGATCTCTAGTCAAAAGAGATGGGGCGTGGACCCCACTCTCTCTCCTCCATATCATGACACATAAGAGGGGTGGGCCCCTCTAGGATATGGTGCCCAATAATTTTCAAAAAGAAAAAGATGCGCCACAAATTCTTCCATCCATTCTACATGCATACTTAGAGATAATTAGGAGATAAAGAAGAGATAATGTTAGGATAATTATGCCAACTAATTGACTTAATCAAATCCTTTTGGGCTCACAATTAAGAGCCCAATTAAATCCAAATAAATTTAGGTTAGGTTCAAGGCTATAGACTTGATCAAATCAAAGTCCCAAGAAGAATTATGTTTAACCGTATGCTAGCATGGTTCTCATAAACCTAATAAGTTTTCAATAAACCCTAATCCAATTGAAACTTTATAAGTCCAATTGATAAATTAGAGATTAAATCCCTTAATGTGTGACCCTATAGGTTTCATTCTATCTGGTAGTGAGATATATCATGATCTTTATCACAATATCATCGAAACTCTTTTCGATGGGTTGGAATATTTTCAATTCTATCCTTCAAGGGCCATCGATCATCAAGATGACGTCCAATGAGTCTTACAATCCATCAGTGACACCTAGCAGTATATAGTGACAATCCAGTAGAATGAAAGTATGAATCTCTAGGTGCAGTTATCGTATGATTCAATCTTTCTATTATGAGTCCCGACTTGACGGAGGTCATGGAGAGCTCGTCAGACCCCATCGTCAGTCATATGCTAGATTGACTCGACTCGAGTTCATTTATGAATCCCGTAAAAAAATTTTTCCAGTATTCACACTTGCTTTGGCCAAAAATTTTCTGAACTCAGTCTCACAAATCACATAGGACTTCTCTTTTTCTACCAAGATCGATAGATCCCATCTAGGTGCATCCTACTCCAAATACTGAATCTGAACCTACTGAAGTCAACATACACAGAAAGGATCCGAATGGCTAGGGACCAAGAGAATGTGCAGTCAAACTCAGTAGCCTCACTGCGAATAGCCAATGACACTACAGGTCAAAGGATCACTCACACCACTGCAGCATCGAGAAGATCACTGATGAGTGAGTAGACATCTATGTGGTTCTCGTGTTGGTCACGTTCAGTACAAGTTATTCTCTAACAACCATCTGCACCTTCATCTCAGTGTCTCTACATCGCAGATCCGAAACTCATCTGTCCACAAGGGAGGTGAACCGTGCATCGATCTCAAATGGATTGATCACTGTCCTCCGTGACGATCCATTGATCGGGAGCATTTAGAAATTAATCACTAATTAATATATGTCTCAAATTTTTAACTCTTTAAGAATATACAAAAATCATCTTTGTTAATTTTTAAGACAAATCATCGACACATAAATATGATTGAAAAGAAAAAAGTCCTTTATTGATAATAAAAAATTATAAGTATAAATATAAGCTCAAAAATTACATAATATGTCAACCAACAATTGACTTCTAGGGCACAAATCCAACAAGAACAAAATAGAATGCTAGCCTTCTCTTCATCTTCAATTCTGATATCTAGGGCTGCAAACTTGCTTACAATGGAATTGAATATACCCAAGTACTCTTAAACTGATGCCCCGTCCTTCATCTTTAGATTATATAATTACCGTCTTAAATAGATTTTATTTATCAAAGACTTTCTTTCATAGAAGTTCTTCAATTTTTTCCAAACCCCTTTTGCAGTAGTCTCGACCTCGATGTGGAACAATACCGAATAATCCAACATCAAATAAAGATTCGCCATTGCCAGCTTGTCTTTCTCCTCATATTGTCCATCCGTCATCTCTTGAGGTTTGTATTTTTTTTCTTGCAAAGTAATTTCAAAACCATCCTTGATCAATACCGCCTGCATTTTCATCTTTCAAAGTATAAAGTTTGATCCATCAAACCTCAGTATCTCGTATTTTATTGTCGTCACCTTATCCGTCATTGTTTCAAATCAAATCAGCTACAAAAGAATCTCCTTACTCTGATACCAAACTGAAAAGATTGATCGAGGGATAATCGAGTACACCTCAATCCATACGGCACACAAGCACAGCGGAAACAAGATCATTTTGTAGAGGAAAGATAACTAAAACAAACATAAAATATAAAATAGGAAAGATAATCAAATAATAAAAATAAGAGAAAAAAAAGCACATCAGATTTACGTGGTTCGGTCTGATTGTTGGCCTACGTCTACAAGCAAGACCTTCTCAACGTTCTTCTTTTAATAATCCATAGCACAATGAAATACAAAATTAGAGAAGAAAATAAGAAGCTCACACACTCTCTTTTACAAAAGAGAAACACCCTTTTTCTCTCAAAGGAGTCTAACGTCACTCTAAAAATTTTCTATTTTTTTGCTCTCAGGTCTCTCTGTTCACTATTTACAATCCTCTGCTTGTTCCCTTTAAATAGAGCTCGAAATCATGAGAGAACTAGTCTAAACCGCGATAAAAAAAGGACTCTGTTTCATTGTTGAGTTGAAAACTCTGAAGCCTGTCGTTAGATCTACATCGCACGGTCCAAAAAGCACCTGAAAACTAGTTGAAAAATGCCCAAAATCAATCGAAGAACTCCATCAGCCATTCGATCAAAATCAGAAAGAAGAGGAGCCATCCGATCACGCCTATAATGTGGGCCACCATTGCTTTACATGGTAAAGAGGGATATCAGCCGTCTGATCGTGTGTATGGCGAGCTCTCATCTGTCGGATGGTGCTCAAATCTGGTGAACCACCGGTGGACTGTGTCTAGTCCACGAAATATTGCGTGCACCAATCAACCCCATACCGCTTGGGCTTGGGCCGCTCGCTCGTGCACCTGTGCACTGGGCTGAGCTTATGCATGGGTCTGGGCTGGGCCTGCTCTAGTTGCTGCGTCTGGGTCTGGACTGCCACTAAACATGGTCTTCAAACTAACAGGGTGTACCCCACTGGACTGATTTGTTTTTGGTACTAATCTTTTTTGTCCAGAGAAAATCACATCACAAGTAGCGTGTGAATACAGAACAAGAAATATTCTAGTCCTACCGTTTAATTATAAGTGATTTCACATACATAGCTTCTCTAGGACAATTGTTGAAACATGTGAGGGGTGTACCCCACCTCGAACCGAATTTTTTTTGGGTACTAATCTTCTTTGTTTAGGGAAAATCACATCATTCATAAGGAGAAAAATAGTAAGAATACTTATTAAAGTTACCTTTATTGATGCATAGGTGTCCCATGCACAAGAATGTCTAATAATTCACTCTGACTTGTAATTGTTCCTTAGAGATTAATACAAATTCTTGATACGAACCTTGTCATCTTTCTTTTTTTGTCTTAGCTGTTTTAAAAGTATAAGAGGATTTAGAGGTTAGCTTTCTAGTTGGATCAGCTTAAATTATGATATAACTAATAAGGTATATTCTTATACTAGACAAGTAAGGTAGATTTTATTGCAGCTCACTCCTTGCTTAGAATTGTCTTGGATAAGAGTTCAGCACAGATTTTAAATAATTAATGCCAGTGCAGGCAGGTCACACAAGTCTGTTTAATCCTACAAACAGTTTTCTTCACCTAAAGAGTTATGGTCCCAGCCAACTCAAGTTTAATGAGAAAAGAGTAAGAAATAATCATGACAATGATAACAACATGCAACACAGATTGTTCTTTTACCGAGAATGATGTTCGTTAGGAATTCAGCAGCAAATTTAGATAATCAATGTCACAGTTGTTCACTAGCAATAAAACTCTAAAAATTTGTTACATGGAGCTTTCTGTGCTTAAGAGTTCTGGTCCATGGCTGACCTCCTTTTAATGAAAAGAAGGAGTGGAAAGCATGATGATAACAGCAACAACCAGCAGCAAAACACACCTTCGGTTCACATCTTGAGCCACAGATCAAATATTTGTAGCCATATGGCTCTATTATTATGTTCACCTATGCTTCTAGTGCTGTTGACATCTCTTTCTTGAGATGACCAAGATGTGACTGCCAAAGGTGTATTAATGTGTTTCTATCTATGTATTAGGATCACTATTTTCTGAAAAAAATATATATATTAGGATTGTTAGAGGTGTTTGATGCTTCTTGTGTGCTGAATGTTTACTGCTTGATGTGGCTTATTGAGTTCAGACTAAGTCAGATGAAATCTTGGAATCAATGGTGGACTTGGCAAGGTAGGCAATTTGCAAATGGCTTTAATGTCTCATTCAGGACATGGATTGTACAGGATAATGACAATGTTGAACTCTAGACTTTTTGGTGGCGGTCAGACTTGTGCGCCTAGTTGATATCCATCGTGATATGTTGATTCAGAGTAACCACTAGCTCATTTACATCTAGTCATGGATCCGAGAGTGACTTGTTGATTCAGGTTTCAACAACTTTGGCCTCTGACATCGAGGTTTCTTTGACTTGTTGGAATTGCATTAACTCCATATTCTTTCCTTCCTTTCAAGATAAAGTGATTGTGATTGAGATAAAGACCCAAGAGTTCTCACTTGAAAATGTGCCTTTTGGGAAAAGATACCTATTGGGAAGAGATACCTTGTGGTAAAGGTACATTATGAGAAGATATGATAAGTAACCATTCATAAGAGTGGTGAATGAATAGATGTGATTAAAAAGTTACGACGGCTTAGAGAGACCTGATGAAAGGATATCTTAGTGCTATTAGTGTCTATAAATAAGGCATAGAGGCATCACTTCAGTGATAACAATTTCATTTATCCATTCTCTTTCTTTTCTCTCTATAAATATCCTATCACTACAGAAAATATGGTCATTAACGACGCTATTAATGTTATTTTACGACCCTTTAAAGCGTCGCTATTTCGCTTTACGATGCTTCGAAAAGCGTCGGCAAAGCGTCGCCTATGTAAGAGTGGAGATGAAAAGCGCCGACGCTTTTTAAAAGCGTCGTTATTTTTTAACGACGCTTTAAAGCGTCGTAAAAATTAACATTAACGGCGCTTATAAGCGTCGTTAAACTTGTCTTAACGACGCTTATAAGCGTCGTTAAATATATTTTTAACAACGCTTTAAAGCGTCGCAAAAAGCAATTTTAACGGTGCTTTTTAGCGTCGTTAATGACTCCGCGTCATAAACTCTCCCAAGACGCTTTTGGAAGCGTCGGCTTTTTGTCTTTAACGACGCTTATAAGCGTCGTTAAAGTAATTTTAACGACGCTTATAAGCATCGTTAAAGGTTTTAAGAGAAAAAAAAAATACAGGTATTATCTATAAAAAAAAAAAAAGAATACATATATTTCTGTACGAAATTATATCAATTATTCGAACATAAACCTGTACAATCACCACATTCACATTCACACCTGTACAATCATCACCACCATTCACATCAAAAGCAAACTTAAATAGAAAATTTAACCAAACCAAAAGATAATATTTTATATAAATAAAAATAAAGTACTAATCGTCCATTACAATCAAGAGTAATATAAATAAATATAAAAATACAATAAAAATAAAATAATATCAATCTGCAGGCGGATGGTCGTCGTTGTCTCCACGTGACGTGCCGCTATCTCGAAGGGTGCCTGATGTGTCAGGAGCCTACAAGAAACATATCAAAAGCATGATTTGCATATCTATAAATAAAAATATATAAATCATTAAATTAATACAAAAATATATATTTAATATTATGTGTTTACCTGAGATGAACCATACATCTCTAATAAAGATGTAAGGCGATCAATCTGTCCCCTCATGGCCTGCATCTCGGCACGGCTCTGTCGCATCTCCTCCATCTCAGCGGCACGACTCTGTCTAATCTCCTGTATCTCCACCTCGAGTCTGCGAACGCGTGAATCCTGAGCATCTGCTACAGCATGCTGCGTATATCTACTAACCTCAGATAACTGAGTGGGGGTGACTCCTACTCCATAACCCCTCACTCGGCCGTAGCGCTCTGGTCCCATCAACTCTGTGAACACCTCGGCCTCGATACGGCTCTGCTGTGTAGATGCTGCGGACTCGTCGTCACGCTCCGCAATGAGAGATGTAGCCCTCTCCTGTATTTTTTTTGAAAACAAGAGTTATACATTAATAGCTAACAAGATTAAATTTAAATCATTGCAAAAAATATAATATTAATAATGCCGTACATATAAATCTCTCGACTCATCTCGAACAAAAGTACCATCCTGATGAGTATGAGTCATCCGGTAAAACTCCACTTGTCCGGGTTCCCTCCCATGCTCATCCTCCTACATAAATAATTTTAATTTTAAGCAAACAGTTATAATAATTTAAAAAAATATATGAGTATCATGATACAGACATGATCCACGATACATAATGATATTAGTTATATAAATATTTCAACATAAAAATTAAAAGTTAATTATGAAAGTTTAAGGAACATACAAACTCCTGTCGGAGTCGTGCATAACTCTTCGACCCCGATGTATGAGGAACAGACTGAGCTGCTCGTGCAGCTCTACCAATAGCAGAATAAGTCTATAAAATAAAGTAAAGAACTTGTTATATATATAATATATAATAAAAATTAATATTTTTATAAAATATTTAGGAAAAAAAGATAATAAACAGATAATATACCTGTGCCCTCTCGGAGAACCAATAATGAACCAACTCCATCCACTGATGAGGGGGTACATCAGGAGGACAATTCCTAGCAACCTCCTCCTCTGTCATACCCTGTCTCATATAGTCCTTCTTCAATTGTGATCTATATTCTTTCCATTTGCGGTTGAGAGACTTCATTACAAAATCATGAGTGGATGGAGGGAGAACAAACTTGCTCTATAAAAAAAAAGTTAAATAAAATAAATTATATAAATGATTAACAATTAATATACAGTATGAACATCAATTCATTACCTCTATAACTCGGAGGAGCTCAACTTTGTACGTTGGAAGCATGTCATTCCATTTTGCATAGCCCAACGGACATAGCTGAGGCCTCCGAGCAACAGTCCCCAAAAATGAAGTCAATAAGCAGGCAGCTTTCTTAATTGGCTGACCTAGCTGATTGCACTCCACAACAATCCTCTCGCCCTCACGCATCTGCCACACATCTCCTACTACTGTGGGTCCGCGTCTGGGGCATACTCTTCCAGATCCGTCTGCAAAAAATACATAAAAGTAACTATATCATAAATATACATAAAATGAAATAAAAAAAAATTACATGAAAGACAATATATACCCTGCACGTGTATCTCATCATCTGGCTGATGAACAGGAGGATCGTGCTGTGCTGATGATGAAGGACAGGGCTCAGAATGCTGTGCAGCTGAACTGGCCTCAGGCTGCTGTGCTGAAGAAGACGTACCGGCCTCTGTCTGTGAAAACTGGAACTGCACACCAGCATATCGTCCCCTGCGACGCATGATGTCACCTAGCATTTATATAAATAAAAGGTAGAATCAGTTAATATATGGAGTAAAATAACACAATAATTAATGCAAAATATATACATCATAAATAATTATTACCAGTAACAATCAAGCAGTAGTGTTTTCTTCGAATTCTGTTCTAACCAACATCGTCGTAGTATTTAAATCATCAGCTGGCACAAAATTATAGGGCATACATTGTGTATAAGTGTCATCGTCATCTCCTCTACTTGGTTTCCCATATCATATAAGTCTCTAGGTTTTGTTTTGATGACAGTAAATCAATCTTTATCTTTTGCGTCTTGTACATAAAATACTTGACGAGCTTGAGATGAAAAAATGAATGGATCATCCTTCAATAACACACCAGTGTGTATCAACCTTGAAAAATTTACAAGTGTAAATCCATTTGCATCTTGTTTCAAACCCCTTGGTGAGTTTATGTCTATCCAATCACATCTAAACAGTACTACTTTAAATTTTCCATAATAATCCAACTCATAGATATCTTTAAGTGCACCATAATAGGATTTTCCATCCGCTTCCACCATAACACCGCTATTCTGTGTTTTTCTAAATTTCTCTCGTTCTCTAGTATGAAATTTAAAGCCATTAATTATGAAACCTTTATATCTATTCACAATCTTGTTAGGTCCTCGAGCAAGAGCTATTAGTTCATCTGAATTATTTGTCTCCATCATCTTTGATACCTAACAAAAAATGATATGACGAAGTGCAGTTGAGTTATCTGATATTAAATATGTATCAAAAATTAATATATCCCATAATTAAATATAAATCACTCCTGATTCGAAAGCCACATAGGGAATAACTCGACCAACCATCGCTGTTCAATCCTTGCATTAGGACGAATGTTATGATTGGCTCGTCTCTGATAAATTAAAAATTCACTGCATAAAATATAAATATATCATTTAGAACATTATATCTAATATAAAATTTAAATTTTGATGTCATTCCTTAAATATACTAACCTGCGATGGTCAGATATTATGTCACTATGAAGTAACACATAACGATGTGCTTGTGCTAAGGATTTTTGATCAAGTACAATACTTTCACCTCTTTCCAAAAATTTTCCAGCAGTTAAGAACTTATACAGTTCTGCATTCTCCACAAAGTCATTATGCCGTTGAGGTCGACTAAAAATAGTCTCTACACCTTGAAGATATCTTGAACAAAATGTCAAACATTCATCCGCAATATATGCTTCAGCAATCGAGCCTTCGGGATAGGCTCTATTTCGCACATAATCTTTAAGACGCACAAGATACCTTCAAAAATTAAATATTTATTAAAATATCAGTATGCTGTTGTTTCTAATAAAATTATCAAAAGATTTAAGGTTTGTAATAATACCTCTCAATAGGATACATCCATCTATAATGTACCGGTCCACCAACTTTAACTTCTGAAGCTAGGTGAATGAGCAGATGTACCATAATAGTGAAAAATCCAGGAGAAAAAATCTTTTCCATCTGGCAAAGTGTAATTGCAATATCGGATTCTAACTGATCAAGTTTCCGAGGATCAATAACTTTGGAACATAACACCTTAAAGAATGACGATAATCGAAGTACAATTGTAACAACTTGTTTCGGCAATGACGATCTTAAAGCTATTGGAAAAATATCTTGCATCAATATGTGACCATCATGACTTTTAAGATTTGAAAGTTTTCGATCCTTTAGATGCACACATCATGAAATATTTGATGCATATCCATCGGGTACTTTGATACTTTTCAAAACTCCCAAAAAATTATCCTTTTCTCGAGCAGACATTGTGTAACATGCAGGAGGCACATAAATTCTATCATTAGCAAGCATTTTAGGATGAAGTTCCTGTCGGATACCCATTTCTTTTAAATCAAGACGTGCCTTCATGTTATCTTTGCTCTTTCCATCAAGGTTTAAAAATGTTCCAAGTAAATTATCGCAAACATTCTTCTCTATATGCATGACATCAAGATTGTGCCGAATAAGATTATGTTTCCAATAAGGTAAGTCAAAAAAGATACTTCATTTTTTTCATAAATATTTACTTAGCTGTTGTGTAGATGCTATCTGTGTGTCTTCCTCATTTTCATCCTCGAAATAATTGTCTGGATCTTGAAACACCTCTGCATCTATAGTACTGATACTGACTTCTTCTGGTAACCCTTCGTGCACTGAGCTTTCAACATCATCCCTTCCTCTTTTTTTAGAGGACTTTGAGTGCTTACCATAGCTGTAATTCATGCCATCCATTTGTCTATGAACATCAGTTCCAGAAGGTGGAATAGGGGTACATCCCAATTCTATAGTACCATCAAACAAATCTTTCTGAAATCGAAACGGATGATTTGCTTCCAACCAACGACGATGTCCCATGTAACAAAATTTACCTCCATGTTTTAACCAAATTGAATGTGTTGAATCTCCACAACAAGGACATGCGACCCGTCCCTTTGTACTCCAGCCAGATAAATTGGCATATGCTGGAAAATCATTAATAGTCCATAACAAAGCTGCCCGTAGTTTAAATGTTTGGCCGTTGGAAGCATCAAATGCATCAACACCCTCCCACAATTGTTTCAATTCCTCTATCAAAGGCTGTAGAAAAATATCAATATCATTGCCTGGACCCTTATCTCCTGGAATAACCATTGACAAGATAAGTGATGATTGTTTCATGCACATCCACGGTGGCAAATTGTAAGGTATCAAAACGACTGGCCAAGTGCTGTAGGTAGAACTCAGGGTCCGAAATGGATTGAAGCCATCAGAAGCTAAGCCAAACCTAACACTGCGAATATCAGAGGCAAAATCAGGATGCCTATCATCAAATGCTTTCCATTGAAGACTATCTGCTGGATGTCTCAACATTCCATCCTTTGTACGTCCTTCATGATGCCATCTCATTGATGAAGCTGTTTTTGATGATGCATAAATCCTTTTCAATCTAGGTATAAGAGGAAAGTAACGCAATACCTTGACCGGTTTCTTTTTACTCTGCGTTGCATCCAATTCATTCAGTACATCATCTCGATCTTCTTTTTGTGTTATCCATCTTGAAGATCCACATACATTGCATGACTCTTGATTAGCGTTTTCACCCCGATATAACATACAATCTTTCGGACAACTATAAATCTTTTCGTATCCAAGATCCAATTCCTTTACTACTTTCTTGGCTTCATAATACGATGGTGGTAAACGAGTGCTTTCTGGAAATGCATCCTTTAATAACTTGAGCAGCATGGTAAAACTCTTTCCAGACCATCCATTCAAATATTTTATATGAAATAAATGTACAAGAAAAGAATCTTAGAAAATTTTGTACAACCCGGATATAATTCTTCGTTTGCATCTTTCATTAAGGTGTGATAACGAGCTGTCTCATCATTAGATGTATGTATGGGCTCCTCAACATGCATACGTTCCGTATGCGTACATCCATCAAACATCCCAACTGTTTCTTGTATACTACTGGATTCTCCTAAATTTTGAATATCAAATCCAAAAGCATCTGTGATCAAACCCCTTATATCATCATCTCTTGCAGAATTGTCTTCTAGGCTAGTGGATCCAAAATGAGTCAGGGATTGGTTACATGATGATGGCAACATAAATTCTCCATAAAAAATCCAGTCGGTATAACCTCTTAAAAAACTATTCCATACCAAATATTCTTCAACATTTTGTGGATCTAAAGAAGAACTATTTACACATTTCCGACATGGACATAAAATCTTTTCATTCAAACTACTTTTCTCCATATCAAATTTAATGAAGTCATGAACTCCATCTAAATATTCTTTACTATTCCTTGGTTTATTTATCCAACTTTTGTCCATTGTAGGATAAAACTGACCGAACTTGCAATTTATCTAAAAATAAAAAAAATTATACAATCTATATTAATGCAATGAGTAAAAAATATCAGTCATTTCATAAAATCCAAAAAAATAACAGCTAGATAAAGTTTACATAGTAAATGCTTGCTATCTTCAACTAATAGGTAAAGAAGGTCCTATCTCATTCAGAAAATGCATTAATTCTATAGGTCAATTACAAAAATCAAATGATATGCAACAAGAGCCGAAAAAAATTTCGACAGCATTTCCCCTTAGTTCTTCCATATAGGAAGAACAAAAAGAAAATACCATCCGAAATTTATTCCGAACCCTCAGCATACCATTTGATTATGGTAATGACCTATAGAATTACTCATATTTTCCAAACTGTCCATACTGGACAATCAATTGATCAATGTACATAATTCTTTTATCCGTACAAAAATAAATAAATATACGGATACAATAGAATATGTACATTAATCAAAAGACGGGTCTACGTTTCTATGAAATGCAATTTTTTTTAAAATTAATTCATAATTAACATTGCCTGGCATTAAATTCACAACCATCACAAAAACACCCATGAAAATCTACTTAGCATGCATTTTAAAATTATTGCTAGCCATTTCTGTGATAAATTTTTATGTTAATGCATTTTAAAATTATTTAGATAAATTTCAACTCTAGCCATTTCTGTGATAAAAAGTTGCAACTAATACTACAATTTAATGAGAGATTATCAACCAACTTGAATATTTCACAATGATATAGAAAACTATGCACCATGTGCTCATAATCTCCATATAATAAAAAAGATATTTAACTTTTCAATCACGACAAAATGAAGTCTAATCTGATAAATGAAAAGCTTGATATCTCGCTAGCATTAGGCTAAGAGCCACAAGGAAAAAAAAAACAAGTGTCATTTGATTGGACTGATAAGTAGTATGTGAACATTAGACCATACAAATCAAACAAAGCCACTTTCAACCATAAATACATGTCAAATAAGGACATACAAACTAGATTTGGATAGTCACATCAATAACTAAAAATGATCACAATCAAAATAAAAGAGCTTTCCTCCACCTTAAATTGAGTCCATGGTAGATGCTAAGTTGTCTTATGGGCCTAATTCTCATGCGAAAGTTCAAAATTTAAAGCTAATTAGCTTTTTATCTTGTAAGGTGCTTGATTAGGACATCATATTTTACACAACTTACTAGTTAAAATAAATAAGTTTTATTTTTGCTTTTGAGGAAATCTTAAGTTATATTAGTTATTAAGATGAAAAATATTTTAATACTTCAATTATAGTTAATTTAAAATGACCATTTACAATGTGATATCCTTTGTAGTTTACCTTAGATATTATTAGTATTTTTTGGTACAAACCTTGAATACCGTTTGATCACTCATATTTTATTGTATTTCTAAATCCACCCTTTATGAAACTTTCATAAAAGACCGTAAAAAGTAGTTTATTCACATCTATTTCTGAAAACACACCCCACAAACTTACAAAAATGACCTACTTCATCTTTAATGTTGCATGTTTAAGCCTATATATATATATATATATATATATATATATATATATATATATATATATATATATATATATATATATATATATATATATATATATATATTTCATTTTAGCAAAATAGACGCTCAAAACATGCATTCGGTATAGAAACAAATTATATTACTTAAATTAGACATTCTGTAGAAAACTATAACACCAAAACTAGTTGCAGTGCGAGCTTTCAGTCCAATGTGGCACCTCATGAATGGTCGAGCTAACTCCGATGACACCAACCACACTTCCGTGCACTAGTATCCCACAGGCATGTTAGTTGGGGAAGCAATAGGTAGCTAACCTGATCATAGAAAATTATGTTTATTCAACTCTACTTAATATTTTTCAATAGCTTTTGGCTTAACTTGTCGGCAATCTTCTAATTAGGAAGTCGCTATTGCCATCTCATGTGAGAGTGACAAAAATTAAAGTCGCTCCAAGACTTGATCACGTCTGCCCAAAGAGTCTGAACACTATTTTAATAGTGAATTCCTATATGAATAGATGATGCTGAATATGTCACCTATAAGCTCAATGAACATTAAAGTCTAATGTCTAATAATATTTTATATCTAAGATCTATCTAGCACATAGCTAATATGAGACTCAACAGATACTTGCACAACTCCTCGTAAAAATATGTTAATGAAACTTTCTAAAAATATGGTTGCACATTTTTCAGCAACTCAGAGCAACTAAATGAAATATATTTTGCTATGGCATTATCTCAAGAACTTTTTGAGTTAATTTTACAAAACATATGCCATTTATCAACCGGACGGCACAAAGTACTTAGGGTTAGTCCAGTAGTCCTGGGTTGATCCACCTGAATAATTTCTCTTAAGAGCATAGATCTTTTGCTTAAGCCAATGTACGTTCTTAACTCATTGCACTGCAATGAGTACTTTCATTGATTTTATGGCTGATACCATATTTTGTGAGAAACAAGAAGATCAATGTCTTCCAAAACAAACTAGAAGAAAAGCAATCAGCAACGTTTTCAAAAGCTCAGATATACTGAGCTTTCATCTGTTATATATCCATAAAACTCAGCAACCAAGTTCTGACTTTTGCTATCAAAAAAACCAAGTTCTGACTTTGTGATCAAACTGTAATCCACAAGCCTCAAAATAAAAATAAAAATAAATAAAGCAAAACAGAGATATTCACAACATTGGTCGGCATTTAAATCTTTCATGGATGCCAATATCCATACTAGTGGTTCATAAAAATCATATGTAATGCCTAACCCTCCTTTCATTAAAGCATAGACATGGAAACAAAGAAGTAAACCAGCCAACCAAAATGATTGAAACAAGAAAAATAGAGCAGGGGAAAATAAAAAAGCAAAAATAACGTTGCCATGCCATTCTTCTTCCTCCAGCATTGCAACATTTTATTATAAGAAATGGCTCCTAATTAATTAAATCACTCTGTGGGCTAACGTTGGGGATTTTCCTTGGGCTCCTCTAGCATCATCCATCGCACCTGACCTCAATGATAACATCACGTAGGTCTTTCTCGGAAAATAATAATAATAATAATAACATCACATAGGTCAGCCACCCTGAGCTCATTCCCTCTGACAAATTGGGCCAAATGGGAGGGCTAGGATTCATCTGGGTCCCATCTAATGTTTTTTCTTTTTTTTTGCTATTAAGGGTCCCATCAAATGCAACTAAGCTTCGCCTGACCCTAATTTCTTTTGATGAAAAACCTAACGCTAAATTGTGTTTCCTTCTTTGCCTCCCAGTCCCAGCCTGAAAATCTAATACCGTTGAAGCCTAAGCCTAATCGTGCTCTCTCTCCCCCCCCCCCCCCCCCATATTTTAACCATGCATCCTGTACTGTTTGAGGACTTCTGTCCGCTCAAAACATTTTGTCACCCAAAATATTCAGACACAAATTAATCAAGGGACCACTGCATTTTTAGATGCTTAACAATTGGTTAATCCTTGAGAATCATACTACAAGTTTAAGCAAATAGCAATGACGGACAATAAATTTGAGGAAAAAGAAACGAGACCGGCCCTAATTAACAAGAACAAGCTATATGCAAGAAAGCCGGCCAGCAACTCAAAAGCATAAATGACGAAGAGAAAAAGGGAGGAGAAGGACCAACCTCGGAGGACAGGTACTCGAGGACGGCGGCGAGGAAGACCGGAGTGCCGGCGCTCACGCGGTCCGCGCACTTGCCCTTCTTGAGGAAGCGGGAGATCCTTCCGACGGGAAAAATAAGCCCCGCCTTGCTGCTCCTCGACTTCTCCTTCTTTGAAGGCAACGAGAACGGCGGACGGCGGCTGCGCTACCGGTGGCAGAGATGGGGTCGGCCGTCGGCGGAGGAAAGGATGGAAAGCAGGGGCGGCGGGAGATAGATCAGGGCACGGGAGATCGGAGGTATTAAACGAACCTAACGACGCTTTTTAGCGTCGTTAAATACTGTACAAAAGCGTCGGCATTTTCTTTATTTAACGACGCTTTTGCTAAAAGCATCGGCGTTGACGTTGGATAGTTTTACGACGCTTTTAAGCGTCGTTAAACGACGATGCTTTTTAAAAGCGTCGGCAGGTCAGCGCAACTTGCCGACGCTTTCCAAAAGCGTCGGCAAAAAAATGTCGCTATATGTCCTTTTTGTTATAGTGTATTCTTTCTTAAAATTTGATCCAAGTGAGGTCATCAGTCTAACGATAAGTGGTCATTAATCTAAGGCATAAGATTTGCCTTGGGCAACAATCACTAGGTCCAAAGCTGGACATCTCTTGAGTTGTTACACCAGGTGTACAATGCAATCTCTAGAGGAGAGGATGTCACCTAGGTTGGTTGACATCAAATTTTTTGCGGTGAATGCAATGCATCCATCAATTAAATCCAAGTCCTGATATATGCATGAATAAAAACCCCTTATCTCTCTCTTCTCTCTCCATCAAAGACTGACTTGCGGATCCTTATCCAACAAAGATTGACTTGCTGATATGATTTTTTGGTTGGCATTCAAGTTATGGTACACGAGTTATGAGCAACTTGCAGTCAAAAGGGGAGAATTTGCTACAGATATGGTAGAATGAAAATTAGTGAAGAATTCTTGCGTCAACTAATGTCTTCTCCTTGCTACGAAGTGTATTATTTTGCCATCACGTGGTGTGATGAAATTAAGCACAAAATTAGAATAAAAAATATTGGTAGAATTCTTTTTATTTACCTTATTCCCCATAAAATTAATAAAATCAGATGGATCTACCACCCTTTTGCTTATTAAAAAGAAAAACAAAAAATTAATAAATAATAGATGCTATGTTATGATATTGTTATAATCACATGGCCCAAGGACTTCCTGCGTGAATCAAGGCAGGCATGAAATAGTTGTGATCTGTTTGGAATGATGAGTCGGTGGTGTTAAGACTGGAATTGTACAAATTATTTAATTAAACCTCCAACTTGAATAGATTTGAGGCAATTAGGTGGTCAACTCTAATCTATTAGTCATCAAATCCATTTAATAAGTACTAGCTTTGACCACTTTGACGGTGTTGCAACCTCCAACCATCAATGAAATGGATCACCGTTTTAGTTGGTATGTGAACCTAAGTTAGAACAGCTGTGAGTCTGTGACTCTGTAATATTACAAGTGGGCTAAAATTTTGAATCAATCTTTAGTCTCTATCCTTAGTTCAACACTACACCTCTAGCATGGAAGTTCCATGGTCAAATGGAAAGCATATTCTTTGAGCGAACCACTCAAAAGATCTTGTTCAGGAGTTCATTTGGGCATTTTGTTGAAGTTAGCTAAATTGTTGTACTTGGTGGGATTATAGCAATTATTGTCACCAAAAAAACATTTTTCCTATGTCATAGAACCTTACTTTTAATGTGCATTGTGAACTGTTGAATTTGTCCGATGCGAAGGGAATTGTAAGGACACCAGAGGGAGTTCAAAAATGGGGAAAGTGAAAACTATATGCAATTGCTAATTGTTAGAATTTTCATATTATCATATTATGACACCAGACATTGCCTCAATTAGGAAGGTCTGTCCTCATATCAAGCATCCTCTGACAAATCTTTACCTACATCAGGTAAATAATCTTGAATCCCCTTAACAAATTGAACATGAACATATACAAATGGAGAATGCACATTTTGATTGAGTTTAAGCCTTGGTTGCACGAAGGGTACTTGGACTTCTAGCCAATCACATTTGGTTCAAATATACATGGGGCTCGTGTTGTATCTTTCGTGCGAAAAATGATCGATCGTCTTTCACAATGTCACCCATTGGATAATGCTCCACATAGCTCTCAAAGCACTTCAAACCTTTCCATATCCATCTCTGCAAAACCAGTATTGCATGATCTAATGATGGATTTGTGCGAAAGAATGAAGGATCTTTCATGCGAAAGATACAACTCTATCCGATATACATGGCCCTTGAAACCATAATAGTATCTCAGTTTTAGATCTTAATTAGCCCATTCCAACTATTTCTTAGGCCATGTGCCACTTAGAAGAATTATTGTGAGTTTTGCATAGGTGAATTCCTAAAAGCTGAACCCTGGCTATTGGGGTTTGGCTACTTTTCAATTAGTGAGACAGATCATTTTGTAATGAAAGAAGGTTGCTCATATTCAGACTTTGGAAAACACCAACAAGCTATCCATGCCACTTTCTGAAAGCAAGAAAAAATGGTGTTTTTTCTGGCATTCACATTCACTTTCACAACATGAAGCGGAATAATTCACTTCCACTTTCACTTTCAGGTAACGGAACATTCATTAATCGAGTACATTGAGAATCTCTTTTTTTTTTTTTTTTTAAAGTTACTTTTGATTCAGTAATTGAACGGAACATCTTTAGCACCATCAACAAATACTAAGAACTAGCAGTCCAAGTCCTTGCTAGTCAAATATAGAAGAAAGGAAATAACAGTAGCATCTGCATGGTTCCCTGTTTCCAGTGGAAAGCATACCTAACGAGACTGCATGCACTAATTTCGGCTCTAGCACGAAAAGGTCAAAAAGCTGCATGCCGTTTTGTCTATGTAACGAATCTTGAATTTTTTGAGTTCCAACTCCCCAAGGGTTTTTCTTGGCTTTCTCCTTTGGACTTTTTGACAAAGTAACTGCTGAACACCCTCATGAACATTTTCTGCCCATATCTAACATCTTTGTCTCAAAAGGTCTTGTTGCCTCTTTGTTCCAAAAGTCTAAACAACGAGCTCTGACATCAAACCAAACTTTACCATAAAAAAAGAAAAGACATCAACCAAACTTTCAGCTTAATTCTGAACTTTGACTATGATCTTGTCCTTTTATGTTCTAAAAATCAAATCTCTCTCTCTCTCTTCTTATGAGATTCACGTTGGAATAATTTAAAAAGTCTTCATTTCCTTGGTTCTCTGGGTGTTTGTTTCTGGATTGAATGCCAAGAATATATTTGATAGTATAAACCAAAGGAAGGGCCCCATATTTTGTCTGTTTGCTTTTCCTCATTTCTTTATTTATTCACACGCAAGCTAATGATCTCAGTCTCCTCCATCCACATGCTTGAAAATAAATAAAATTAATGAACCTTGCCGACCGTCGTGCTGCCTTGGTTATTATTTTAATTTTGCATCCTCAGAGAAATGTGTGGTGGCTTGGCACTGTGTTCATACGATAAAGGACCAAGGTCTCGTTTGGTTGGAAGAAGGCGAGAGCATGGACAATGGTTAACGAAGAAACCTTTCCTGCCTGGTTGGAGTTTTCAAAAGATAAACCAAAAATAGCATTTTGATAGAAATAAAATTTTCATATTTTATGAAAAAGAATTTATATGAGTTTTTGACTTTTCGTGAACTGAGAATTGATTTTTTTTAAAAAATATGTTAAAAAAGTTATAAATACAATGAGATAATTTTTTTCTTTTATAAAAAATATAATAAATATTTTATATAATTTTTTCAAAAAAATATATACTCAATCAAATATAAGATATTTTGAAATATATTATTTTTTTTAAAATCAACTAAATATGTTAAAATCACTTTCTCAGATATTATATTTCGAAAATTATTTTTACAGAAAAATATTCCGATAAGTGGAAATTCTTTCTAACAAAATGAGCCCTAAATATAAAGGATCACTTCAAAAGAAAAGACATGTGGGCCCCATTAAGATCTCAAAAAAGATTAGGAATCAAATTTTATTAAGGACTTCTATGCGGCCATATATTTAATATCATATTGATTATTTTTTAAAAATATTTTAAATATTTATATAAAATTAAAAAATATAAATAATATTTTTTTTAATTAATTTTTTTGAATGAAGCCTTGAATTATCACCAATGATAACAGAGTAGATTGGATCCATGATTGATATAGATCAAGAGAAACTGCATCATGGATCTATTTGATCGCCAACTATGATATCTATGAATGAATTTAAATGAATTTAAATTTTAATCCAACAAGGATACTAAAGATTAAACGAGAGGAAACATATGGCTATTCGCGTGAAACCATCTCATGTTCGGTTGCATGTTGGTGAAAGATCTTGGTAAAGCCGTCCCTCTTCCGTTCAGAGCCATCTCATTTGTTTATGGGATACTATTTTGATAGCGTCCGCAGGCTGCTCCTGTGATTACGTTGGGTGCGACCTCATGGGACGGACGTCAGACCCATTCTGACAGCCGAATCTCATAATGTGGCTCAGTGGTCTATCAAAAACTAATAAATTAAGGTGTACACTAAAGTCATTATTAAATATACAGAACAGTACTAACTAGTGAGACAAGCAAGCTTTCGACTCCGTCAAACAATCCATGCCCATGAAAACTAGGGAATAGTTCCACATAGGATAGATGCCACAACCATCCCATATGCAATTATTTCCGAACAGTGATAAATGGATACATTGCTGGAACGTTTACTCGTTTGGTTCACCGGTAGTGGAAGAAAAAAATGATAATTTCTGAAAAATGAAGGTGGGATCTTTTATTTAGTTGAAATTTTAAGAAGAAAGAGAATACAAAAATCTCTTTCTATTAGAAGATATTTTTTATATTTCATAAAAATTAAAAATTTATGAAAAAAAATAGATTTTTGAACTTTTCATAGAATGAAAATTATGACTGAAAATAGATCGGATACCACGATATCCATATCCATATTTGTTTTGTTTGATGAATACAACACAGATATGGATATTATTTAGATATAAAAATTTATATTTATATTTATTTTAAATAGATATGGATATAATTCGAATATTAGAAATATAGATATAATTATGGATTTTACTTAGATAATTAAACTTTATGGCTACAGAATCAAAAATATTAGTAAATAGATTATAAATCAAGTTAATAACATAGTTATATAATTATATATATTTTTAAAAAATTAATAAATTTTATATAAAATTATATAGAATTATATATAAATTCGAATATTCGAATATAGAGCGGATAGTTGTCTATCCATATCCATATCTATTTTTTTTAACAAATAGGGATATGGATATGGATATTAGTCGGATCCTTAAATTTCTATCTATATCTAGCTAAATCAATTCGGGTACGAAAATAAATCCGGATGGATAATATTCATACCACTTTCATTCTTAATGAAAATTGATGGTGCTTTTCTCCTTCCAAAAATATTCTTTTAAGATCGATGATTATGATTTTATAAAATATAATTAAGATGAAATACTGAACAATGATAATATAATATTATATTAATATTATCTTAATATTTATATAAATATAATATAATATAAATATCGATATTAATATTATAATATTTATTATATTTTGTTATTATTTTAATATTTATACTAATATATTATTTTTATTAATATTAATATAATACTTATATTAATATATTAATATTTATATTGAGATAATATTATATTTATATCTATATTAATAAATTTATTATATTAAAATATTAGTATTGTATTAATATAATATTAATATATATTAGCATTATACTAATATAATAAATTATTATAGAGGTGAAAGTGGTATAAATATTATCCACCCGAATTTATTTTTGTATCTGAATTAATCCGAATACGATAGAAATTTGATAATTCTATTAATATCTATATCTGCATCCATATCCATTAAGAAAAATGGATATAGATATGGATAAACAATTATCCAATCCGTATCCAAATTTTAAATCTATATGTAATCCTATATAATTTTATATAATATTTATTAAATTTTTAAAAAATAGATAACTATATAAATATGTTATTAACTTAATTTATCATCTATTTAGTAATATCTTTGATTCTATAGTCATAAAGTTTAATTATATATATAAATAATATCTATAATTATATTTTTTATTTTTATATTATATTTATAATTATTTAAAATAAATATAATTATAAAATTTTATATTTAAATAATATTTATATTTATATTTATATTTATAATTTTTTAAATAAAATAAATATGAATATGAATATTCTCAATTTTTAACGACCGTCGTAATTTTCTCTCTCTGAACAAAGATCCATCGTAGCTGAAGAATATAAAATTTAATTACGAAACAACGAGATGACTGGCATGGTGTTTTGACGGGGTAACTCGAATCTTTGTAAAGGTCAAAAAGCTGCACACCATTTTCGCTTTCGAACTCGAATCAATTCGACTTTTTTGAGTTCCAACTCTCTATTTGGCTTTCCTTTTTTGGACTTTTGACGAAGTTGCCGCTGAACATCCGCCATGAACATTTTCCGCTCACGTCCAAGATCTGACTCAAGAAGTCTTGATGCCTATTTGTTCCAGAAATGTCAGCCGCTGGCTCCGACAACAGACCAAACTCTCAGCTCAACTCCGACGCTTGATTTTATCCTTTGATGTTATAATTCCAAAATCTCTCTCTCGTGATATTCACGTTGGAATAATTTATTTGTTTGCTTCCTTGTGTGTTTGTTTTGAAGGGTCCAAATTTGTTCTTGTTGCTCTCAATCCTCTCATCTTCTGTTCATCAAGAACAAATACCTTCAAAATAAAATCCGCATTGACCGAAATTATCTTCGATGGAAACTCTCCGATGCCTAAGTTAGAGGAGAAGACTAGACAACAGTAATATGAGAATGGAGACAAAGCTCAGTGCATAAGAATTGGCATACCGAAACTATTGCCTTACCTCTCTTTTTATAGAATAAATCGTCGTAACTGTCGGATATGGTCTCGCATTTAGCGGCGTAGAATCACAGAACGATAATTTCACAGTGGATTATTAATCCTCATGGATTATGCCACAATATCAGTAGAGTAACTGTCCGTGACAGTTATGATATATTTGAATGAGTCGGTCGACTGTGCGTCGGGAGTCAGTTGTCGGTTAGTAACTCTGAAATACCGACAACTGAAGTAGTCTGTTGTCTGTAGAGTCCGAACATCGGCTGCTTACCGATACCAAGTCGGTAAAGGAGGTTCGGTCGGTCGGTTGAAAGCAGTGTCGGCTTGCTCAGCCGACATATAGTCGGTAGTCGCTTCCAGAATTGTCTGTTCGTTTAGTAGATCAGAGTCGGGCATCGATCGGTGTGTGCCGAAGATCGATCAGTTTATGACGGTCGATCTGTTTACTCCAACGGTTGCCCCTCACTCTCGAGTCGAATGGTGAATCAGCGCATGTATCATCACGTGGTTAATTGCCTTGGACGAAAGGAGTTGTTGTCTGTCATGTCGAATCCCGACTCTGACATCATTTTCGTTGGAGTATGGTCGAACAGTCATTTTGTCGCTTTCGAGCCGTCGTATCGACAGGAGGATCTGGTGTCAGGCGTCGTATCGGGAATGTGAACCGGCGTCGTGGGATTTAATTATGGCATGTAGATTTTCACCACGTGTCGAGGTGTCATTGGGTCGGAGTTGTTCACGCGGATGAAAGTAACGTGGTTTGATCTGGTGCAGGTGCATCGAACCGTCGACCGGTGATGGATCCAGATGCTACCACGTGTCATCATCCAGTGTGTTCTCGATCTGACTGCTTTCATCTGGGCTGTCGGGCATTCCTATATAAAGGGACCGCTATCAACCAGGTACTCATCCCTCATTTCATCCTTTCTGATGGGAGAGCTTTGTCAGAGAGCCGCTCTTCGAGTAAAAATTGTTCCTTGTTGTTTTCTAGAGCCCTCCAAATGGTTTTGATGGGTGAGGTTCTTGCAGGGGGTGATTGGTTGGAGATTTCGATCGATGGCTCCCTGTCGGATCCAAAGGTTTTCCTGTTATCTGGTCTAATTGTAAGTCAGTTTTGAAAGTGAAATCGTGCTTCGAGCCGACGTCAGCTTTTCACCTATGGTGTCGATGGTGGGGTCGACAACCCGTTACCGTGTATTCCGTATCCCCATCTCAGCTGCATGATCAAAGTCATTTTCATCGGCGGACGAAAATCTGAAGCCCACCTCTAGCTCTGGTTGCTGGTCGGGTTTCAGTAAGGAGGGTGTAGTCGTTGACCAGGTGAGACCCTCTCTGTTTCCGTACGAGTGGGTTAAGCTATTGATGTGGTTGGCCGAGCAATGGGATCAGTCAATCATCTTCACAACTCAACTCGAGTCGTATCGTCTTCGAGCTGGAAGGTGAACTTTATCGGAGAAGCCGATCCAAGGTGGGCCTGCCGATTTAAAGAGCGGCGATGAGGATTAGTCGGTGCTTCTGATTTTTCTTTTTATAAAAAAAGATGTGTAATCAGACTTCGGTCCAATTTTGTAATCTTTCTTTTTGATAATGAAAATATTTTTTTGAAATGCCTTTGTGTCGTCGAATTTGTAATATCTGCTTGTAGAACAATCTTTGAATGTAGATTGTAAATCTGACTATTTCGCAGATTTTGTAGAATCTGCTAGTCATGTAGTTTCCGACGTATTTAGTTAGGATAACGATGGCCAGTCGAATACCCATGGCTCGGACCTTGGTCGGGCTTATACGTCGCATTGTATGTAGAATAATCTCTGGATGTGGGTCGTTGATCCGACTATTTTGCAGACTTTGTGGAATCTGCTAGTCGTATAGTTTTCAACGTATTTAGCTGGGATAATGATGTTAAATCGAATACATCGTATTATTTGATAAACGGTGGTAAGTTGAATATCCCTCGACTGGCAATGGTCATGTCCGTATAGTTCCAATCCGACCTTAATCATCTTAGCATTTTACCTTTCTTAGTTGATACTAAGTCAGCAAATTAGCCAGCTGCTTCAATAGAAAGCTGACTATGGGGGCAGCATGGCTTTTGTAGAAAAAGTCTGCGTCGTCGGTGCTGGCCTCCAGTTGAAGTCAATAAGTCGGTTCTGTAAGAGAATCAAAATGTAGTCGTGTTGAGATAGTCAATCCTCTGACTTTTATAGTGAAAGCCGAAGTATATTCGATGTCGAGATCGTCGATCTTTTGGCTTTTTCAGTGAAAGCCGAAGTATATTCGGTATCGAGATCGTCGATCTTCTGACTTTTTCAGTGAAAGCCGAAGTATACGCGATGTCGAGATCGTCGATCTTCTGGCTTTTACAGTGAAAGTCGAAGTATATTCAGTGTCGCTTTAAAATCACAGTCGGGATGTCAGTTTTTGCAAGAAGATCGAAATGTAGTCGACACCGAAGCAGTTGATTCTCCAAGTAGTTGCATTTGGAAGGAAGTCGAGTAGGATAAAACATCCATCATGCTTTTATTAGCTAATTGTCGAAACAACAACAGTGTCGTCGTGAGGAGTTTAAATTCTTCGAACATCATCTTCTAAGGGAGTTATTACATCATGGAGTTGTAGTCACTTCATTGACTCCTCGTTGGAAGTTGCCCCCCGGTCCAGTCGTCTGGTGATCATGTTGATGACTCCCGCGGTTGGTTGGTTATTCACAACTTCCTCAGTCGATTGGGGTCGTCGATCAGGAAGAGGTAGAGTCGGTGGATCCCTCCGATATTTCTCGAGATAGCCTCATCGTATCAAGGTCTCTATTTCGTCTCTGAGCTGGATGCATTATTTGGTGTCGTGGCCATAGTCATAGTGAAACCGCCAATACTTCCTTCAATTGCGATTTCTAGTTTTCATCGGTGGAAGGTGCCGTAGATATTCCACCCCTTCAATCTTCATGAGAATCTGTGCACGAGGAGCAGAAAGAGGAGTATAGGAGTCATACCTGTCGTAATTCGACCTCGGACTCTGTCGTTGAGGCGAAACTCGTTCATCAGTAGGTGGCTAACTTGATTCAGTCGGAGCTTCTTCTTTCTTTTGTTTCTTCTTCTTCTGATCCTTGCCTTCTGTCTGGCGTCGGTTAGAGGCTCCTTCGTCCGCATGCATGTATTTGTATGCACACTCTAAGAGTTCAGCATATGTCTGAGAGAGGATCTTATCCAGTGAATACGTAAATCGGGACCCTCTCAGACCTCTTTTCATGACCGATATGGCCATATCTTCGTTGAGGTCCCTGACCTCAAGCATGGCCGCGTTGAATCAGGCCACGAAATCTCAGAGTATTTTAGTCTCTCCTTGTTTGATCGAAAAGAGACTATCCAAGATTTGTGCCGACCTCCGGCTGGTGCTGAAATGGACCACGAAGGAATATTCTAGCTGTTCAAAGGAGTGGATACTTCCCGACTGAAGCCCAGAGTACCAGACCCGAGCAGCTTTCCGAAGTGTAGCCGAGAAGCCGATGCACAGGAGGGCGTCGGTTGCTCTCTGAATTGTCATGAGAGCCTTGTAGCTCTCGAGGTGATCGATTGGGTCGGTAGAACCGTCATAGGGCTCCACATGCGGCATCTTGAATGGAGTCGGAATCGATTTGTTCAAAATAAGTCGGGAAAGAGGCTGGGTGGTATGGAAATCGAAGTCATTTGACGATTTCTGACCGTCCGTCTGGAGCTGGGCGAGTCGGCGGTTGATTTTCTCAAACTTACGTTCATAGTCTTCAAGCCGTCGATGGTGGGAGACTCCAGGGGTTGATCCTCCCGATAAATTAGAGGGAGAGGTAGATGGTGTTCGCAGTCACTTTTCCTTCCTTGCTCAATCTAACTGAGAAGGAGAGGGGAGTCATGAATGGTGGATGACACGTCGAGAGTGCCGCGAGTGTCGCTGCTCATCTCGTTGAGAGAGCCGAGATCGCCGCTCTAGTGGAGGAGATGGAGATCATCGTGGATGACGGCGGCTATGCCTAGAAGGCGCTGAATGCGCCACCGATTGCTCCGCCGGTGATTGTGGTGGCTGGATTTGCTGTTGTTGGAGGCTTTTGACTACCTCCGTGAGGACGTTCATTTATTGTACAATCGCAGCAATCTGAGCATCTGTGGTAACCACGGGGCGTGGAGAACTGGGCTCTGCTACCGAAGATAAGGGAGGGGGTTTCTTCCCAACAGGAAGAGTATCTCGCCGAGCCGGTCGTCGTTGATCGTTGAGCTCTGGTTCTCGTTATTGCGAGTTTTTTTCTTGCCGCTGTCAACCCCCTACCTGACGTGCCAATCTATTGCTGTCTTCCCCCTTCCTGGTGCGCTAATCTGTTATTGCCAATCCCCTTGTTACCTGTTCGTCGGGAACGAGCACCTGCAAAACGAAGTCCGCACTGATCGGAGTTGTCTCCGATGGAGACCTCCGATGCCTAAGTTAGAAGGGGAGACTGGACAACAGTAGTATGAGAATGGAGACAGAGCTCAGCGCATAAGAATTGGCTTACCGAAACTATTGCGTTACCCCCCTTTTTATAGAGTAGATCATCGTAATAGTCGGATATGGTCCCGCATTTAGCGACGTAAAATCACAGGACGGTAATCTCGCAGTGGGTTATTAATCTCCATGGATTACGCCGCGATATCAGTGGAGTAACCGTCCGTGACGGTTATGATATATTTGAATGAGTCGACCGACTGTGTGTCGGGAGTCGGTTGTCGGTTAGTATCTCTGAAATATCGATGGTCGAAGTAGTCTGTTGTTTGTAGAGTCTGAACATCGACTGCTTATCGATATCAAGTCGGTAAAGGAGGTTCGGTCGGTCGGTTGAAAGCAGTGTCGGCTTGCTCAGCCGACATATAGTCGGTAGTCGCTTCCAGGATTGTCTATTCATTTGGTGGGTCAGAGTCGGACGTCAGTCGATGTGTATTGGAGATCAGTTGGTTTACTCCAACAGTTCTGAAACCAAAATATGAGGCGTCTCCAAATAAAATTTACTAGAAATAAAATAGATTATAATAAATAAAGATGTTCACTAAATAATTCAAACTATTAATTCGAATTAGATTAAATTATTTTTATCAATATGGACTGATTTAAAAATTAAAATAATCTAGTTGGATTTATGATTTTAATATAAAATAATTTAATGATTTCATCTGATTTTATAAAAATATTAGATCAAGACCAAATTATAAATCATAATATATGCACGTATACACATACTAACACACAAAATCTAGAATAGAACCTAGCTTTCGATTGGCTATAGACGTAATCTTCATTTTAATAATTTTAAAAATTAAAATTATAAAAAAATTTATTTTTAGATAGAAATATTAAAATATTTTTTAATTTTTTATATTATAATATATTAAATTATTAATTAAATCAGATTAAATCATAATTCACGAGCTGACCTCACCTGATTTAAGTGATAAAATAATATAATTTGATTTATAAAATTTATAAATTATAATTTATTAATTTAATTTAATAATATTTTTAAATCAAACCAAATCAAATCGAATCGTATACACTTGTAATAGGATCCTCCGATACTATTAAAAATTTAAGATATATATTGATAAAAATAAATATAAAAATTATATCACGAGAGGTCTTTCAAAATTATCCTTCTCTACAGCAATCAACAATAATTAAATCAGACAAGGATGAAAGCTAAATTCATCTCGACATGGTTATACGGTAAGCTAGACCCAAAAAATTTAGATAAAAACACTGCTCTTAGGATGCAAGTGACGTTATAATCATGAAGATAAGAAGAAAAAGAAACCCAAAATAATATGACTCCGACATAAATAGAAGAGAAATCAAAATACCAAAAAACCAAAACAGTTCTTTCACTAAATTTTTTTCCATTCTCTTCATTTTATTTATTTATTTATTTATTTATTTTGACTGCACCGGTGCTACTTGGGTTGGATCCGATGTGCCGTCTTCCCCAACATATTATTGAATGCCAAGAATATATTTGGCAGTATAAACTATGAAGTAAAAACCACAAATTTTGTTTGTTTGCTTTTCCTCATTTCTTTATTTATTCAGAAAAAGCATCAGAGGCTGCTTCCGCGCACAAGCTAAGATGCTTAATCTCCTCAATCCCGATGCCTGAAAATAGATAAAATTAATAAACCATGTCGACCGTCTTGCTGCCTTGGTTATTATTTTAATTTTGAGTCCTCACCAAAATGGGTGGCACTGCGTTCATACGAAAAAGACCTAAAAACAAAGCATCACTTCTAGTAATCTTCAAATTTTTATGTCTGCTTTGTTGAGTTTAATTTTTTCATTAGCTTCTCAGGGGAGCTCATCAACTATAATTTATTGATTTTCCTATCTTGATACACTCTTGCACCAATTCTAATTGATCCAATATGTTATTAACCAACAATAAGCATATCAATTGAGCATTGATCGATGTAGCACTGATATCATTTATAACGAGATATAAGCAACTCAAAAATACAAACAACAACAACAATAATAATAAAGTATCATCTTTAATTGTATAATTAAGATAATAGCCAAGGGGCTTCCTAGTAGTTGCAGCTTTATGCTGGCGATGTGTATTGGGTTGACCGAGGACCGTTCTTTTTGACCAATCTTGTAGGCCTCCACTAGGGTCGAGAAGGTCCATGTCAAGCTAGTTTCGGAGATGCCGTTTGGACATCATCCACAGGCTCCGCTGCTGTGGCGAATGATGCGTTACAACTGGATAAATATTCGTTGCAATAGCGGTATCACATCAAATTTATATTAAATTAATAAAAAATTAAAAATTAATAAAATAATATAAAATATCATCATAAAAATTGATAAGATACATGATGATAATCGATGAAATATAAGTGTTCCCATTGATTTATTACAAATTTGAGTTGCAATGAATATTTACTCATAATGACCGTACTTGAAATTTGATACAGTAGTCTATCAGGAACAAATAAATTAAGGTTTACATTAAAATCATTCATTAAATATATAGAATAGTATTAACTAGTGATTGAAGAAATTATGGTGAGACAAGCAATTAAACAATCCTAGACTGCATCCTTCACGCATGTTATTGTTGGGGAATAGATATCTGAACAATGATAGATGGATATATTGCTTAAATATTAAGAGCAATTATAGTGTTCTCTCTCTTCCTCTCTCTAAAAAAAAAAACTCTATCATAGTTGAAAAATACAAAATTTAATTAGAAAATATTACGGCCAATCCCTTCGTCGCCTGGTCACCGGGAACGAGCACCTGCAAAAGAAAGTCCACGCTGACCGGAGGCGGCTCCGGCGGGGACCCTCCGACGGTCAAGTCAGAGAGGAGACTAGGCAACAGTGAAAAGAAGAAAGGAGCTCTACGAGAGAAGGAGAGGGAGAGAGAAAGAGAGAGAGCTTGAGAGTTTTCGAAGAGATCTCTAGCACTGTTGCCTCCTCCGATTTATAGTAGGAGGCGGTATAGCCTCGCCGTTGGTGATGTAGACAACTGGAGAGTTGTCAAATCGTCGGAGGTTGTCACGTCGTTGACAAAGCTGACAGGTCCCAGGAATTAATTCACGTCCTTAGCAGGACAGCGCCCCAGGCTTCCTGGCAGGATAATGCCCCCTGGCGTTCGTACGGCGTTTATTTGATGGGATTGCAGCTCACGCCGCTCATTCGGCGTCTAGGAGGGCCCGTAGAGGTGGGATGTCAGTCATCCAAACTGGTGGTGAGTCGGCGGTGTCCCACCAGATAGGAAGTCGGTGACGGGTCGGCTCTCAGACGATCGGAGGCGACGTAGGCTCGTTAGGCCGATCCGCTCCGGTCGGGGCACAATCGGTAGTCGCCGTCGGTCGGGTGGAGTTGGTCGGTCGGATGGAGTCGGTCGGTCGGATAGAGTCGGTCGGTCGGATGGAGTCGGTCGGTCGGTATATCCCAACAGTTGCCCCCTCACTCCTGAGCCTGATGTCGCATCGGCCCGCGTCTCCACGTGGGTGGGACGTTGGGCGAAAGGAGTGGATTCTTTACCGCATCCTGGCCCGAGTCTGCTGATCTCACCGATGGACGATCCGGGCAAATCGATGTCAGGTGTCCTGTTGTTCGATGATGCGACGTCAGACAATTCGATGTCAGGCGATCGGGTGTCAGACGATCGAGTGCCGGACGATCCGGTGTCAGGCGATCGGATGTCAGACGATCGAGTGCTGGACGATCCGGTGTCAGGCGATCGGGTGTCAGACGATCGAGTGCCGGACGATCCGGTGTCAGGTGATCGGGTGTCCGACGCCTTTTGGGGAACGCAAACCGCCATCCGGCGTCAGTTTTGGGAGCGCGGGCCACTGTCAGGCATCCCATTGGGGACGCGAATCACCGCGGGCGATTTAATTCCGAATCGTGGCCCTTCCGCTATGCATCAGAGGTTGTTGGGCCGGCGTCCTGCGCATTTAATGAAGGCGACGTGGCCCTTCCGGGATGGGTGCACCGAACCACCAGACCGAAAGAGGGCCCGGATGCCGCCACGTGTCGCTCATCCGAGAAGTCTTGGTCAGCGCGACGTCATCTCGACCGTCGGACAGCCCTATATATATGGGGCCACTTGTACTCGAAGCTCTATTTTTGACGATTTTGCTGCGGAGACTCTGCCCAAACGGTCTCTCTGTCGTCGACGGCAGCTGCGCCCACCCCCACTCTCGCAAGGGTTAGTCCGGGGTTCGTCCCCCCTCCTGCTTTGCTCTAGCTTTCCTTAAAACCCTTCCTTTTCCTTCTCCTTCTTCTTCGGTCTTGTCTTCTTCTTGGTTCTGGTGTCATGGCCAGAACCTCACCGCAGGAGGCTCGGTCGGAAAACCCGACCGATGACCTTCGGTCGACTCCGGAAGTTGAGGTTCCTCGCTTTCGGGGCCGAACGTGGATCGGCTTCGGGATCAGTATCATATCCCGGAGCAGTTCCAGCTTTCCGCCCCTGGGGCCGGGGGTCGGGTTAACAACCCACCCGCGGGTCAGGTGGCCTTGTACGTCGAGGACCTCTGGGCTAGTCTTCGGCTTCCGATTCTGGAGTTCGTTCGGAATCTGCTAGATTATTACGGACTTTGTCCGGCGCAACTGGCGCCGAACTCTGTTCGGCTAATAATCAGCTTCGCCCTGTTGTGTCAGCTTCTGCCGACCAACCCTCGGATCTCTCTCTTTCGGACATTTTTTGTCCTTCGACCCCACCCTAAGGCCCGAGGGTGGTGGCTCTTCAACCCCCGGAAGAGTCTTTCCTTCATCACTGGCCTTCCATCGTCCATCCACGGGTGGAAGAACCAGTTTTTCTTTGTTTCTTCTTCTTCTCCCTGGGGCTTCTCTTCTCATTGGGGCGTGCCCCGAACTGAGGCAAACGAGAACAGCCGAGTGGAGGCGGACGACCGGGAGGACTTCCACCGACTCAAGGACATGTCGGTCCCGAAGCAGAGGGAGCTTGTTACCGAACAAGCCCTCTATGATGCTGGCCTGAGCCTGGTCCCCCGTCTAGGTATCGCCCGATCCATCGATTGTCTTTTTATTTAGCATTCGTTCTCGAGCATATACTGATCCTCTTGTCGGAATCGCAGGGACACCATCGAGGATGAGGCCAACCGATGCCGAAATCAGACAATATGCGGTGAGGAAGAGGCCGGCGTCCGGGGCCGGACCCTCGCGACCGTCGAAGAGACCCTCAACAGCGACGCCGACCGTTGCAGCGTCGGCGATCGATCAGTCGGAGCCGGTGATTGCACTCTCGGCTCCGACGGTGCAACCGGAGGAGCGACCGGCGGAGGAAGCGGCTGAAGGAACGTCGGCGGCTTCGTCGATGAGAGTGGCATCGGACGCCATTCGGAAATCCGAACGTCACCCGACGGCATCTGCAGCTGCAACGGGGGGTGCTCCGTCAAGCTCGAGCATCCCCTCCTTACCCAATCTACAAGCCGGGGCGGCCGATCGGGGGAAAACCCCGATGGCCCCTGCCGACGACCAAAGGTCGGGGAGCATCGCCGTGCCACCTGGCGCCCAGGCCCCCGAAGGAGTGTCGGCCCTGGCAGACCACAACTTGGCCAGAAGGCTATGCCAGGGAATCCTTCTCCCAGCCGACGTGGAGGTCCTGAAGTCTCGGCAGGTGACCGAGATGCTATCTTCGTTCTACCCGACCATGGTCAGGGTAAGTTCCACTTCGTCTCTTTCCCTCTTAGTGTTTTCATTATTTCGCTTACCTGACGTAGCGTCCACGTTTGCAGCTAATCTATACCATGTCCGAACTTGAGGCCGGGTACCGGAGGTTCGGGAACATCCGGGCGGCCTGGAAGGACAGGGCGACGGCCGCCGAAGCCAACAAGGCGGTGCTGGTCGAACACCTGAAGCAGTCGACCGACCGGGAGGCGAGGCTGGTAGACGAGGTCTCTCGTCTCGGATCCGAACTCAAGTCGGCCCGAAAGGAAGCCAAGCACAAGGGTCGGACTGCGCACCGTTCGCGGCGTGAACGGGACGGCGTCGTCGTCGAGCTCGAGGCTGAACGCGAGCAGCTCCGGGTCAGCCTGGAGAATCTCGCCAAGACTGAGAAGGACTTGTCGATTGCCCAGGCCAATGCCGACATAGCGAAGGCAGAGGCGGAGTCGGCGAAGGACTCTCTCGATCGAGTGGAAGCGGAGGCGAGGTCGGCGAAGGAGTCACTGAGTCGGGCGGTGGACGACTTCCGTGGCTCCGACAGGTATCGGGAGGAGCTGCTGGAGACCGACTTTGCGTCGTACCGGATGGGGTATGAAGACGGTCGGGATGCAGTCCAAGCTCTGTACCCGGAGTTGGACCTCAGTGGTATCATTTCACCGGGGGCCGAGGACCAAGCTACGGAGAAGATGGCCGACCTGTCGTCGGGGGACACCGCTGCGATGGGAGAGGCCGTCCCAGAGCAGATCACCGAAGGAGCGACGGTCCTGACTCCAAACCAAGCTCCGGCCCATGATCCAATGCCGACCGTCGACCCGGTGCCGACCGTCTATCCAGCACCGACCGTCGATCCAGTGCCGAACATTGTGGATACACCGGTCATCCCCGAACTTTCATCAGTCGAAGAGATCGACTCCGAAGGATGATCGCGGCCTTATCTTTCTCTGTCGTTTTTGTTTTTCTTTGCGCACTTGTAACCGGGCTTCGACCCGATTTTGTAGACTCAAATGGACTTAAGGAATTTCTGATTTCCTTTTCGACTTCTCTTCTCTTTTTTTTTTTTTTGTCTGTCAGGATGTACTTGTAGTCGTGGGGTCATAAGGTCGGAGAGTCGTAGTCCCGACGTACCGCATTAGGACACCCGACGACATCCCAAGTTGTTAGTCGAGATAGTCGGTAGTGCATCATAGGGTAAGCAAGGCGAACTCCGACCATTAATCGCCCGTCCTAAGACCCGGACCGAACATCCGTCGTTAGGTCATAAACCGAATGCCAGAGTCGAACGTACGTTGTCTTGGCATGAGTAGGGGGTCGACCAACTTCCAGGCACGAGTCCGTTGAGTCGGTCGTGCCGGCGAAGTCGAAGGTTGTTCGTGGGGACGAAAGTCGACCGACTTTCGGGTGCACCCCGATGACCTGAATGTCGTCCGATGCGATCGGTCGGACTGCGTCTGATACATCATCGTACGCAGTCGACGTGTTTGGTCGGGAAAGCGATGGCAAGTCGAGTTTTCAGTACCCAGACTTAGGTCGGGCACTTGTGTCGCGCCGTGTGATAAACGGTGGTAAACCGAATATCCTTCGACCGACCTCGACCCGATCGGTAAGTCGCGAACGCGACGTTGGTTGCGTTGGCGCTTTGCCTTTCCCGACCGGAGCGGGGTCGGTGAGTCGGCCGATCATTCCGCTCGATCATTTTGATCGAGAGTTTTAGATGTAGAAAGAGTGTAACTCCCATCGCCGCAGATGCGTCGGTCCTTTAAGTGTTCGATGCATCGTTGGTGGTCGGTCCGTCGGGTCGTAGCAGATCGTCAAGTCCGAGTTGTGACGCCAGGGACTCGCATCCCTTGGTGAGCACCGAACAACAGTCGGAGAGTCGACATTCCAGACTTCAAAGTTTAAAACTGAGTTCGTATTCCAAGTGAGGGGGATACAGAGTTTACTGATAGTACATCCTCAGATTGTCGGCGTTCCAAGTCTGTGGGATGGCCGTCCCTTCCAGGGTCTCTAGTCGGTAAGCTCTTGGTCCGCAGGTGTCGGCTACCTTGTAGGGCCCCTCCCAGTTTGGGGACAGCTTTCCCCGGTCCAGGGGTTTCGAGACCTCCGCCTTTCTCAGGACCAGGTCTCCAGGCCGGAAGAGCTTCGGCTTCACCCTGACGTTGTAATATCGGGCCACCTTTTATCGGTAGGAAGCCATACGAAGTTGTGCCTCGCATCAGAGCTCGGGTAAGAGGTCCAAGTCGGCTCTCCGACACTCGAAGTTGTCCGGCTTACGATACTGCTCAACCCTAGTTGATGGCAACCCGATCTCCAGCGGGATCATGGCTTCCGTTCCATAAGCCAAGCTGAAAGGTGATTCCCCGGTTGGGACCCGGGGTGTCATCCGGTACGCCCACAGGACGGAGTTCAGCTCCTCGACCCAGAGGCCCTTGGCTTCATTCAGTCGGGTTTTGAGCCCATGCAGTATGGTTCGGTTGGTCACCTCGACCTCACCGTTGGACTGCGGATGCCCGACTAAGGTTAGTCGGTGCGTGATTTGAAACTTTGCACAGAAGTTTCAGAAGTCCTGGTTGTCAAACTGTCGTCCATTGTCGGTAATGATTATGTTTGGCAGTCCGAACCTGAAAATAATGAACTTCTGCACGAAGTCCTCCATCTTCCGCTCAGTGATTTACGCTAGGGGTTCGGCTTCCACCCATTTAGTAAAGTAGTCGATCGCGACGACGATGAATTTTTGTTGTCCGGACGTCGGAGGAAAAGGTCCGAGTATGTCGATTCTCCACTGGGTGAAGGGCCACGGGGCGATGACCGGAGCAAGCTGGCTGGCGGGTCGGTGTTGTCTGTTGGCATACCTTTGGCATGGTTCGCACCTCCGAACCAACTCGGTGGCGTCCTTCTTCATAGTGGGCCAGTAGTAGCCCTGTCGCAGGACTTTGTAAGCCAAGGACTTGCCCCCCAAGTGATCGCCACAGATTCCTTCATGTACTTCTCTGAGGGCGTAGTCCGTGTCGGTCGGCCCCAGGCACTTCAGCAGGGGAAGGGAGAACGACCTTTTGTATAGTCGGCCGCCGATCATCACATATTGGGAAGCCGCCCACCGAAGTCGCTCGGCTTCCGCAGGGTTTTCGGGGGTAGATCGTCGGTCAGGTACTGAGCGATCGGGTCCATCCAGCTCGGCTCTACTGCCAATTGCAGCACCTCTTCGACCTGGTCGACGCTCGACCGTTCAAGATTTTCCACGAACGTCCGGCCCAAGGTGCCGTAATCGGATGTCACAAGCCGAGAGAGCGCATCGGCACGAGCATTTTCCGCTCTGGGGATGTGGAAGATCTCGAAGTACTTGAAGGGCACCACGAGATCTTTTACTTTTTGGCGGTATTTGGTCATGGACGGATCCCGCGTTTCGAACTCGCCTCTGATTTGCCCAACGATCAGTTGGGAGTTGGAGAAGACTTTGAGTCGGTCGACCCCGAGCTCCAGTGCGAATTTCAAGCCTGCGACGAGCGCCTCATACTCGACCTGATTGTTGGAGGCCTTGAAGCCAAATCAGAGGGCGTGCTCGGTATTGTGGCCGTGGCCCTGGTGGAATCGACAGTATTTCCGTCGGTCGAGGTCCTTAGCCTTCAAAGGCGGAGGCCGTCGCAGGTACTCTTCCCCTTCGATCTCCATCAAAATCTGCGCACGAGGGGTAAAGAGGGGAGTGTAGGAATCGTACCTGGGGCGTGTCGGCCTCGGGCTTCGCCGTTGGGGCAACCTCTGGTCCCGTCGCGGGGGTGAGACCCGACTGTCGGTCGGGGGCCTGTTAGGCACAGCAGGGTCCCGACCCTTCCTCTGCTTCTCCTTCGGGCCTTTGGGCTCGGCCAGACGCCGGTCGAAAGCTCCCTCGTCCGTGCGCATGTACTTGTATGCGCGCTCCAGCAGCTCAGCATACATTCGGGGAAGGGTTTTATCCAGGGAGTAGGTGAACCGAGACCCCCTCAGCCCATGCTTCATGGCCGAGACGGCCATGTCCTCGTTGAGGTCCCGAACCTCGAGCGTGGCCACGTTGAATCGCGCCACGAAGTGTCGGAGCGTTTCGTTTTCTCATTGTTTGAGAGAGAAAAGGCTGTCCGATGTTCGGGGCGGCTTTCGGCTGGTGCTGAAGTGGGCCACGAAGGAGTGCTCAAGCTGTCCGAAGGAGTGGATACTTTTCGATCGAAAACTGGAGTACTAGGCCCTGGCAGCTTTGTGTAGCGTGGCGGGAAAGCTGATGCAAAGGAGAGCGTCGGTTGCCCCTTGGATCATCATGAGAGCTCTGTAGCTCTCCAGGTGGTCGATTGGATCGGTGGAGCCGTCGTAAGGCTCCACATGCGGCATCTTGAACCGACTGGGGATCGGTTCGTCAAGGATGAGTCGGGAAAGAGGTTGGGCGGTCTGGAAGTCAACGTCGTTCGAGGACTTCTGCCCGTCCACCTACAACTGGGCAAGCCGACGGTCGATCTCATCGAACCTGCGTTCGTAGTCGTCGATCCGTCGGTGCTGGGAGACCCCAGGAGTGGAGTCTCCAAAGGAGTCCGAGAGGGGGGCGGACGACGTTCGTGGTCGCTTCTCCTTCCTCGCTCGTTCCAGCTGGGAAGGGGAGGGCCGTCGAGACCGACGGGCGTCACGCCGTGGGCGCTCCTCCTCCTCCCGATGGGAGCGGCATGACAGGGGTCCGGAGAAGGCGACGGCGACCGGTGCGGGCGTCGGCGGCTGCTCCTGGAGGGTATCGGACGTGCCGCCGGTTGCTCGCCCGGTGAAGGTGGTAGCCGGATCGGTTGTTGCCGAAGGCTTTTGACCGCGTCTGTCAGCACGGTCATCTGCCGAACTATTGCCACGATCTGTGCCTCCGTGGTCACTGCGGGACGTGGAGAGCTGGGCTCCGCCATGGAGGGTGGAGGGGAGGCCTCTTCCCGACGGAAAGAGCGCCTCGCCGATCCAGTGACCCTCGATCGTTGAGCTCTTATCTTTGTCATCTCGAATTTCATGGGGATAGTATACCGTTACGAACCCGTTACCCCTACCTGGCGCGCCAATCTATTGCGGTCAATCCCCTCATCGCCTGATCGCCGGGAACGAGCGCCTGCAAAAGAAAGTCCAAGCTGACCGGAGGCGGCTCCAGCGGGGACCCTCCGACGGTCAAGTCAGAGAGGAGACTAGGCAACAGTGAAAAGAAGACAAGGAGCTCTACGAGAGAGGGAGAGGGAGAGAGAAAGAGAGAGAGCTTGAGAGTTTTCGAAGAGACCTCTAGCACTGTTGCCTCCCCCGATTTATAGTAGGAGGCGGTATGGCCTCGCCATCGGTGATGTAGACAACTGGAGAGTTGTCAAATCGTCGGAGGTTGTCACATCGTTGACAAAGCTGACAGGTCCCAGAAATTAATTCACGTCCTTAGCAGGACAGCGCCCCAGGCTTCCTAGCAGGATAATGCCCCCTGGCGTTCGTACGGCGTTTATTTGATGGGATTGCAGTCCACGCCGCTCATTCGGCGTCTAGGAGGGCCCGTAGAGGTGGGACGTCAGTCATCCAAACTAATGATGAGTCGGCGGTGTCCCACCAGATAGGAAGTCGGTGACGGGGGGTCGGCTCTCAGACGATCGGAGGCGACGTAGGCTCGTTAGGCCGATCCGCTCCGGTCGGGGCACAATCGGTAGTCGCTGTCGATGTCTCCCGCCGTCGGTCGGGTGGAGTTGATCGGTCGGATGGAGTCGGTCGGTCGGTATATCCCAACAGGAAACAAGGAGGTGGTGGGCATATTGCATGACAAATTAATGTTTCAAGATGGCAGCTGTCAATATGAACTGAAGCAAGCAGTAGAGTCGACACAAGCCAAAATTAACTTTTGATGAAAAGAAAATCCAGATGTCATCTTGTGTAGAAATAAATTTTAACCATTGAGCAAAAGAAAAGGGAGGCAAAACCCTAGGATAAAAATGGTGCTTTCAAATAAAATTAAGATTTGAACCACGAAGATTTGTCAAGATTACGGCTTTTAGTAGGGTTGCTTGCACTCAAGCCCCATATGTCACTTATAATGAGCTGCCAACATCTAGGAGGTACCATTTTCAAGCTGGGATCACAGCATAGCCACACAACTGCTTTCACCATCTCCTAATTAGTCCTAGCAGTGACCTTGCGTCTAAGAATAGTCTTAGTGTGGCAGGTTGAATCAACAGTTTCTTAGTGAATCAGATTGGACAATGGTCCAAATTAACTTTTCCCATGCTAAAAAAAAAAAAAAGCCATTTGTGGGGTATGGTTGTTGAGGTTTGTTCTTTCAATTGGGATCCTCCACAATACAGCTTGTGCACCACAGTGTTATATATGTATTCCTAGATGGCCGCCATCTCAAACAATATGCACCATGCATGTATGACAAGGCACGTACTCATGGATCGTCTCGTTTGATAGTTATTTATCTCTTGATGGTAGCTATCCATGACCATACAGTACACAGTGATGCCATAAAAGGGTTAAAATAGGTTTGCCTACCATCTTTTACATAAATGGTAACACAAAGAAGGAGAATGGTAACAAGCGTGGAGTGGTTTTGTTAGACTGACATGCACTTCTAAAGGCCTCATGTTTCTACTGTACCAAAAAAAAAAAAAAAAAAAAAAAAAAAAGGGGCCTCACGTTTCATGTACCCCATAAAAAAATGCCTCAGGTTCAAGGTGGTTACAACTGTGTGGATGATCTAAATAGAAAAAGACTGGCTACCAAAGTTCCGGCATTATTATGGTGAGATTTGGAGAGTTCATGATCGAAGGGAGGTACGTGACCCACCAAATCACTTCAAGAAACTTATGGACCATATGATTATTTTTGTGGGGACGCAATTTGAGCAAAAATCCAAAAAAAAAAAAAAAATTGTGAACTAAAATAATGTTAATTTGATAGCATAGATCCCAAACAAAAATCCACGCAATTGTGCAGTTGTTTTGTAATAGAAACTCATTATTCTTGCCCACCAAAACTACCAAATCATCAAAACTGAAGTCAACCGTATAAAATTTTTGTCTGAGATTTCTATTTGTGCTCGCACTGCTAAAAACACATGGGTAGAAAGATTTTTGCTATGTTGGTTTATTAATGAAATATTTAATTCAGAATTTTAACATTTTAGATTCATAAATATAAATTTATTTAAATATAAAATCTTATTTTAGACTTAATTTTTCTAAAGAAATAAGATTTAATATTTTATTTTTATTTGTGTCTCCTTTTTTAAAATTCTAGGGAATTCTAGAGGCACGTCTCTAATTGTTTATCATGCGAAGTTGCATTCTAATGAAAAAATGCATCAAATCTGATGGTAATTTTAAGAGAGACAATTTGGATAAACAGGTGGATTATGTGAAAGAATGTATCCAATAAAAGAATGCCTAAGTATTCAATTATATTCATCCTTTCATATCTATAAATAAGAAAAGGATCGTGATTCCTATCCAATAGATAACATTCTCTTCCATCCAAAAGAAAATTGAGAATGAGTGAACTCAAGTGCACCTATTTATCATTGAGAAAAGATTGTGTCTATATAAAAAAGGATTGAGAGAAATTATTTCTATCAATTTACTAATTTTCAATGCATCTAGATTTGGCAGATTTGAATTCGACCTTGATTCTTCTTTATTAAAGTGTATTTCAAAAAAAAAAATAAAATGGTTAGTTGTATCTTGAGACTAGATCATCATTGACTTTATGCATTTGGACAGGATGAATTCTACTTTAAAGGAATTACCTTCCAAAACATACCTGAAGCCGAATAACATCAAATATTTATTTATTTATTCATTATGTGCAAAAAGCAATTAATTAAATATTAAAATTAAAATTAAAAAATTAAAAAATTAAAAAAATATATTTTTAATAATTAGAACGTACTCTCTCTCTCTCTTCCTCTCTCTCTCTCTCTCTAAATGTAAGTTTGACACTATAAATACCATAGTCATTTGTTTCTTTTACAACACTATATCCTGCTACATAAGCTACCGTCGTGTAGCCGGCAAAAATTGCTTGTAAATTTCAAAGTGCTAGTGTGATCATTTTGATACATGAAAATATATACTTTACAATTCCTAAAGAGGCAAATATCTAAAAAAAAAATTGCTTCATAAGATGCACAAAACAGTAAATGTAGTACTGATTTATGACTAAAGATTGAGCTAGCTCTATTCGATAAATTCCAAAATAAAAATTTTTGATGTGATATACTTTTATCTGCTGAATCAATATTGTAGACCCTTAAGTGCTGTTTGGTATATCACTAGTGATATAATCATTGGAATGATATGATCACTGGGGTGATATGAACACTGAGATGATATGCAGATACTGAGGTGATATGTAATCACCGTGTTTAGTATATCACTAGAATATCATTAGAAATGAAGCTTCACTGTATTTGGTATATCACCAAATAGTGATAGTGATAATGTATAAAATACCATAAATGACCTTATACATTAGTATATAATAATTACTCTATAACTTGATTAAATATTCTTCATTTATAACTCTTCATCACAAAAATATATAGCAGTAATAATAATATTATTATTTATTTATTTATTATTATTATTATAGATATTTATTTTGATAAAGTTATTAAAATGATATTACGATAATATTATATATAATCAGGCTTGACTAGGCTCAGTCAATTTTGACCATTAATATCAGAGCTGCCTATTAAGAATGATTTAGCCCATCAAAATAAATTGAGAAAAAAAAAAGCATGAAGGATTTATCATAATCCATTCATGCCAATTAATCATATCTACCTATAAAAATAAAATAGATATCTAATAAATAAATAAAAGATATCCATATAATTTAACTAAATCTATCAATAAAAATAAAAAATACATCTAGTAGATAGGCATCTATAGAAAAAGACGAGAAAGATTTTTATTTTCTTTCCAATTTATTGAGGAGGGATATTTTTGTCCTAAAATAATTTTAGCACATCATCAGTACTCAGTAATGTACTATCACCTAGGATATATGTGGGATAGCATCACTGTATTGTGCAGTGATGCTATCATCGAATTTATCACTGAATCTTTCATCATTAGATGGGATTTTGCAATACCAAATAAGGTGATCACATCACCTAACTAACATTACTGGGATGATGTGAAATATCACCTCCTACCAAACAGCACCTTAGGTTATTGGAAGGATACACCATTTTCTTGTCAACTTGGCCCATTGGTTAACCTTGTGCTAAATCCTAGGTACCTTTGAGGCAAATTGGCACTGGTCACTATATCACAACCATACAAACACATCAAATCCTCCATACATAAAGAAAACATGGCCATAATTCCAATCATGGATTCCTTTCCTACATCTCCATGCTCGTCACCTAAGACTGGCCTCCCCCTACTTGCACCTATCTCAGACTAATAAAATTACACCACTAATTGCCTAAGACTTCTAGAGCTTAATCTCATTTGGCTTATGCTACGCATATATCAACTTTGTCGATATGCTTGGAAAAGAACATGCCCATGACTCATACCTATCTCCATCCCTCCTCCTCACACCCTTCACATGTCTCTGACCTTGCACCACATGTCTTGGACCAGAAAAGTTGTCACACGACCATCTTCAACTGTCAAAAAAATGTCTCAAGCATGAAAATAGTTGAATTGGATTAATATATGAATAATTGGATCAATTAACTTTTACAGTTTCAAGCACGACCCATCGATAGATCTGCATTGAACAAGTTGGCAGAATTGACAGCAAACCATTCTTAGCAATAGCAAATGAATCAGATTGAAAATGAAAAATAATGAGTCTAAAATTCTCATTGCCTCCAATCCAATCCATCGGCAAAATTGTTAACAAAGCAACTTTTCAACCAAAGCTTGAACAATAATCCAAGAACCGAACCTGAACCATTGACAATCCTCATTATAAACTTTTGAAACTTGAAGAGTTGCCAAGCTAATAAGACTCTACATGGACAAATACACCAAAAACACTTCCACTGTGGAACCCCATATATGAATAGAATTCATGGTCAAGTTATCGTCGGTGTTGGAGGAACCCTAATTCTACGTCGGCACCGAAGGTACGAAAGATTTAAGAAGCTCAAGTCCAACCATGATTAATCCTCTTACTCCCCCACTTGCCTGCCCATGTCTCGGTCCATCACCGGCGTTGTGGAATCCTACTCAACTCTCCATCCCTCCCCCCAAACCCCTTTGAAGGTCAAACCCCGTGTCGTGTGTGAAAACCAGTTCTGTCGGTCAACACCTTATGTTTTTTAAGGGAAAGGGAGATGTCCGTCGCACCCTACAAGACTGTTCATTAATAATTAAAAGCAGAAAAAAAAAAACCATAAAGTGTCCGAAACCACCGAGAGAAGAACGCGTTTCACGTTGGATGTAAGCTCTCCTCTTTATATATAACGTATACCGCCCCTTCTCTTGTCCACCAATCGAACGCTTGGACGATTTTACCTGGGATTACATGTGCTACGACGTGGCGAACCCACAGGAGTTCGAGAGGCCCGGTGAATCCGCGCCGGAAGAAGAAGAAGAAGAAGGGCTGGTGCCGGAGATGGCGGCCGTGATGCTCTCACGTTATAGTAAAGAGAAGGAGATGTCCTTAATGGTGGAGGCCTTGACGCATGTCGTTGCTGGGGACCAAGCAGCTCATGTAGTTGGTTCGCCTTCCTTCTCCTCCTCCTCGTCTTCGCCTTCACCGCCGTTGTTTGGTGGGCACGGCTGCGGCGGCGGCGGCGGCGGCGGTGGGATGAAGAGGAGGAGGGAGGAGATGATGCTGGAACCGGCGTTGAGATATTACCGAGGTTCCACTGCGGAGTTCGGGGGCTCCCCGGCCTCCGGGGAGTTATCAACGATTATGGCAGGTGATTAGTTCTGGAAAGAGATATAACAGTTTTATCTTATGATTTTATCTCCATTTCCTTTGTTTCAAAAAAAAAAAAAAAAAAAAAAGCCTGTGTTATACTTATATGATCATATGGATAATGTTTTCATTTTTATTCAAATCAGGTTTGCAATATTTTTGTGGGAGTAAAATTAATACCATTTGCTCTTTTTTTAGTCTTTAAGATGTTCTTTTTATTTATAATCCCATTGGAGCAGCACCTCTTAGAATTTTCAATGCAAGTTATAAGATTTCTTTTTTTAGCAAAAAAACACACTTAAGATAAGTAGTAGGAAAGAAAAGGTTGCGTGGCTTTCTTCTTTACATTACTTTTCTAAAACAAATGTATAACCAACTGTTTGAAATCTTTCTTAATTAAGTAGACATGTATGGATCTGGGTTCCAGAAGCCGTCTGCCTCAACTTTTCACATCACGTAAGCTTAGACAGATGTCCACCACCAGATTTTTCCTCTCCAACTTATCTCCAAAAGAATCCAAGTTTCGATCACAATAACTATCCAAAAGACTGGTCTTTTCTGCTCCACTGTTCCATTCCCAGCTCCTCCTCTGTCTCATTCCCAGCCATGGCCACAACCAACTAAAAATAATTTACTACTCCATTCTTACTGCTCCCCCCCCCCCCCCCCCTCTCTCTCCCACTCTCTACTTCTAACCTCTTCTTTTTTCCCCCTTCTATAATTTCTACAGCAACAGAGCATGGCGTTCACAGTCTCCTAACCACCACCCAATCCCCTGCTCCCCCAACCCCTGCTTCGAAAACAGAGGAGCCCTTGCCTTCCACCTACGCCGAGCCAGAGCAAGTGCAGACGCGGCGCTACCGAGGAGTCCGACAGCGCCCTTGGGGCAAATGGGCAGCAGAGATCCGTGACCCACACAAGGCGGCCCGTGTATGGCTCGGCACCTTCGAGACCGCCGAGGAAGCTGCCCGGGCCTATGACAAAGCGGCCATCCGTTTCAGAGGAAACAGAGCCAAGCTGAACTTCCCCGAGGATGCCCAGATTACACCAGCGGAGCCCATCGCTCCAGCGACTCAGTTGCCGGTTCCCAGTCCTCAGCCGGCGACTCTCTTGGAGTCCCAGCCGTTTTCTGGGCTTCAAGCTTCCGGTGCCTCGAGGGACTACTTGGAGTACTCAAGGCTTCTACAGGGGACCGGGGAGTATCAGAGGATTCCTCCCTCGGCCCTTTTGGATCAAATGATATACTCCAGATCTTCTACGGCTAATCCTTCTTCTCTGGCTTCTCATTCTTTGGTGACTTCCCCTGTTTCTTCTGCCTCCTCCTCCTCCTCTTCTGCTTTTCCCCTGCTTTATTCTTCAGGGGAAACAGAGCAGCAGCTGGGCTATCTCCAGCCGCCGGGAAGTAGGACTGGGGGGAGTGGACGGGGATTTCTGGCGCCATATTGGATGGATTCTAGCCGTTATCCACCGTCTTCTTCAACATAGCAGTGGATCGTTGGAGGTGGAGCTCATCACCCCATGCACTTTGTCTCGTTGATAGCATACTTATACTCTGCTTTTTGTTTTCTTTGTTACTTGTCTATTTTATTTTGCATCTTCTTGTATTACTTTCCGAGAGACATTACGAGGACCAGAGAAAATTAATTTCCTCCGATTCTTGCATTCCAGAGTTTGTTTTAGATTAGTTGAGAATTCAAATTGGAGGACGAAATTAAAATTTTAAATCAAATTCAATTTTACAGATCTCTGGGCCTCTGATCCAAATGGATCTTTGATTGTTTTACCGATTAATTCGTACTGCAATCAACGTGGAGATACTAATTCTTCACAATCTAAAAATTTATGAGAAATAATGGAGTAAAGAAGAAGTACCTTAAAATTTTAGAAAAATAAGAGAGTTATTTTTTTTTAAATTTTATTTTCTAAAGCATATATCCTATCTTTTTCTGTAGTGTTTTACTTCTTTTAAATGAGGTTAGATGATTACTTTTACTAGCCATCCAAAAATTGCTGCATCATGAATGTCCCGTCTGCATCATAACTCATAAGCACCCGTATATCAACACAAATAAATATGCTCCTTATTTACACTGCATACCAGCAGGTGCATATAAGAATAAGAATTTGATGGGTGATCATGGGTTGTGCCAATTATTATATTATTTATTGCATTAAACAGGAGTACATTTTCTATTATAAAAATTTTCAAAATGATTTAATATATATTTATATAAGTTTCTACTTTTTGGTATTTTATTATAATTCTAAAATCTTATAACTTATTAGTTGTTTCTCTCTGATTAAATTAACTAGATTTGAACACAATAATTTTTATGTAGTCGAGTTGGATTCTTGTCTTGCTTTTTGTTCTTTCTCCTTCCCGACATGTCAACTCAGACGTGCCCTCCACGGACCCACGTCGAGGCAGCATGGCTAGAGGATTTTTCTTTCTTTTTCTTTTTTTTCTTTTCTTTCTTTTTTAATGAAATGAGAGGCAGTGGTGCCACCTTATGGTTTGCTGATAATTAGGTTATTTACAAGATATATGGAAAAAGAGATTTGCTTGTCTTTTGCATTTGAAGTGGGTGAGGTGGGGTGACCTGATCCACCTGACGGCATCGTAGGTGGTTGATTCCACACATGCATGTCACGGTAGGCGTAGTTAAATTGCATCCCATTGAGGTTGGGAAGGGAGGCGTCCACATTATCCTCTGCTTGTTCAACAGTATTTATCTCCATCTTTTATATTTATCTGATAAATAATTATTGAATGGATATTTGATCAAAATATTATTTTTTAAATTTTTTTCGATATCGTATGATATAATAAAAAATAAAAATAAAAATAAAAATAATTAAAATATGTAAATCAGCCATAAAAGAGTTCGTCTTCACGGGGTATGTAAACTTCACTATGAAAAAAAAAATTTACAAGAGGAGATCTCACCATCAACCCTCATACACTCAATTTCTCTCTCACAGAAAGTTTTCCCTCACAAAAGCTCTCTCTCTTGGAAGACCCCCCTGAACCCCTGAAGCGATCAGTGTGCGCTGTCCAGAAGCCCCCTGAAGCTCCTTCTTTTCTAGGTCACATGACTCTCTCTCTTCTTCTCGGGTTTTTTGGGTTTCCATGCGACCTCGTGAAGAACCGAGCCACCACACAGCCACTGTTCCCTAAACAGGCCTTTTATAGGCTTAATCCCGTGTTAGATTAGGTTTAGGTTCCTAAATCAACTCCAATTAAGTCGCTGAACCGTCGGATCGAGTCACGGATCAACCCACACCATCCGATCGCACTCCGATCCATAGAATAGTACTGTAGACCGTGAGAAATAGCTGAAAAACACCCACGCGATCCACGCGTTGGGCCGTGGATCGGGGTATAGGCCCCAGGCTCGGCGCCTAGGCCTGGGCCGGCCCGCGCACATAGGCCTAGGCCACGCCCCACCGGGCACCTGGGCCCGGGACGCACCCCACGCGTGCGCCTGGGCCGGGCCCCACTCCCGTGCCTGGGCCGCGCACTGGGCGGCATCCCGCCGCCTGCGGCCGCACTGCCACCGGCCGCCGGTGGTCCTCCGCCACCTCGAGTTACGTGCTGACTTCAAAAGCACGTATCTTCTCCGTCCGAGCTCCGTTTGGGGTGATTTTGATCTCATTGGACTCCATTTTTCATCGCGAACCTCGTTGTGGGCTCAATATGGATCGAATCTCGAGATATTAAATCTTAACAATCTCCACCTTGACTCGATATTCGGCTTCCTCCTAACTCCGAGAGCTTCTGGATCTCCTCGCCCCCATGTCTTGGGGTGATCGCCTGCTGATCATGGATGGACAAACATGGGAGTCGAGCCAGGTCGCTCGATCCCATCTCCATCATATGCTGTGATCCTACTGACCTGAGATCTACTCGGGGCATCATCCTATGGTAATAGGAATCTCACCTTATGACGTCGCCTCTCGTCCTCCCGAGTCTCCTGTCTCGTACCCGATCCACCTCCATCTGGAGTTCCACCTTACTCTGGGCTCCACCTGGCTCCCGAAGCTCCATCTCGCACTGGGCTCTCTGTCAGGTAATAATGTCCTCTGCTCCCATTCTTCCCCTTCAGCACAATCCTATCACCGCGTAGCACCCTCAAGATTCTTCCACCAGCTACCGTCTTGTAGCTTCTCGAATCCAGTTTGCTAAGTGAGATAAGACTCTGCCTGAAATTGGATATATATCGGATCTTCCCTAATCTTCTTACTGCACCATCATGTGTCCTCCAGCTGACCATCCCGATGCCTCTGATCGCACAGCTCGATCCATCCGACAGATATACAGTACCCTCACTGTTCTTCAGGAAGTCAAACTGCTTCTCTCTGCAACATTCATCATAGGGGCATACAGAATCTAATATCCACTGCTGAGAAGAAGTAGATACCTCATCAGATATCTTCAGGACATCTCCATCTGAATCACTACCGGCCGTCGCTACAGCAGCCACCATCCAATTTTTCAGTTCAGGGCAATCTCTGGGTAGATGCCCCAACTCCTCACAATGGTAACATCTGGTTTTCCTCAAGTCCCTCCTGGACTTGGACCGCCCTCGTCGCGATCTTCTGTCGCTCCGTCTACCGCCTCCTGCTCCTCCAGAAGCCACCAAAGCTGAGCTACCGCCACCTGAGCTCGAAGCTGGGTTCTCCCTCCTGAGAACCTCATTCTGGAGTATCGCCGCGGTGACCTTGTCCATCTTGATGGTGCTCTTCTCCACTAGAAGAGCAGTCACCAAGGACTCGTATGAAGATGGAAATGACGCTAGCAAAACCAACGCCCTGGTCTTCTCCTCAACATTCTCGCCAACGCTGAGGAGGTCGGTGAGGATCTTCTGAAAGTGGCTGAGATGCTCCTGCATGCTCTGTCCCTCGACCATCTACAGCTGGTAAAACTACCTACAGAGGAAAAGAGTGTTGGTGAGAGACTTCGCCATGTACAACTCCTCGAGCTTCGACCACAGCACCATCGGAGAAATCTCGCTCAAACCATGGATCACCACCTCATTCGTTAGGTACATGCGGATGGTACTCACCGCCTGCATCTGTAGCCGTTTCCAATCCCGTACCTCTATAGTGGTTGGCTTCTCCTTACACAAGAGAGCATCAATCAACCTCTGTTGGATGAGCATGTCCTTCACCCTTGCCTACCACAAGAAAAAATTACTCTTACCATCAAATTTGTTGATCTCCATCTTGATTGATCATGTCTTCTCCATCTTTAGTCTTGCTCACCACCGCTGCAATCTACATCCTTGTACCACCTCGTTCTGATACTACTTATTGGGTAGATGTCTGGTCAGGACACCACCTCTCAGGACTTTTTTGGTACTGCGTGATGCAGCAGGAAGAAAGAAGAAACAAAACAAAAACAATCAAAATACGTGGATCAGCCACAAAAGGGCTTGCCTCCATGGGGCATGCAAACTTCACTATGAAAAAAAAAAATTATAAGAGAAGATCTTACCTTCAACCCTCGTACACCTAATTTTTCTCTCACAGAAAGTTTTTCCTCACAAAAGCTCTCTCTCTTAGAAGATCCCTCTGAACCCCTGAAGCGATCGGTGTCCGCTATCCAGAAGCCCCCTGAAGCTCCTTTTTTTCTTGGCACACGACTCTCTCTCTCTTCTTCTTGGGTTTTCTGGGTTTCCTTGTGACCTCGTGAAGAATCGAGCCACCACACGTCACTGTTCCCCAAACAAGCCTTTTATAGGCTTAATTCCGTGTTAAATTAGGTTTAGGACTCCTAAATCAACTCCAATTAAGTCGCTGAACCGTCGGATCGAGTCCCGGATCAACCCACATCGTTCGATCATACTTCGATCCATGAAATAGTACCGTGGACCGTGAGAAACAGCTAAAAAATACGCATACGATCCATGCACTGGCCTGTGGACCACCCAGTCCATGGTGGACAGGGGTACAGGCCCTAGGCTTGGCGCCTGGGCTTGGGCCGGCCTACGTGCGCGGGCCTGAGCCACACCCCGCCAGGCGCCCATGCCTAGGCCACGCACCCCATGCCGAGCCACACCCTGCGCACCTGGCCCGCGCACTGCCGTGCGTTGGGCGGCGTCCCGCCGCCTGCGGTCATGCCACCACCGCTCCGTCGACCGCTGCCGGCCACCGACAGTCCTCCACCACCTCGGGTTGCGTACCAACTTCAAAAGTATATATCTTCTCCGTCTGAGCTCCGTTTGGGATGATCTTGATCTCGTTGGACTCTATTTTTCATCGTGAACTTTGTTGTGGGCTTAATGTAGATCAAATCTTGAGGCATCAAATCCTAACAATACTGATAGAAAGATGAGTTTTTTTTAGTAATCATAGGAAGATAAGTTTTCGCCACGATATAGCTGTGCAAATATCCGAATCTGGATAATCTGATATGACCTGAATGAGATGGATTTCATCAGATTTATTTAAATCTCATGATGCGTGTTGCTGCTTGATTAGGTCGAGATTGGAGAGAAGGTGGCTGAACCTCGTGCAAAGATGTTGATGTTGGAGTGACCTACAAAATAAGTCCAAATCAGAGATTTTCGTTCCAGCAAGGATCCTCCGATGCTCAAATAAGATTCAAAGAATAATAGGAGCAGAAATGAGTTCCCTGAGAAAGATTGATTGGCATGTCTGATCCTCGAGGCTTTGGTTGTTTATATAGAATGCTGTTAGACAGTCGGTAAAACAGCTGTATGATCGTATGATCCTGAGATTGTAGGATCGTTGCACATGCCATTGTGAGCAAGATGATCCCGCACTTAATCGCTCCCGTGGGGTAAAGAGACTGTTACTAATAATATATTGAGTGGGAGATCTGAATATCCTCGAAGATCGTGCCTAACTTATTGGTCTTCTTAAATTGGATGAGTGGTGTCACCTCATGGTACATGAGGGTCTCACCTCTTAATTGCATGGACTGTTAATCAGGAGCTGAGAGTATAGGGGATCTTAGCCTTCATATGCTTTCCATGTGGGGGTATTTATTATTTTTGACTTTTTCTGTATGGTGTGGATGGCTGCCATGTTATGAAGATGACTAAGTATAGAAGGATAGCTCAACTTAGCATATAGCTCATGATAGCTCATATCAGCATAAATAGCTCTTCTTAGCACATAGCTCAAGATAGCTCAACTCAGCACATGGCTCAAAATAGCTCAGCTCATATCAGGATAGCTTATATCAGCATAGATAGCTCTTCTCAGCACATAGCTCAGGATAGCTCCACTCATATCAGGATAGCTCATATCAGCATGTGTGTGACTGTGGATACCTCTTCTCGATATATGTATGACTCAATCACTCTGAAATCTATGTTTCAGATATAAATCCGAGGCATCTCTAATACCACCGTAATACTACCCCCTTATTCCTAAGTCTGGTGAAAGGAGTACTATTGAAATGATGCCTCGGGCGTAGGAACATTCATCCATGCATCCCATAAGGCATCTGTTCCTCATTTAATGCGGGCAACAGAAGCAGCTCTGCTCTGCTCTTCATACAAGCGACGACATCTTGTACTGCTCTTCACATGAGCATCTTGTGCTTTGCTCTTCACATAAGCATCTGGTGTTCTACTTTTCTTCGTGCGAGAGGCAGCATGTGCACTACTCATCTTGTGAGTGGTAGTATGTGCACTTTTTATCTTCATGCGAGAGGCAACGTGTCCACTTCTCATCTTCATGCGAGAGGCAGCATGTACCCATAGGCAGTGTATGCATTTTTCGTCTTCACAGGAGAGGCAGCATGTATCCGTAGATAGCGTGTGTACTTCTCGTCTTCACATGAGAGGTAGCATGTGCACTACTTATCTCGTAAGTGGCATCATGTGCACTTCTCATCTTCATATCATAGGTTGAGGGTTCTTATCGGTTAGCCTTCCAGAGGTCCCTTAGGGTCTCCCTCTACTTTTCATGCGATTCAGGCTTTGATGGGGTCTTGTAAGTTAGCTCCATCTCTAAGTCGTCGAGATTTGTTCATCGAATTATAGATCGAGGGTCTTATAAGTTAGCCCTCCGAAGGTCCTTTAGGGTCTCTCATCACTTCTCATGCGACTCAGGCTCTAATGAGATCTTGTAAGTTAGCTCCGCCTCTAAGTCATCAAGTTTTGCTCATTGAATTATAAATCAAGGATCTTGTCAGTTTGCCCTCCAGAGGTCCTTTAGGATCTCCTTCTGCTTCTCATGCGACTCAAGCTCTAATGGGGTCTTGTAAGTTAGCCTCACCTCTAAGTCACCGAGGTTTACTCGTCGAATTATAGATCGAGAGTCTTATCAGTTAGCCCTCCGGAGATCCCTTAGGCTCTCTCTCTGCTTCTCGTGCGACTCGAGCTCTGATGGGGTCTTGTAAGTTACCCCCACCTCCAAGTCATCGAGGTTTACTTGCCAAATTATAGATCGAGGGTCATATTAGTTAGTCCTCCGGAGGTCTCTTAGGATCTCTCTCCGCTTCTTGCGTGACTCGAGCTCTAATGGGGTCTTATAAGTTAGCCCCACCTCTAAGTCACCAAGATTTGCTTGTCAAATTGTAGATCGAGGGTCTTATCAGTTAGCCCTCTGGAGGTCCCTTAGGATCTCCCTACGCTTCTCGCACGACTCAGGCTCTGATGGGTCTTGTAAGTTAGCCCCATCTCCAAGTCGTCGAGGTTTACTCACCGAATTATAGATCGAGGGTCTTATCAGTTAGCCCTCCGAAGTCTCTTAGGATCTCCTTCCACTTCTCATGCGACTCGAGCTCTGATGGGGTCCTGTAAGTTAGCCCCATCTTTAAGTCATCGAGGTTTGCTTGTCGAATTGTAGATCGAGGGTCTTATCAGTTAGCCCACTGGAGGTCCCTTAGGGTCTCCCTCCACTTCTCACGTGACTTGGGCTCTGATGGGGTCTTATAAGTTAGCCCCACCTTCAAGTCACTGAGATTTGCTCGTCAAATTGTAGATCGAAGGTCTTATCAGTTAGCCCTCCGGAGGTTCTTTAGGATCTTCCTCTGCTTCTCATGCGACTCGAGCTCTGATGGGGTCTTGTAGGTTAGCTCCATCTCTAAGTCATCGAGGTTTACTCGCCGAATTGTAGATCGAGGGTCTTATCAGTTAGCCCTCCGAAGGTCCCTTAGAGTTTCCCTCGACTTCTCGCATGACTCGAGCTCTGATGGAATCTTATAAGTTAGTTTTGCCTCTAAGTCATTAAGGTCTTTTGGCTTGGATATCGATGTTGGACGAGATCTGTCTACAAAGTTAGCAATTTAGAAAATCTTTTATTAAAAGAGCATCTTTTGCCTTAGTCTACCCATGTTGGTTTAGCCAGGTGAGTCTCCTCATATTGGTTTTGGAGGGCCGGCCCTCGAGTGCTCAGCCTTTAGGAGTCTAGCATTGAGGAGTTTGCTTTTCAATGATCGGCCTTAGGAGGGCGATTTTCAGATAGTCCACCTCAGAGGTTCATAAACATAGCCTCGATCGGTCATGACTTTAGTTGGAATAAATCTCGGCCTTCTAGCTTCAGCCTCAGCTTATCCTTGATTTGCTCAGATTGGTCTTTCGATGACCCTTTGAAGTTAGTTCCTGGGAGGTCTTGAAGACCTGTTATTCAAAAAGGACAATATAGAATAATAGATAGGATCTGAAAGCTTTTTATCTTTAGAATTGTAAGCTCTATTTGGGAATTTTTGGACTTTGTTTGACTCCTGTTATTTCTCTTAGTTTGATCTAGAACTTTAGCTCAATTCAGGCTTATTTTTTGTTTCAGATTAGTCTGATTTTTATCTCGAATTTGCATACTTTCACCTTGGATTTGCATGATTTACCTTGGATCTACATACTTTGACCTCGGATTTGAATGATTTGCCTCGGATCTGCATGCTTTTACCTCAAATTTGAATGATTTACATCAGATCTGCATACTTTGGTCTTGGATTTGAATGATTTACATCGGATCTACATGCTTTTACCTCGAATTTGAATGATTTACCTCAGATCTAGCACCATCAAAGGTGAGGTGCAAGTGGAGAGAGCTTGGAGGCTCGGATCCAGCGAGCTCGATGCAGATAGAAGGGAGGCACGAGCTGGGGGACCCCTCGAAAGCCTAGATCTTGGGGTGTCGACATCAACAGAGGGAGTTCTCAGATCTATCCATAGATGACTTGATGCCGAAACTTTCAATCCACAGGCGAGATTGGTGGTGGTGGGACCTTGGAGCTGGACGCATCTGCCGGTGAGATCGATGGTGATGAACTTGTGGCAGCCACCAAATATGGAAGGAATGGATGGAGGCTTCAGAACTACCCGCGGGCGAGTCTGGCACCGACAGGGGAGGCATGCACGGAGAAGACCTTATGGCTGTGCATCCGATGACCTTGGCCGCACATAAAGGCATGTGAGGAAGCTCAAAGAAGCCTCGGGGCCTCAGATCTTGGCTCTAGCACCGACGGGAGTGCTAATGTGCATGGAGCTGCATGCAGGGGAGACTGGTGATGTGGAACTGATGGCTTTGGCCGTTCTAGGAGACCTCCGAAGCCTAAGATCTGATGAGGTGGAGGGGCCGGCGTCGTCAATTGGAGGTGCGAGAGAGCTCGAATTTGAGAGCTCGGATTGCATAGGGAGGAGCTCAAGGCCACCGACCTAGCTAGACTCAGTGTTGGAGGCACGTGGGTGCATGGGAGGAATTAGGACCGCCAATTTTGCCGACGACATATGTGATAGTGCATGGCCCCTGACCCAGTGACTTTGGGGGTGCCGATCCGATGGAACTCGATGCACATGGATGCACAGAAGGTGCTGGTCTGCTTGCGGGCCGTCGATGCCAACACTGGCACTGGCGAAGGTGCGCACATGCATGGGGGAGGCACGACCGCCTGTGCCCTCTTCCCTTCCCCCCTTCTTCTTTTTGGCCGTCACTGATAATGGGATGTGACCAGAGGGAGAACCCCCTCCACCAAGAATTTTTTTCTTTTTGTTGCTTTAGCTCGGACTTGATCTTTAGCTTGGATGCACACCATCCTATAGCCCTGCCAGTAAGAAAAGAAATAAAATATTGAATGAAAACTCGAAAATCTCTTACCAAGAGAATCTTGAGTTATGAAAACTTAAGGGAGTCCCCTCTTTTGCTGGATTTCAGTCTACTGTAATTTTGGATATTGCAATATCTTTTCTTATTTGGATCCCTCCAAAAATTTAATTTTTAAATTTGAAAATTGAAAAATTTTTATGGTCTCATTTTTTATTTGAGCATTGTGATCTTCTTCCCTGTTTGAACCTACTTAAGAGTTTTAAAAATATAAATAAAAATAATTTGAGAATCGAGAAATTTCTGTATCACCTTCTTCATTTGGATTGCAAGCCCCTTGACTTCAAGCCTGATTAGTATAATTTGAGGGGTGCTGATTAATCAGATTCGATCGGAGTATGGCGGATCTGGAGAGGATTCGATTGGAATTCGATCGATCTACAGATGGTTGGGTCTTATTTATATTGGCTACTCTATGGACGATCGGATCCAATCGATGTTGCAGGGATGCGATGAAATTTTTTCGATTTGGAGATGGCTGGTCTGGATCTAGTCGGCATCTAAATGATCCATGGGATCGGACCGGCATTGAGGCAGTGTGATGAAACTCCTCTTTGGACTTTGTGGAGGTGCCCGCGGTTGCTCAGGTTGTGGTGGTGGCTGGGAAGTTGGATTCGGTGGGGGTGCTACCGCAGGAGGTGCTGGTGGCACCGCCAAAAGAAGTACTAGTTGCACCTCTGAAGGGTGTTCAGAAGCAATTTAGATCTCTTGAATGATGGTTATCGAAGTCTAGACCTACTGGAAGAGTAGATTGAACTGATCCGTCGTGACCAGCACTTTCTGATTGGTGGAGAAGTCTCTATCACCGATGGCTGCATCTGATTGTTGGTCTGGCTCTCCGTCTAGTGGCAGGCGGTGGCATTAGTGAGACAGGACAAGACTCGCTTTGATGGCATAATGCGAAGATAAGGCCCTTTCTCTATCTATTGTTGTTTGATTTAGTCGAGATCGGAGAGAAGATGGCTGAGCCTCGCATAGAGATACTGGCGCTGGAGTGACTTGCAAAATAAGTCTAAACTGGAGGTTTTCGCTCCAATGAGGATTCTCCAACATTCAAATCAGATTCAGAGAGCAATAGGAGCAGCAATGAGTTCTCTGAGAGAGATTGATTAGCTTATCTGATCTTTAGAATTTTGGTTGTTTATATAGAATGCTGTTAGGCAGCTGGTAAAATAGCTATATGATCGTATGATCCCGAGATTATAGGATCGTTGCACATGCCATTATGGATGAGATGATCCAGCCCTTAACCACTCCCATGGAATAAGGAGGCTGTTACTGACAATATATTGAGTGAAAGATTTGAATATCCTCGGGGATCGTGCTTGACTTGTTGGCCTTCTTAAATTGAATGAGTGATGTCACCTCATGGTACATGAGGGTCTCACCTCTTAATTGTATGGACTGTTAATCAGAAGCTGAGAGTATAGGGGATCTTAGCCTTCATATGCTTTCCATATAGGGGTATTTATTGTTTTTGGCCTTTTTTGCATGGTATGAGTGGCTGCCATGGCATAAAGATAGCTAAGTATAGAAGGATAACTCAGCTTAGTATATAGCTCAGGATAACTTATATCAGTATAGATAGCTCTTCTCAATGCATAGCTCGGGATAGCTCAACTCAGCATATAGCTCAATATAACTTAGCTCATACCAGGATAGCTCATATCAGCATAGATAGCTCAGCTCAGCACATAGTTCAGAATAGCTCAGCTCAACACATAGCTCAGGATAGCTCAGCTCATATCAAGATAGCTCAGCTCACATCAGGATAGCTCATATTAGCATATGTATGGCTGTGGATACCTCTTCTCAGTATATATATAGCGCAGTCACTTTGGAATCTACATCTCGGATATAAATCCAAGGCATCCCTGATACCACCATAACACTGGGCATGGGTTCTAAATAAAATACTCAATGTGGATTCAGAATGGCTGTGAGTAATGGTATGCTCCATCCACATCTGATCCGATATAATTTTAATCTAATTTTTTTTTCAAAATATAATCATTTTAGATTCTTTGCATGATAAGTCCCTTCTCTGACTCAATTGGATATAATCCAATCCATCTTGTCTATCTAACCCACACTATCTACTTACTCGACTCAATTGGATATATAGCTTTTAATTGTGGATGGATACAGATATTGACTGATTTGATCCGATCTACTGCTATCCCTACTTCTTTAGCTGCAGTGATAAAGAAATGTCCTCATTTGCAGGCATTTGAAAATAATAGCAATAATTAGAACATGAACCATCTAATTTCTGCCTAACAATATTCAGCAGCATATATTGTTGAAAACCACAAGAAATCCTGCCACTATTTCATCAAGAAGATTTATCATTGCCATCTAAATATTATTTGATCTAACCAAGAACTATACTAATGAACCCATCGAGTAGCTTCTGCAAGAAAAGTAAAACAAATTCACAACCCAAAACTAGTTCCTTAATTGGCAAACCCACGCTGTGATCAACAACAACAAGCTCTGCTTGCAGTTGATCGCATCCTGCCTACCCAAGCCTTGCCTCTGCTACCTTTAGGCCCTTCCAAGACTCCACTTGGATGAATAGGTTGAGTCTTGATGACTTCAGTCCCGCTCTAACATGGCCCCTGTGAAATCATCCTTCATCGATGTCCTTCGCCGCATTGATATCCTATTGTGCCCATGTGAACCTGGCTCCATATGGTTGATAGATAAGCTCGACTGGTTCTCAAAGAAAAAAATTATATCCTGCATCATATGCATCATAGAAATAAAATAATTGACATTATTAGAGATGACAATCGAGTCGGATCGAATCAGATATCCATCAAATCAGATTAGATATCAATCAGATTGGATACAGATCGAGTTAGAAATTCATCAACACAATTCCAACCCATTCATTAAACGGATTAAAACTTTAGGTTAAATGAATTAAAGGTCTAAATCTAAATCCAATACATTTAGTAAATAGGTCTAAATAGGTTGATCTATTTATGATCCAAATATGTTTAAAGTGGATCATTCGTAGATTGGATTAATAGGTCAGGTTATAAATTGCGACCCTTAATTGGCATAGTGCATGATTATGGTAGTGCAAGTAGTGCAGGGTATAATTTCTCTTTATGAATTCTGGATGCAAACTAGAGTACCATACCTAAGTACATCATGTTAGTAAGCAATCTCTTTCATCTAAGATCCTTTGCAAATTGCAATGTTTGTGCCACAAAATTATATATAGTATTTGATGACAGCTATCAGAAGATAGACGACTCTCAAACAAGATATGCTATGTAAGACACATAATACTATCTTATTTAATATCAGTGAATGCTACATAGCGCTCCATGGTTCACCACTTCAATAACTACGAGTGTAGAAAAATGAAAGAAAGAATTGGTAGAGAAACTTTGAGGTCACGATGGTCGATTAAGTGTACTTGATCCAGAGGTAGTATTAGGGAGAGACCTCGATGTCATCTTCTAGTAGGAGTCAAAAGTCACTGTGAGAGGATGAGGATAGATAAAAGCTCGCTCCCAACTCGAATTAGCCTACCTCAGATGATACGTCTCCACACGAGTTTCGGTCTATGAGCTCATTCAAAAGATCCAACAGTCTTGAGAGTTTGAAATCGATCGGGGCCTCATCTTAGGCATTAATTCTCAAGAGATGGAAGAAGTCTATGGAGAGAAGATGGTGTGGGGAATGGAATGGAAGAAGGGAAGGTGGCCTTGTTTGCCACCACTAGCATGGGTGACAAAGAAGAAGCGATGACCAAGTATATGATGGGTAGACAAGACAATTTTGCTCTAGCTACTACCACCGACCGCAGCAACTATTACCATTCCCTATCGGCCGTGGGCTTGCCAACAGAGGGGTTCAAAGAGAATGGAGTCGATTTCATGGAAAAGAACTCAATGGTGGAGAGCGGTTAATGTTAGGCATCGGGAAAGATGGAGAAAGAACTTGGTGGTGGAGAGTGGATAATGCTAGACGTCGACATATTATTTCTTATATGCCATCATCTTTGTCGATGCCTGGTATTGTTCATTCTCCATTGTTGAGCTAATGAATCTATCCAACCAGGAAGCAACAAGGATGAAAAACTCTCGTACTCTTCTTGGTCTATATTACTTTCTGATTGGACTAGTCCATCAGCTCAGTGGACCTAGTCCAACCAATAATTTCTCATAGAATAGTGATGGAGCCGGATGATGTGGAAGTGCCGATCAATGATGAAAATAGTCTGGATTGTATCTTTCACACAAAAAAAGATTAATCTTCTTCAGCGATGTTGGCTATTGGATTATGTTTTATATAGCTTTAAAAACAACTATTGCACAATCCAACGATGAATTCAAAGGTGGTAGGCAAATACAAGATAGATCAGTTATATGATTTAGTTGAAAATAGATCATTTCAATTTTTTTTCAATTTTTAGATTTAATAATATTAAATTAAGAAAGATGTGCTTGAGTGTTCGATGTTTGAGTGTCGGATCTCATCTTTTTATAATTTCAGTTAACCTTAAGCAGCAACCGAAGGGCCGGTTTCGACAAATAGAGAAGTCTACACGGATTATTACTATCGGCTGCAGCAACTATTATCATTCCCTATTGGCCATGAGGTTGCCGACAAAGAGATTCAAAGAGCATGAAATCGATTTCATATAAAAGAACTCAGCGGTAAAACTCAGCGGATAATGCTAGGCATCAGCAAGGATGGAGAAAGAACTTGGTGGTGGAAAATGGATGATGCTTGGCATCGGCATATTATTTTTTCTATACCATCATCTTTGCCAACGTCTGGTGTTGTCCACTCTCTACAGCTAAACTAATGAACCTATCCAATCAGAAAGCAACATGGATGAGAAACTCTCTTACCCTTCTCTTCCCCTTTCTTCCTTGTCTATATTGCTTTCTAATTGGACTAGTCCATCAGCTTAGTGGATCTAGTCCAATCAGTAATTTCTCATGGAGTAGTGGTGGAGCTGGATGATGTGGAGAGTGCCAATCAATGATGAGAATAGTCTGGATTATATCTTTTATATAAAAAAATGATTAATTGTTTTCAGTGATGTTGGCCATTGAATTACATCTTATGTAGCTTTGAAAATAACTATTGTGTAATCTAACAATGAATACAGGGGTGGTAGGCCAATACAAGATAGTGATTTAGCCGAAAATAGGTCACTTCAATTTTTCTAATTTTTAAATTTAATAAATTAAGAAAGATTTCTTTGAGTGTCTGATGTTTGGGTGCCGTATCTCATTTTTTTATAACATGGTTTCTCGCGGTATAACATCAATAAAGTACTATCTTTTATTGATTAGAGTCAAAGGGTACAAGCATGATTTGCTGCCAGGAGGAGGAGGCAGCAAATTAAAGAAATAATCCTAATGGAGGATAATAGAATAAAGACAAATAAATAAATAAATAAAACCCCTATTCAGCAACCAAACAGAGATATCCTCTTCAGCGCAAAATTACTCTTTGCTTACAGAAAATAAGCATCCAATTTCAGCTATGCGAGACTTCGAATATTTGGATAGATAAAAGTCTAAAACGTCTTTTTAAACTTATACCATATTTTTCCCAAAGGCCAGCAACATTTTACTATCACATAGGATGGACCAATGGTTGAATAGATGGATTACTTCGGTTGCAACCAATGAAAGGGAAGCTTGGTTATGTGAAAAAAATCTTGCATTTTTTTTTTCTTTGCAACATTGCCAGGAAATGGCAGCAATCAACATTAGGACCACCAATTGGGCTGATTTACAAAGATTCCTCTTTCTCCATGCAAGACAAAAGCTTTCAAAGATCAAAGAAGGTAAGACTTCCAGTGAAGAGCAAATTATCTTTCATATAAATGAGAAGAAAAGGTAGATAGAAAACAAATGCTCAATTGATTCAGATGAATGGCCATAAAGTATGCGGCCATCTAAGTTTTTTCCAAGCTTCCTTCCAAAGTTCTCCCAGTATTCAGTTTTTTCTTCGCACATAATCAATGAAAATATTTGATCTTAAGTGGCATATTGAGATTACATAAGTAGGATGCAAAGACACATTTAAACCCCACTTATGTTGAGGAATTCATACAAAGATGCAGTTGAGAATTCTCATTTCCTACTCCCATTCCAAATAATCTGATCTTCCTCCATATTTAGAAAAACCAAGGCCAATAAGGATGACAAGTGATCATACTGGGATCAGACCTCCATTGAAGAATTTACTGGTAATTTGATTTTCAAAGACATTTCTCAGGTTGAAAAACTTGGCCATTATTCTGTTCTTTTTTGAACTAACCTTGTAGAGAGAGAGGAATAAAATCTTAAAAAATGCATCACAAATCCAACTGTAAAGAAAATGCTTTGACCATTTCTAATTTTGAATTGAACTATGTTCCAGAAGGCCAGAAGAACATTAATAATATCTTTCCAAAAGTTGTAGGTTTCCAACACATAGAGAACTTCACTTGTTTATGATCGGCAAATTGAATTTGCTTTTTCCAAATGTCTGACTCAGTATAGAGAAACCTACAACCCCATTTGCCAAGAAGAGAATTATGGAATTATCTGATGTCTTTAACACCAAGTCCACCTTCTTTCTTTTGCAAATTTGCAAGCAATTTTATTCTACATCTTCTATAAACTTGTTTGTAAAAATAATAAAAATGATGGCTTGTATGCATCTACTGGTCTCAAAAGATACAAACTACACTTCATGCGTGAGACTATTTGTGATAAGAATTCGACAAGGTATAGAAGGTGCTTAGGTGACACGTTTGATACCATTTGGGATCACAATATGTGATTATTATAATGTGTGCAATTTGGCTCCTCTCTACTAGTTAAGACCTGATGATGACCCTCCTGTTGGCAGTTGGTCTTAAACAAGTAAAGAAACACCACCTCATGAGGCATATTTCAAAGAATTGCATATTTTAGAGCTAGCACGTTTCCGAACAATAAAAAGGGAGATTAACGTGGCAGATGCCATATGGTAATTAACACCAATAGCAAGATGTTGCTAAGCAACCAAATGATGCATAGACCTCTAATTAAAAAGGCATAACATGCCGTCCTTCTTCATGTTGGCCATACCAGTCGACATCAACTAAGGCATGTTTATGTCTCGTTTGGATGCATGATCTTATCATTATCTAATAACCTACCGTGAACGGGGGTTTTGCAGTTTAATATAGGCAAAAAAAAATAGAGAAAGTTGAAGAGATAAAGGCATCATGTTTCCAATAGATTGGATTTTTTTATTAAAAAAAAAAAGAGATTCTAAAGATTGATTGGTGCATGTAGCTCTCCAACTTCCACTTTAAGCTGGAGCTTTCACTGGTGTGTTTCACGGACAAATTTTAGCATTTAAATAGGACCTTGCATGTTAGCTTTCGGGTTAGACAATAATTAACATAAGACTTAGAAAAAGTTTGGTGTTTGACAAATAGTCCTTACAAATAGGCATAGGTAAAAAATAACTACATCGATCAAATATATTTATACCAGGAATAACTATTTAAAGGAAACAAAATTCATGTATTATTTCTGGCATGGTAATTGTTTAGACATGCCATCCTTTTTCATGATAAAAAACCCTTAATTAAATATAATCTGAAAATCATAGCCAAATATTTACAAAAAAAATTGTTAGGCTAAAATTCAAAAAGGAGAAGAAACAAAACTATTCCAATAAGAATCTAATAGTGTTGTAAATTGAGTGGCATCATATGTTGCTAATCACACTGAGACTGCATATATTGTGGACTTCCATGTCGGAGGCTCTTTATCATTTTTTAGATATTTTACCTTTTGATTTGGATATATTTTTACTGGGCTGGTATAATATATATCTGATACCAAAGGAAGAAGGGGAAAAAAAAAAAAAAAAACTGTATCCACTTGTTGTCATGCCTGGACCACGGAGATGACAAGCGGGTTGGTATCCGAAAACAATGGCTATTCCATACATATCCATGTTGCTTTATTTTGTAGCCACACGCAGACAAGAGTGATGGTTTTAATGGCAATTAAGATATGGTGAGTACGAAGGGAGAAGAGGAAATTGATTCCGTTCAGTGTTCCAAACGTTTTCTTTTGGTTGCTTGAGATGGTGGTTTACGTCTTCTAAGGTGCATCTAGTCACTAAATTTAGCTACCAGCCCTTCCTATCCGCTACACTGTGAAATAAGTACATAAAATGGTTGATTCATTAGCTGAAACATGTCATTCTCCCTCCCTCGTGGAGCCCATCTAGTTCTCTCATTCAAAACTTGGATCTTATGCTAGCTCCGAAACATTTTCCTCACCTATGTGTTTAAGGTAGATCATGTAGTTCTTGGAAACTAGATACTTTGGGGTAGAAAAGACTTGATTATTGGGCTCCTGAGAAATTCTTTGTATACCGTAGGTGGTGTAGAAAATCTGATGTAGAGTGCACCGTCTTATCTGATTGATCCATGTAGCCATCGCTTTCCAATGCGTATTTAATACCTGCAGTTTCACTTTTTTATTTAAAATTTTGAATGATGAAAATATCTCTCCTCTTTTGAAAAAATTTTAAGATTCTATGGCATATTAGGATATCCTGCGTCAAATTATGACTTCTTGCGCGTAGGATGTCATAATATGAACATAAGATGTCATAATTTTTTTCAAAGAGCAGGAGCATTTTCATTATTTAAAATTTCAAATGAAAAAATAAAACTGCCGATGTTAAAAATGCATGTTGGAAAGTGATAACTACATGCATTAATCAGATAAAGTGGTGCACTCCACATCGAATTTTCTACACCTCCCACGATGCACAGAATTTTTCTTGGATTCTCTTATTAGTTTTCCAAGCCTGAAAGGAATTTGGGCCTTAGGTTACGTCTGCATTTGGTTTGGACTTCAATTTATTAGCCTACAAAGTAAGAGAAATTATATTTTATACTATGTGCATCATGTAGTGGTACATCATGCTAATTATACATCTCGGTTTCTATGAGCACCATGCATCATGCGCTCATCTCGGATTGCCTCCCTATGCATCTCATCTTGATTGGTTCATATGGTGCATCGTTGATGTGGTAGGCATGGCGAAAGATATAATTTTTCATAAAATAATGTTTGTCGAAGCATCGCTCATCAGTGCTATGGCTACAAAATGCCTCTCTCAGATAAAAAGAATGTTTCATGTTGAGTTAGTGATAAAGGATGCCTCAATTAATCCCCACTTCCCGTTGCCTTTTCCTTTTTTAGAAAAATGACAGCGCAAACAAGAGCCATCCTGAAATTATGCATGTCTCACCTTATGAATGGAAGAAAGAGAGCCAATTTCTGAACAAATGACGTGACATGCTAGAATAGTAGCAGAAAATAATCTTGAAATTAATTTAGACCAAAGGTGTGGATTCATTTATTGTATTGATGGTGCAAGTTGAGTTCAAGGTGATCGATGAGGTGGCATTTTTTTTTTCTCTTGTACTTGCAAAGGACTTGTTTTAATTTTACAAGAAGGACTCAGCCTTGATTAAATTTAGCTTTAGCTAAGCTGTGTTTCAATCTTCAAGCCCAAAATGAATTCCGGCCTGTACAAGCAGTCCAACTCCATTACCCAAGTATTGAAAGCTATATTACTTACCATATGATCTAATGTCTCTAATGCATAGTGTGATGGAGTGCTTTACCATTGGTGAAATTCAATTCATTGCATACTTTGAGATTGACATTTCATTTACAGCTTTGTAAAATTTCAAATCTTTGTAATAAAATAGTGGTGGAAACGTGAAAAGTGCATGGTTAAATAAAATGCTTTGTTTGTATGCCTTTGAAAATTTTTAATCAACAATTTTCTTTTTGCTTGTATATCTTTAGAATTTTAAAAGTTGCGCATATGCCTTTATAAATTTACTATTTTATGTAAATGTCCTTATAAATTATTTCTTATTGCATATCTATCCTTCATATCATTGTCTGCTCGATGATATTGGCTTAACTAGCACTTAATAGAATAGTTTTTTTTTCCATGTATGCTCTCATAGAATAGTTATTTATTTTTACATGTTTTTGTCTTTTGAGTTAAGGATATTTCAATTATTTTGATTTTAAATAGTTTGTCCTTCATGGTTTTAGATGGCATATTGATTATTGTATGGCTATACAAAAAAAAAGAAAAAAAAAAAAGAAGAAGAAAACTTATAAGCATGTAAATGGAAATAGTAAATTTGTGAGGATATACATATAATTTAATGTATTTATAAAGATATATATATAATAAAAAATATATATTTGTTTCTATAGTCATAAATGAAATATCTGTTGGATGATAGAGAATAGTTATGCATAGTTTGAGCAGAAGGAACTAGGCATTTTGTTCACAATGCTTCTTTTCATCTGTTCTTGCTTTGTTAAAGTTGTTGAGACTTACATTGAAACTGCCATTTGCTTCCTAAGGTTTCGTGGTAGGAACCGAGTTTTTGACATTCTCATCTCTTGTGGTTGTTATGAAGCACATTTATACCTTTTCATTTTTGGCAACTTCCTCTGGTTATTAGTGACAGGGCAACCACCAAGCTTGATCATTTTCCCTATGCTTGTGAACATAAAGAGGGTGGAGAAGAGTTTTCTTGTAAAAATTATTTCAGCTTTTATGTTTTTTGAATAAAATTTCTTTCTCCACTTTCCAAAAATTATTTTTTTATATTTTTATGGATATTGCTTGATTTATTAGTGCTTGTCTGCATTTGATCCATATAGAAAAGCGTACACCATTCAACAAAGGAAACTCGAAGAACAGGTTAAGGCAAAATGGGTGTGTTTATGTTTTTTTTTTTCATATATATCTTTCACTTTCTTGTCAATGATGAGTATTTTGAGTTGAGTTCAAAACATACTCTGCCTGAAGAAAAGGTCAAAAGAAAGTTTATTAGATGCTTATGAGATCTTGGTTATGCATAATAAGTAATTTTTTCTATTGTTCGGTATTAAATGGTTTGTTGCAGTTAACTATATGTTGAATTCTTTTTGCTCTTACTTATCTTTTTGAAAGTACAGACAGCAAAGAAATTTATGGAAGCGAATGTGATAGATATTGGACCCAAATCTATCACCAAACCAAGCCACCAATATTCATGCAGTAGAATAGATCCTTAAGCATGTATTCCAGTGCTTAGCTCCAACCCTACAGAGTAGTCCTGCATGAGGAGGTGTGCAGAAATCTTATGGAGCATGCAAAAAGACTGCAGAGAGTTCTTGTCTTCAGATTCCTTCTCCCAACCATCCTATCAAAGGAATACTTCTCTAAACCACAACAAGAGAGAGAAGAGCTGCTGAGGTGAAATTTTTTGTTGTGGAAGATCTATTTACTCTGGGGAAGCTCAGAAAGTCAAATTTGGGATAGCTCAGTTGTGATACTGTATCTGATGTTCTTGCTATTAAGTGTTTGATCGACTGATTTCAAGGCAAATTTCTTTTATAGGAATTGCGTTCATGTTCACTTAAGGAAGTCAATTGTATATCTTCTCTTTGTAAGAAATTTTTGTTTATTTTTGTTGAGTGGGGAGGTATAATTATTCCCATGCTGTTTGATATGTTTTGCTTTGTGGTGTGTTACAATAATGAGGAGAAATATAATAAAGCTGTGTATTATTTTATGCATCCAGCCTAATAAGCTTAAGGAGTTCATAGTGTCATCCATATTTTCTATTTTGCTTAAGGAGTTCTTGCTCTGGGTACTATTCAGGGTCTAGTGAATCTATTATATTGCAGAGGACACTCCTTCAACAGCAGAAGAATCAGCTTGAAACAGAGAAACAGATGACTTATGGCCAAATATCTGCTGCTTTAGCTGCAAGCAGCTTGGGTTCGAGTTGTTTTTAGGCCCAATGGAGTCCATCCCTACAAAAATTGGATCGAAAATTAAAATTCAACACTATCAAATTGTCATATGGAGATGTTAGGTCAGATTAATTGATCCATTGGATATTTTAAGCCGAAGTAGATCAAGAATAATTCGAACACGAAATGTATGAAGCATGCATAATTTGGTTATTCAGTAACACCTACAAAAAAACGACTATTGGGTTAATTCAATTTAGGAATCAAATTTTTTGATGAAATTTTGAGATTAGAATGAGCCACCAATCCTTGTAGCAAAACCTAGGTTGACGTGAAATTGTTGACATCCTCTAAACCAAAAATGATGAACAATCTGTGAGATTGATCAACTTTGGATTGATCAAAACTGATCTCTTACCAGATAGAAAGAACTGTTATTACCCATCATTTAATGATTGTTAAATACGAAAAAATCCGCATGTAGAGTATGAACATGGAGGCTTGTGCATGTTCATTGTCAAAGTATTATTAAAATTCTGATGTTCTAGTATATCCATGCCTTTAGATTAATCTTGTCGTCATCTTTAACAAGAGAAAATCATGCATGGACCCCACCACTTTTAGTTACTGGAGTCCCAATGCTTTTAATATGAAACTTTTTAACTGTGGTATTGGATAATCACATTCACCATGCACATGCATTTCTTCGTACACATCACACATATTGAATATATGCCCATCACCACTAAGACTACAAATAGATCGGATTGATCTATGATCCGACCTAATCTGATCTATTTAGATCCGATCCAAATTATTTTAAAAAATCTATGGATTCGAATCAGATTTTAAAATTAGAATCATTCTATTTTTCGAATCAGATTTAAATTTACTGAATTTTGATCCGATCCATAGAGATTTTTGAATTGATTAAGATTTTGAGATAAATAATTCGATCCAATTCAATCTAATCTGAACCGAATCCAATGTGAGACCCGAACACTCATCTGAATAACCGAACACAAACCCATCCCTCATCTCTCTCTTTTCCTATGTTACATGAGTATTAGTTTTGATCGAGGCTGCTTTAAAATCTGTTACTTTTGAAAATATATTTTATTAATTTTTTATATTTTTATTTTTTAAAATTTTGTTAGAATAATTTGAATTTGGATTAACCAAATCTGGAGTAGTGGTGAGAAAAATATGATTAGACTTTTTGGATTATTGAGTGAAGAGTGTAGAATACGAAGACTTTAATAATTTGATATATTAAGATCAAAATTTATAATGCAAATAAAATTATTTATAAATTTTTTATTTATTAATTTTATTATTTATAATTCAAATTCGAACCGATGCATATCCAAATTCAAATCGAATTGAACATGTATTTTTTAGATCGAGGCAGGGTTATATAAAGATCCGATCCGATCCGATTCGAATGATTCAATGGATCAAGAAATTTGACCATTGATCCAATCTAACTCGATCTGATCTTCTATTGGACTGGAATTGGATTCAATATTCAGATCCAATCAAAAAATCAGATCAAATCAGGATCATCCATCATTCATTCTGATCCGACCCATTTACACCTCTAACCACCACCGTAAATTTGTTGGTCATGATTGAATAAACAAATTTATTTTATTAAGCCGGCCAGCTGTATCATTGGAAGAAATTTGAACCTTATGAGCATAGTTTCCATCCGAATCGAATTTGATTTGATGTCATATATCTAATATTTAAAGACATGAATCACATAACATGCGCAAAACAAATATTGCAGACATATCTTAATGTTATGCATAACTGCATACGAGAGCAGACTAATATGAACTAGTATACTCCAAAACATCAACTGAAATGATATCGATTTCACAAATACAAAGAGAATTTTCAGTCACATCTTCAATATCTTATCATCACAAGAGTTATTTTAATAATTAACTATTATAATTATAATTAATTAGATTATTTTAAATTTTGGAATTGGGACCAGTCCCGCCGGTTTATGTCGACCAAAGTAAACCTACAACGGTTCGTTTCGTCGCCGATCGGCCTTCTACAGCATTGCCTGTGATCCTAACCGTTGAAACGTTACACTTCCGGTTTTCATCGGACGGCTAAGGCTTTCCGATGACAGGCAATCCATTTTCGAGGATTTCTCCAATGTTGGTGGCATTTCGTTCAAGCGACTTCCGGCGCCCGCTACCCTTGCCAGCTTCTGAGGCCTAAACCCCGAACCCGAACCCTAAGCGCTCGATTTTCCTCTCTCTTGTACCGATCGATCGTTCTAGTTTTCAAGATTCTGGGATTTGATCTCCTCCGAGGGAGAATGGAGCTCGACGAGCACGATTACCCGGAGAAATCGGTGGAGATCCGGAAGGAGAAAGAGCGCCGTGGCTCGCTGCGCGGCGGCGACAATGAGAAGGACGGGGGCGGGGAAGAGAGGGCGTCGAGGCGGTCAAGGGCGGAGGAGCAACAGAATGGCGAGAAGGTGGATCGTGAGGATCGGGATCGCTCGCCGCGGCGCGAAAAGGATCGGCACCGGAACAGCAGGAAGGTGGAGAGGGAGCACGACAAGGATAGAGACCACCGGAGCCGAAAGTGGGATCGGCGGGAAAGAGATAAGGGGAAGGAGAAGGAGAGGGTCAGAGATAGAAAGAGGGAAAGGGAGAATGAGAGGGACAGAGAGAAAGATAGGGAGAGAAGGAGGGAGAGGGAAAGGGAGAAGGAGAGGGAGAGCGAAAGGAGAAGCAGCAGCAGGTCGAGAAGGCACGATAGAGAGGTTGAAACAAAGATGGACAGGGCGAGGAGTAGAGAAAGGGCATTGAGAGAAAGAGAACTCGAGAGAGACATGAGGGAAAGAGAGAGCAAGTAATGTTTATATTATTTTCTCGCGCCTTCTCTTAAGCTTCATCCGTTCTTGTGCTAATTTTCTGTTTAAGTTGAGCAATATTTACTTTTCATTTGTAAATTATTTATAGCGTTTCTCCAATTATCTTGCTTTATTGTAGGATTAGGGTATTGGCTAAAGGTCAATGTTGCATTTATTCAAAACTTGATATCAAGCTGTCTGCTTTAATGGTGAAATATATTTTGTCATGTAGGAGGTTCAAGGAGAAAAAAGAAGTGGTGGAACCTGAAGATGATCCAGAAAGGGACCAGAGGACTGTTTTCGAGTCTCAGGTATATGGGCTTACTAGTAGTTCTATCTTTATATAGGCTAGTGAAGCATAGTATTAATTCTTAAATAATGTTAGGTGAGCAAGATGCCAATGTTGGTATCCTGCATGTTTTGACATGTCATTACACCCACAAGGTAAAATATATCCTGGAACCTATATATGTTATGTAATTAGAGGTATAAAGTATTTATCATATCTTTTAATATATGGTCTTTAATTAACCATATCTGTTTGGTGCATGTTATTTGGGTGATATTGCTGATTGCACTAAATCTGCACTTAGTTTATTGGGGTGAAATAGAATACCCTTTTTTTTTTGTGGCTCAATGCACTTATTATTTGGTTGCTGATGATGAAATGGAGAAGATAATTAGTGATCATACTGTGTGCTTTAATGGGTGATATAACATGTATAAGGCATATCATTGCATCTCATATATGGTAGCTACCCTGCATGTTCTTTGCTTCTGGTAAAGAATACAACTTTGAATATTCATAATCCAGGTGAGGGATGTGCACTTGATGATGGATCAGAATTCACAGTGTTCAAAGGAAGTAGGGTATGTGATTCTCCTGTAACTTGAGCTGCACATTTATGAAAAACTACTTTGTTTCCTTTTACTTGTGCAAATTTCTTATCACGTTTATTAAGTGCATTGGCATTAAAAAAAACAAAACAAAACAAAAAACAAAAAACAAAGATAGCTGTAAGGGCCAATCATGGGAATTTTTTGTATATCATTTTAACTCCTATAGAATGTCTATGGCATTAGATGAACATGCAATATTTGCCTTATATGTGAAAATATTTGTGTGCATGTGTGTATATCTTCAAAAGCAATCTGAAGCATTTAAACAATCTCTTTGTTGGTCTGGTTTTATTGATGGTGGTATGCTATGTTCTCATATTTCTCAAACTCAAGCATAATCTTGTGTTTATAACCAGCAGAGATTGTAGAAAAATTCCAGATTGTCTACTGATGATTCTCTATTTGATTTTAGATCTCTACAAGACTTTTTTTTGAACCAGCTGCTGGAAGTGCTTCTGTCCTTGAGCCTCCTTGCTTGCATTCTCATTGCATTTTTTTCACCCTTTGCGTTCCTAACACTATCTTCTCTTTCATGATGTTAAAATATGTAACTCATATTTCTGACTAACGTTAATGTAATATATTGACGTGAAGATTATTTATGCAATATCATTAAGCCTGCAAGTTGTCATTATAATTTGGAGTTACCCTCCACAAAGGGAGTTGTAATTATTCAACAAGCCTTTTCCTAGCCATTTGGTTCCACTTCATAATCATATCTTATCATTTTATTTTTTTTATAGAGCCATAAGTCTATAACTGTAACCCAAACATGGCCTTTAAATATTTTGTCCCAGCTTTCAACTAAAATTTCACAATTCAATGATGCTAGCTTCCAAAACAGCCCATTTATGACGTCCATCTTAAACTTTAAATCTTCATCCTTTTGCAACAAATCTTAGTTTCTCTTTGATGTTTTTAACTCTGAACTTTGTTGCATGTTGTGATACAATTCTATTGCACTCTGATAGATGATAATGTTATCCACACATCTATCTTAGCTATCATAACTCACACCTTTCCTTTTATGGCCTTGTTCTCTATATGATCAGAAATTCTAATTCACCCAACATTTTTGGCCTTATTCACTTTTCCATATCGCCAGCAGGTAATGTCTTTGAACATGAGTTGTATGCTCCATGATTATTCATACTTCCTTGCGCTTTAATTTTTCCCTCAAACAAGTCATTTCAAATCCCTTGTTAGCCATTCTTGAAAGAAAGTTCCTTGTTTTGAAGTTTACCTTCAGACTCGAGCATGTCTTAGTTACACTTTTGAAGCTTCTTGCTACTTTACCCATCCTTCTTAAATTTTGTTACATGTGTAGCTCCCAATTCTTTCTTCATAGACCCATGATGTTCGAAATGATTGGTTTGGTTATCTTGTCATCATCATTTTCATGCAAATCTCTCTCACACTAGAGGAAAAAAAGTCCATTCCCAACCCTTGATTGCCAATGCTAGGAGAAAGCGTCTGCAAGTTCCTGAGTGCACCAAAACTTCATGACACTTATAAAAGCATTGAAAAGTTACGGCGCTTATAAGCGTAAGTATAAAATATAGATTTTTGATGCTTTTTGTTTTGTAAGTATCGGGAACCACTTATGCTAGATGACACCTATAAGTGTTATTGGAGACCTTTCATACAAGACGACACTTTTAAGTGTTGTCAGGTATCCTAATTACCCTCCACATCCCGATCTCCCCTAATTCACCCATCTCAACCCTAATTATCTTTGCCAATCCTAGCTTCTCCTCCTCATCATCAGCCTCTTCTCTCTCGAGCATCCTCACCCAGCCTTTTCTCCTCTCTCGAGTATCTCCACTCCAAGCTCTCCGTCAGCCAACTCCTCCCTCCCCCTCCTATCTCGAACGTCATCCACTACTGGGGCACCACCTTCGCTGATCAACCATCTCCTCAAGCTCTCCGCTGGCCTCCACCTCCTCCTTCGAGGCTGTCATTGGTCTAGACTAGTTCTCCATCAGCCTACTATTCCTTCCCTCCGCTGCCAACTTTTCCTCCTTTACATTGATGGACTGCTCGCTCATATGGTTAGAGATCATCAGAAGGGTGAGCTGGAGCGGCGGTTTTGTTGGCACAAGTGGACCGCTCGCTCCTTTGTGCTGCTCATCCCCATTCTTTTCATCTTCGCCCCTCTGATCTCCTTCAAGCACATTGGTGAATGCTTCAAGATTTATGTAGATCAGATGCTTTGATCCTTCTTTATCTATCTTGTTTCATTTTTTTCGCAAGAGCACTTGGTTTTTGTTATAAGTTTTACCATTCTAATTCTTCAACTTGTAGGGAGTAAGTTATCCTAGATTGTAAAACTTACTCTTGAATTTGCTAGTCCAAGGAATGTTTTTATGAAACATTTTTGTTACATTAAAATGTTAATAAGAGATGTATGTCTTTATGTAAGAGATGTATGTCTTTATGTATTTTACCCCTTAATCTGGCAACATTTAAAATGCCAGCAGAAAAGAAACTGTTATTAGAGTTCTAACATTTTCGTGCAAAATTTTATCGACAGGGTAATATTGATTTTGCAAAAGTGGATTGGTTGAAGTACTATAATCCAACTTACTAGAAACAAGCAAATAATCCCATGCTTTGTACCTTAGCGCTTCCCACTATTCATGTGATAACTTAGCATCTCACCATCTAGTTGTATAATTATCTCAATATATAGCATTACTGATTGATTGGCTATTTATTTTTTTCTGAAAAGAAATAAATGATGTTGATGCCTATCGCTTAGATTCCAACTCAAGCTCTCTCTTATATATTAAGAGAGATGCCAATCAGCCAAATAAAATCTAGCTAGCACATAGATAAAGATCTTCGTCATTTTAAGGAATTTAAGACAAGAAAAATTGTGTTTTGGTTTGTCTGTTCCATTCAGAGTGATATATGCTACAGGGACTGAAAATTAGGAGTTAGTCTCTACATTACTTAGTGTCTGCACAATAGTCTACATATATACTTAGTTTGGATGTCATAATTGTCTTGGTTGATCGGTTAGTCATTTTTTAGTTGTTAATGAGACTATCCTTCACCTGGTAGGCAAGTTCAACTGTGAGTTCAATACACAAATTATGCAATCTCTTCTTCTAAGATTCAATTTTGATATAATTTACCACATATGCTTAAACTTCTATTGTTTTCATATGGTTCTACAATTGAGTGAAAGATTTTCTAAGCTAGTTTTGGTATGATTTGGATAGGTTTATTATTATTTGCAGCCAAATGATTAACAATGTTATATTCCTTTCTTTTATATTAAATTATGAATGTAAATGTGAATATCGAGCCACAACATGGATGATCAAGTCATTTTCAAGTAGGTTAATTCAAGTCTAATCCAATTGCTCGTAATATGTTTTATTCTTTCTTGATCTGATGATGTATGTCTAGTTGATAGATAACATTAGAATCTAGCTGTAAATGACTTATGTTTTATTTTACATTTTTAGGTAAGTTATAATTTGAGTTATTATTCTATGGATAAAAGTTGGATAAATAAGTCAAGATCCAGCAGAAATTCCTTAGATGGAGTTTAGAATTTCATTAAATTTGCTATTAAGAAAACATATATGAATAGAAAGATTCTATGTCTATCTTGAAGATTCTTTCTTCATTTTTTCTCTCGCTCCAAAAATTGTTGAAGGACACTTACTATGGAATAGTTTCATAAAGAGTTATACTAAGTGGGTATTTCTTGAAGTGTCTAGGTTGCCATCTCTTTGTAATTAACATATATATGTTACAATATATATAGTTCTTGATTGCAATATATTTGGATTGTAAGAACTTTTTGAATATCTTTTTATATATTTATTATATATGAAATATTTTAGGGAGAGAATAATGCTTGATTTTTGTCTATAAGAGGTGTATAAATTGAAAGAAATATTGTTTTCTTTTATCATACCCATTTAATAAAAATTATTTTGTCAATCATTCATTTAGTATTGTATTTAATATGAACTGATATTGACTTTTATTTGTGCAGGGCAGATAGCATCATGTCTCGAGGGAAACGATTCAAAGATGTAGAGTTCCAGCATTCACATATTCCAACAGCTCGAGGTTGGTCATTCGACACGACAGTCTCAGCAATCTTGGGTTAGATTATTATAAATTCTTTGGCACATTACAGACTCTTTGTTAGGCTTATTTGTTTTATATTGAAACTCTTATGCTTCTTAATGAAACTTAATGAATCTATGTTTCATGTGTCCGTCATGATACTTATGGGTCTTATTGAAACTCTTAGACTTCTTTGCTACAAATTGAAATTTTAGCCTTTATATTGAGTCATATATCATGTGTCATATTTCATGTTTCATGTATCATGTAATGTGTATCATGAACCACGTATCTTGTATCATATATCATGCATTATATATCATGTAACATATGTTATTCTTTGCAGACGGAAGAGCATAGAAAGGAGGCTGTTGAGGTGGAGTTCTACGAGATGACTCATACTGAACGAGATGACAGCTTTGTCCGGAATGAGTCGAGATACAATGGTATGTATTAGTAATGGATTTGTGCAATGATTTATGGTTTTATTTTTTTGTCATTAATTATGATCTTTTTTCTTAAATATAGGAGAGGACTACATCCCTTAGTCCCAAGCATGTTAGTGTGTCGTCGTCATCTTCAGATAGTACTCGTGTTAAAGCCCAGATATATGCTGCACTGAGGGGACCAAAGCAATATGGTCAAATGAGGGGTCATAAGGTTGAAGTCACCCACAGTCAGTCATCTGTGATGAGCAGATATAATCAGGATGCTAAACAGACTAGTACAACTGAAGAAATTTGTAGGCTAAGCGAGGCAGAGGTATCTTACAGAGATACTTTCCTTGAGGCAGATGTATGAGACAGGAATACATGGCCTTAAGGCTTACTCTTATCATTACCTAGAAGCCACGAACTTGCCGAGAGAGGGGATCATAGAGGGTGGAGTCGATTTCATGGGAAAGAACTCAGTGATGGAGAGCGGCGACGGTAGGGGCACCCGGCGTCGGCAAAGAGGGTGGGATAGGTATGTACTAGCAAATAACGGATGAGATAGTGGTTGGGATAGAGGATGTGGAGAGGTAGCAGGGGATGAGGTGGTGGGCAATAGGCCAACACCAGGTGGACCAGTTATTATGTCATTAACTCGAACATATACCACTTCAATTCCTTTTTTTTTCCAATTTTTAGATATAATAACATTAAATTAAAAAAGATTGGATTGATTGGTCAAGGTTTGAGTTGGGTATTTTCGTTCTTTTATAATTCTAATTAACCTTGAGCATAAGGGTGGTAATTATAGCCCATCATCGGATATCCGATTCAATTCGAATGGACAGATTTTACCAAACCTATTCAAACAGATATGGATTTTAAATAAAATACCCAAAGTGGATTTTGATTGGATACACATAATGATATACCTTACTCGACCTAATTTGATTTGACCCATCTTATTTACCTGACTCAAACTATCTATTTTACTCAACTCGAGATGGATAAAAATATTGAGTTTTTAATTGTTGGATAGATGCAGATATTAATCGATTCAGATTATATCCGATCTTTTGCCATCCCTACTTAAGCAGCAACTAAAGAACCAATTTGCATAAATAGAGAGGTTTACATGGATTTACCTGACTCGGACCATCTATTTTACTCAACTCGAGATGGATATTTACCTGAATCGAACCATCTATTTTATTCAACTCGAGATGGATATAGGATGGATAAAAGTATTGAGTTTTTAATTGTTGGATAGATGCAAATATTAATCGATTCAGATCATATCCAATCTTTTGCCATCCCTATTTAAGCAGCAACTAAAGAGCCAGTTTGCACAAATTGAGAGGTTTAAATGGATTTACCTGACTCGAACCATCTATTTTACTCACTCGAGATGGATATTTACCTGACTTGGACCATCTATTTTACTCAACTCGAGATGGATATAGGACGGATAAAAGTATTGAGTTTTTAATTCTTAGATAAATACATATATTAATCGATTCAGATCATATCCGATCTTTTGCCATCCCTACTTAAGCAGCAACTAAAGAATTAGTTTGCACAAATAGAGAGGTTTACATGGATTTATAAAGGGCATGAAAAAATTGAGAACTAATGATGCAATATAAAATCTTTAAGTATCAATTATGTTCCTGATCTTTGAACTAAGTCGAATTTTCTTATGTGGTCCCTAAACTATAAAATTTTAAATTTTAATCTTTCAATTATCTGAACTGATTTAATTTTGCCCTCAGATACAATTCCGACAGTTTTCTCTTATCATAAGATTGATGTGGAGATTTCGGTGCTTACGTGAAGTAAGTTTTGCTTGTATGGCTCCAATTAGAGTTGATATGGTTTAAAATATTTTAAAAAAAATATTGATAACATGAAAAAAAAAAAAAAAGGAAAAGCTCTCCCCTCCCTCCATGGTTCTTTCTTCCACTTCCCCACTATCCCTTCCCCTCGACTCTGCCACCTTCTCCAATCCCTTCACCTCTGACACCGACGGAGAGGTCCAATCCAATGAGCAACGACTGGCAGGGAAATGGGGTGGCCATCGTAGCATTAGAGCTCCCATCATTGCTCACCAACACTTTTGCTGCCATTAACATCCCCTCACCTATCGGACCAACCCGCCATCAAAGGACAGATTCCGCATCAACATCCCCTCACTCGTCGGAGCTCCATTTCGCCCCCCCTCCCTGTGACCAATCGAAAAATGATGCTATATTCTAAGATCTGGCTCCATGGAAAGCGACACCCTTTCGCAGTCCCCATCACTGCTCGAAGCCCTCCTCGACTTTGGTCGGATCACAGACTAAGAATTGGATCAATGAAGGAGGTGCAGTTCTACGACATGAGGGAGCGGCTATGGGAGCGGTTTGTGGTGGAATCTCGGGACACTTAGAAGAAGGCCTGCATCTGGCTTGATACAGAGCATTAGGGGTCGGATTGGACCATATACGGATCAAGTCAATGCGGATCGGATCAAAAAATCATCAATCCAAATCCGATCTATTTATTAAATGGATCAAAAATTTATATCTGAATCCAATCTGTTTATTAAATAGATAATCCGATCCGATCCGTTTAGCTTATTTATTAAATAGATCAAATTAGGTTAAACGGATTAAACAGGTCAGGTTAAATAAGTCAGAAATAGGTTAAGTAGGTTTAAACAGGTTAAACAGATCTTAAACCGGTTAAATAGGTTAAATAAATCGGATTAAATGAGTCAAAAATAGGTTAAACATGTTTTAAAGACATTAAACACGTTAAATAAGTTATCTGACTCAATCCGACTTGGATATTAAACGAATTAAATGGGTTAGATACCTAAAATCTAAATCCGACTCAAATATTAAACAGGTTGATCTATTTATAACCAAAATCCATTTAGTCTAAATCCAAATCTATTTATGATGGATTGAATATGAGTCAGGTTGGTGGATTGGATCAAATTTTATCAGCCCTACAGAGCATACCGCCCGTGCCCACGATATCGCCACTAGCGCCTTTGACGTCGCTGCCTGCACCCTCCGTGGCCCCAAGGCTAAGATCAACTTTTCCCTCAGCCCTGGCTCCCCCTACCTTATCTTTCTCCTCCACCACCGCCATTGCCGCTGGATTTTCCTTCCACCACCACCATAATCCTGACCCCCCTCCTGATCTTCTGCCACCGTAGCAACCGACGTCCAGCAGTTTGAGCAACATCGAGTCCTTCAACAAGCCTTGGCTCTTAGCATTGCTCCCACTCTGATCCAACTCCCATATGTGGCGGCCGGCTAAGCCACTGTCACCCCCCCCCCCAACGTCCAAAGCCAAGGCTGCCATAATGACTACGGCTCCTCCTCCTTGGTTATCGACGATGGTGTCATTCCTTGCCTACCGGCAGTCACTGTCGTTCGATCTAAACTTCCTCCCTCCTGCAGATGGACATAACAGCGAGAAAGTGAGAAAGATGATGGGCAATGGATGGAGTTGAAGGAGAGGAGGGGCCATCAGCTTCGCCATCGACAAGGCACTGCGAGGGGGAAAAAGTCGATGAGAAAGATGATGCTCGCAAAGATGTTTTTGAGAAGAGATGAAGATGTATTTTTTTATTTTTTAATTTTTTTTGAATATTTTAAGCCATGTAATCATCAGAGGTTGTCATGTAAGCACTGAAGGTTGCCACATCAGTCTTCCAATAAGAAAAAATCATCGAAATCATATCTGAGGGCAACATTAAATCGGTTCAGATAGTTGGAAGACTAAAGTTTAGGATTTTGTAGTTTAGAGACCATATAAGAACATCTAACTTAGTTTAGGGACCACGAACATAATTTATCCAATCTTTAATAATAATTTATTAAAAAATGAATGCAATGCGAATGTATTTATTTACCAAAATACCTAGACAAGTATTCAAAGCATTTTATGAAAAGAAGAATTTATTTGTGATAAAAAGTATGGAACGTTGTGTCAAGGCATGGGTGATACACAAAGGATCAAAGGAGTCTACATGAGAATCTTAGATATAAAGATGTTGACTTAATTTTCTTTGTTTGTTCACAGCTTTATCCGAAGTACTAAATCCTACTTTCCTTCAAAATGAACTTCAGCACGGACAACGTAGAGAGAAGTTAATATCATGATCGTTCACAGCATAAACTCGTGCATTACCATGCAACAAAATAGAACTGCATTTTTATATTTGTTATCTAATCCTGCCTTTTCTATAGACTTGTTCATGAAAATAATAAAGATAATGGCTCCTATGTATCTAGTGGTCCCGAGATAAACCACACTTCCATGACTGAGGCTATTTGCGATGAGACTTCGAAAAGGTATAGAAGGTGCTTTGGAGACACGTTGATATCATTTGGGATCACAATATGTGATTATTATAACATGCGCAATTTGGCTCCATGCCATGAAGCATTTGATACATAATTGCATATTTTAGGGCAGGCATTCTTCCGAACAATAAAAAGGGAGATTAATGTGGCAGATGCCATATAGTTAACACAATTAGCAAGATGTTGGTTAACAACCAAATGATGCATAGACCTCTAATTAAAAAGGCATAACATGCCTTCCTTCTTCAAGTTGGCTATACCAAAGATGATCGACATCCAACTAAGACATGTTTAGGGCCTTGTTTTGATGCATGATCTTATCATCTTCGGATAACCTACCGTGAGCAGGATTTTACAATTTAAAATAGGCACAGAATAGGAGAAGTTTAAGAGATCGTAACATCATGTTCCCAGTAGATTAGGTTTTTTTTTTTTCAAAAAAAAAAAAAGATTTTAGAGATCGATTGGTCCATCTAGCTCTCCAACTCCCACTTTCCATAGGAACTTTCAACGATATGTTTCATTGACAAATTTTAGCATTTAAATAGAATCTTAATGTTAGCTTTTGGGTTATAGAATATATAACATAAGACTTAGAACAAGTTTGTATTTTAAGTCGGGCCGATGGATCCATTGGATATTTTAAGCCGATCCAGATCAAGAATAATTCGAACAAAAAACATATGAAACATGCATAATTTCATTATTCAATAACACCTATAACAAACAACAATTGGGTTAATTCATTTTAGGCATCAAATTTTTTGATGAAAGATTTAGATCCAAATAAGCGGCCAATCCTTCCAACAAAACCCAACACGATACGAAATTGTTGACATCTTCCAAACCAAACATGATGAGCAACCAGCCAGGTTAATCTTCTTTAGATTGATCACAACTGATCTTTAATGTATAGAAACAAGTCTCATTGCCCATCATGCAATGATCTTTAGATATGAAAAAAAAAATCCGCATGTAGAGTACAAATATAGATACCTTTGCATGTGTATAATTATTATTAAAAATCTGATGTTTTAGCATATCCACATCTTTAATCCATGCACATTGTACTTATCGAATACTCACCTGTCACAATTACAATTTTATTGGTCAAGGGTGAACAAACAAGCTTATTTTATTAAGCCGGCCTAATGTGTTGTCAGAAGAATTTTGAACCTTATGATAACAGCTTTCATCTCAGCCAAGTTTAGTTTTATCTCATATATCAGATATTCATAGGCATGATGATGTGTACAAAGCAAATATAAGTTCTGACATATTTTGTAGTAATGTATTATGTACAACCACATGTGAGGGCAGACTGATATAAACTAATATACTTCAAAACATAAACCAATATGGTATCATATATTCAATAAGAGTTTTTAATCTCTTCTTTGATACCTTATTACAAGAGTTATTTTAATGATTAACTATTATAATATAATTTATAAACTTATTTTAAATTTAGAATTTGGATTATAAATATTATAATTATACTTAATTACTTTGATACATCCCAACCAAAGTAAACCTACAACGGTTCGTTTTTGTTATAAAGCCTTTAGGTTGCATTTGATGTATCACCAAGTAATCTTGGAAGGTAATACGAATCATTTTAAAGATAGATTATCATCATTAAATTATCAATAATATTGATTACTATGTTTGATACATGCAGATAATATTATAGTAAAATTATTAAAAATTTTGATTGACATATTTGATATGACAATCAGATTACTGTCAATATAAAATTAAAATTTTAAAATATTTTTAAATAAATTTATTATATATTTGGTGCAAATAAAGGTCATAGTGGTCTTTTGCTTGATCCAACGGCGACGTGTACACAAAAGTAAATCTCATGTGTGGAACACGACCAAAGCTCTGATCTGACGCTTTCTCTTGGAGGTCAGTCCTGCTGCCAGCCACTGTCTGCCTATTAGATCTAGTCGTAGGTCAGCCTCATATTCGTCATGGACAATAAGGAGCACCTTCATGGTCGAACCTATGGGGCCTCCGGACGAGATCACCGACGTAGAAAGAGCTGGAGAGAGAAGGACGTTGTAGAGATCCCAAATCCAGAAAGAGGGGCCAAGGAGGGGAGGCGGCCGCAGGCTAGCCTCCATCGGTGGTGCCACGATGGTCAGAGAGAGAGATTTTGTATGATTTTTTTGAAAAATAATTTTGATTAAAATTTTTTTTACAACATTGCTAAAAAAATGATAATCTGAATAGTCATCCCTCTCCAAAACTATTTAAATTACCTTTCAAAAAATAATATAAATGATAAAAATAATTTAAATTATTATTTAAAAAATATATTAAAGACAATAATTTATTGAATTCATTTTAAATTGTCAGGCTACCTAACACAGCCATAATGGTTCATGTCGGTATCAGTTGGCCTTCCAGGCCATTGCCTATGATCCCAACCGTTGAAACGCTATCCGTGAACTTTTCATCAGACGGCGAACTTTTTCGGATCACACGCAATCTATTTTCGAGGATTTCTCTCCTACAGTAGCAGCAACTCGTTCTAACGACTTCCGTTGTCCGTTACCCTCGCTAACTTCTGAGCCCTTGACCCCGTACCCGAACCCTAAGCGCTCGATTTTCTTCTCTGTTCTACCGATCGAACGTTCTAGGGTTTTCACGATTTTGGTTTCGATCTCGTCGAATGGAGTTCGACGAGTACGATTACCTGGAGAAATCGGTGGAGGTGTCCGCTGAGATCCGGAAGGAGAAGGAGCGCCGGAGCTCCCGGCACGGTGGCGACCATGAGAAGCACCGCAGAGGCGACGAGAGGGCGTCGAGGCGGTCGAGGGTGGAGGAGCAGCAGAAGGGCGAGAAGCTGGTTCTCGAGGATCGGGATCGCTCGCCGCGGCGCGAAAAGGATCGCCACTGGAGCAGCAGGGTGGCGGAGAGGGAGCGTGACAGGGGTAGAGACCACCGTAGCCGAGAGAGGGATCAGCGGGAAAGAGATAAGGGGAAGGAGAAGGAGAGGGATAGAGAGAAAGAGAGGGAAAGAGAGAAAGAGAAGGAGAGGGAGAGAGAGGAAGATAGGGCGAGAAGGAGGGAGAGGGAAAAGGAGAAGGAGAGGGAAAGCGAGCGGGAGAGAGAGAGGGATAGGAGAAGCAGCAGCAGATCGAGAAGGCATGACGGAGAGGTTGAAAGAGAGATGGAGAGGGCGAGGAGTAGAGATAGGGCATTGAGAGAAAGAGAACCCGAGAGAGAGACCAAGGAAAGAGAGAGCAAGTAATGTTTATATTATTTTCTCACGCCTTCTCTTAAGCTTATATGTTCTTGTGCTAATTTTCTGTTTAAGTTGAGCAATATTTACTTTTCATTTGTAAATTATTTATAGCGGTTCTCCAATTATCTTACTTTATAGTAGGATTAGGGTATTGGCTAAAGGTCAATGTTGCATTTATTCAAAAATTGATATGAAGCTGTCTGCTTTAATGGTGAAATCTATTTTGTCATGTAGGAGGTTCAAGGAGAAAAAAGAAGTGGTGGAACCTGAAGCAGATCCAGAAAGGGACCAGAGGACTGTTTTTGCTTATCAGGTATATAGGCTTACTGGTATTTTGACCTTCATGTCTAATATGGTGCATAATTTTAACAATTGTTGTGTTTCTCACATACAGTCTAATTTGGCTTTTATTTCATTATATGTCAGATGCCTTTGAAGGCGGCCGAGAGAGATGTTTATGAGTTCTTCTCAAAAGCAGGAAAGGTTAGTGAAGCATAGTATTAATTCTTAAATAATGTTAGGCCAGCAAGATGCCAATGTTTGTATCATGTTTTGACATGTCATCACACCGACAAGGTAAAATATATCTTGGAACTTATATATGTTATGCAATTAAAGGTATATAGTATCTATCATATCTTCGAACATATGGTATTTAATTAATGATTCAAATCGGTTTGGTGAATGCTATCTGAGAGATATTACTTATTGCACTAAATCGGCACTTCCTTTATTGGGGTGAAATACCATACCCTTTTTTTTTGTGGCTCCATGCACTTATTATTTGGTTACTGATGATTAATGGAGAAGCTAATTAGTGATCATACTCTGTGCTTTAATGGTTGGTGTAACTTGTATAGGGCATATCATTGCATCTCAAATATGGTAGCTTCCCTGCATGTTCTTTGCTTCTGGTGGAGAATACAACTTTGAATATTTATAATTTCCAGGTGAGGGATGTGCGCTTGATTATGGATCGGAATTCAAGGCGTTCAAAGGGAGTAGGGTATGTGATTCCCCTGTACCTTAAGCTAGACATTTGTGACCTTAAAACTGCTTTGTTTCCTTTTACTTGTACAAATCTCTCATCTAATTTTATCATGTTTATTAACTGCATTGGCATTAATAAAAGAGAAAAAAGGATACCTATAAGGGCCAATTGTGGGAATTTTTTGTATATTACTTTAACTCTTATAGAATGTCTATGGCACTAGATGAACATCGAATATTTGTCTTATATGTGAAAATATGTGTGTGTACATATCTTATTCTGGAGCATTTAAACAATCTCTTTGTCTGTCTGCTTTTATTGGTGTTGGAATGCTATGTTCTCTATTTCTCAAACTTAAGCATAAGCTTGTGTTTACAACCAGCCTTAGAAATTGTAGAAAAATTCCAGATTGTCCATTGATCCTCTATTTGATTTTAGATCTTTACAAGACCCCTTTTTTTTTTTTATACTAGCTGCCGGAAGTGCTTCTGTCCTTGAGCCTCCTTGCTTGCATGCTCGTTGGATTTTTGCACCATTTGGATTCATAACACTATCTTCCCTTTCATGATGTTAAAATGTGTTACTCATATTTTTGACTAATGTTAGTGTAATATATTGATATGAAGATTATTTATGAAATTTCATTAAGCCTGCAAATTGTTATTTTAATTTAGAGTTACTCACAAAGGGAGTTGTAATTATTCAGCCTTTTCCTATCCATTTGGTTCCACTCCATAATCATTTCTTGTCATTTTATTGTTTTATAAAGCTATAACATTAACTCAAACAAGCCCTTTAAATATTTTGTCCATGTTTTTATCTAAAATTTCATAATTCAATGATGCTAGCTTCCAGAACAATCCATTTATGACTTCCATCTTAACATTTAAATCTTCATCCTTTTGCAACAAATCTTTGTTTCTTTCTGATGATGTTAACTCTAAATTTTGTTGCACGTTGTCATACCATTCTATTGGACTCTGATAGATGATCATGTTATCCACATAGCTAGCTTAGCTATCATAAATCCCAGCTTTCCTCTTGTGGCCCTTTGCTCGATACGATCAGAAATTCTAATTCACCTAGCATTTTTGGCCTTATTCACTTTTGCATATCGCCAGCATGTAATGACTTTGACCTTGAGTTGTATGCTCCATGATCATTCGTACTTCTTTGCGCTTAAATTCTTCACTCAAACAAGTCATTTCAAATCCCTTGTTGGCCATACTGGAATGAAAGTTCCTATTTATGAAGTTTACCTTGAGAGTCAAGCATGTCTTAGTCACACTCTTCAAGCTTCTTGCTACTTTACACACACTTCTTAAATTCTGTTGCATGTGTAACTCTCAGTTTTTTCTTCATAGACCCAGGATGTTCAAAATGATTGCTTTGGTTATCTCATCATCATCATTTTCATTTAAATCTTTATCATTTTCATACACTTCAAGTTGTGTATACTTTTCTCTTGATGACATTTATTGACTACCTTTTCTCCTTGCTCGATTACAAGAGAACCCTTTGTCTATTTGCATTTTTTTGGCGGAATGTCTATTTACACAGTCAAACATCTTATTGTTGTTTATGTTGGGGTTGTTGCAGTTACATCGAGTTTTATGATGCAATGTCAGTGCCAATGGCAATAGCTCTTTCTGGTCAACTTCTTCTTGGTCAACCAGTGATGGTCAAACCTTCGGAAGCAGAAAAGAATCTTGTTCAATCAAATTCTACTGGGATGGGTGTTGTAGGAGCAGCTGCTGCAAGAAAAATTTATGTTGGAAACCTTCCCTTAAGCATTACAGAAGATCAGCTTCGTCAGGTGAATTCAGCTGATGGGTAAACTGAAATATGGCTAATTTGAATATTGTTATATCATAATGTGTTATTATGTGTTCCATTGCTCATGTATCTGCAAATTGTGACAACTTCGTCTTTCAAAGGGATAGTTATTGGGGTTTATTTTTCTGGATAGATGTTTTTAAGCTCTTGGACACAGTTTAGACTTCAATGTTCCACGTGCATGTTTACCAAAATTCAGGTTTTAAAGCTGTTCTGGTGAATGGCCAACCCGAGTATGGCTTTTTTTAAAAGATGGGATTCTAATGAAATTCAAAAATATGAATCTTTTTTTTTTTTCCAGCTATTTGATTCGTATGTTTTATGATTTGACCAAATAGTATGCTTCTTTGGTCACTTAAAACCCGTTCTGTCATACTAGGATTAAATTAATTGTAAAACACCACCCTTCCTCAATGAAAATAGCTTTGTTTTCACTTTGCAATCCACAATATACATGGTATTCTATTTTCTCAGTTGTTAGAAGGAGAAGGATAAAGAGTGTTCTAACCTTAGTTTGTAGGTTTTATACACTCAGTGCTCTAGGCTTTATAGGGTATTGACGAACTTTTATTTCTTGTAAAACCCTGTCTATTCATGATGTAATCTGTCTGGAAAATCAGTTTATTTTATGTACTTTTCAATAAATTAAAGTGACAAAGATCTCTGGTTTTAAAGATTGCAGTTGTGCTTGGCTCCTGGTAAGTCTGCCAATGTTGCTAGAAACATGTTCAGCCGAGGAATGATTAAATCCATTATTTCAATGAGATTTTTGGTTGATAAAATCCAGCTTGGCTTTGGGTTTGATTTGCTGGTTAAACATTATATTTGTGGTGTTGTGCTCCTGCAAGCATATTGTGCAGATTGTGAGTCTACTTGAATGACAATTGGTTTAGACTTTGGAGAGTGGGGCTGGCTGTTGGTGAGGTTGACATGCCATCATTTTCTTGTCTGGTAATAAAACAGGCTGGAGGAGAGGTGCATTTTGGAAAATAAGTTGACAAGGATACAGTTTAGTCTTTAGCTCATTCTAAAATGCAGATTTTAGGACAAGTTTGTAAGATAGGAAATTGGATGATAAAGATTTCATAATCAGAATAGAGTGTACATTTACTTTTCTTTCTAAACTTGATTTTTGTCCTACATTATTTTGTTGAAGCATTGCTGTATCTTGATTTTTACCTAAAGAGCTGCGAGGTTCTTTTTTTTTTTTTTTTTTGTTGAGTTCTTCCTTTTTGATTTTCTATCATTGGCTAATATTATAGTTGTTGCTGGGTTTGAGTTGTGTCATTCGCTTTTATGAAACATTTATATTCATTAAAGAAAAAATAATCCGGGAATCAGTACTTATGTTTTAGCCAAAATTTTCTTGTATATAACATGCATGAATTGCAATTACCATTTCATGTTTGTGGATATTAATATTTTCTATTTACATCAGTCTGGGCTCTGGAACATAAATTCGCAAGAATCATCTCAATGGATGCTGGTTGTGTTAAATTGCAGATTTTTCTTGGCCATTCATTATTTTGGTAATTCTCAATAACTTTCACTCAGCTGGCATCAATTTGCATGTTGCAAAATACTAAACTAGTGTATGGCTACATGATAAGACTCATGTTTTTATGGTATGGGTGCTGATCACTAAGGGTATTTTGTACTCTTCTGGTTTTAGGTTATGTCCACTCAGATTCCTTATGATCATGGGGCATAGTCATAATTGCTGAAGATATTTTGTGCTCTTTCACATCTAGGTGATATCCATTACTTCTATCCTCCATAAAAGTATATCTGAGAAGTCCAATGGAATTTCCTAGTTCTGTAAAAATAAGTCCCACCACTTGGACTTTGCATCAGGTGTGCTTATTGTTCAATAATATTCCCCCCTTCAGATAACTTTAATAGGTGAAATCTGTCATCCATTTACGAAGTTTTCATGATCTGCTATCTTTTCTTGATTTGAATGTAGTTATAGTAGTGTGACATCTTCCTCTTCTTTACCTTGTTAATGCTTTTTTCAGAGTTGTGCCTTCTGCCTCTTGATCATTTTATTACATTTCATGCCAACTTCCAACATGTTTATTAGAAGTGTTAAGTGCATTTTTTAGGTCTTTGAGCCTTTTGGTCCAGTGGAACTTGTGCAACTACCGGTGGATCTAGAAACGGGGCAATGCAGAGGTTATGGATTCATTCAAGTAAGTATATAGTTTCAGTAGTGGCTGCTATTTCAGTTAATATTTGCTGACATACTCTTTGGTCTTTCATTTTTACTATTTGGTCTTTCAGTTTGCTCAAGTTGAACATGCAAAGGCAGCTCAGAGTTTGAATGGAAAGCTGGAAATTGCTGGACGGGTCATCAAGGTAGGCACTCATCTAATTGATCCTGCATGATGTTTTTCAGATATTTCCTCTTTGCTTGCATTTGTTCTGAATTAGCAGACTTGCATACGGTTGAAACAGGTATCATCTGTCACAGATCATGTTGGTGGGCAGGATGCTGGGGCAAACGCTGCTGACTTTGAGGAGGATGATGGTGTTGGTTTGGTGAGTTAATGTGCTTAATGTTGGCCTTCCTCAAATATGTTATATAACATGCTTTGAAAGTCGTGATTGGTACTCTGATTTTTTTATACTAATTATTTTAAGTGAGATGTGGATCTGAAGACCACTGCATAATCTTCTGTTTGTTTTGATTTTAAATTTGTGAAATTATTTGCACAAATTGCATCAAAATAGAAATTCAATTTACATGCTTCTAACGAGGTGACAACTGATGTCTTGTTTCTTTGATGCAGTCTTTGAATGCTCAATCTAGAGCTTTACTCATGCAGAAATTGGATAGAACTGGAACCGCCTCAAGGTTGATTTCTATGTCTAATTTTTTTTTTCCTTATTTGTTCCTGATATCGTTTCCTGTAAGCTGATTGTGTAGCCTTTTTCTGTAGTATTGCAGGGTCACTTGGAGTGCCTGTGCTTAATGGAGCTGTTCCAAATCAGCAGGCCTTAAGCTTGCCAATGAATGGGCAGGTCAGGGTGCCTGCAGTCCTTCCAGCACTAGCTTCCCCTCTCACTGAACCTATTGGGGAGCCTAGTGAGTGTGTTATATTGAAGAATATGTTTGATCCAAGCACTGAGGTTTGTAACAAACTTTTGCGTACTTGGCAATTGTAATCTAGCTGGAATACTAAGCTATGAAATTATCTTACAGATGGATCCAGATTTTGATTTAGAGGAAGTAGAAGAAGAATGTTCCAAGTTTGGTCCGGTTAAGCATATATTTGTGGACAAGTATGTTTTTTTTACCCAGTTTTATGTTTTCTTTATTCCCATTTTTTTTATTAATGTAGCTTAAAAACCATCTTACTTCATCTCAGTGGAATTTAGTAGGTTTAAATACATCACTTTGCTAGGCAATTAGACAAATGGAGGTTCATTTGATGACTATGACATAGTGACTTTTGGATGCCTTACTTGTATGAGTGGTATTGTATCTGGGTGTGAAAATGTGAGGACAAATATAAAGGACGGGAAAAAGAAGTGCAAGACCGAGGGTTGCTGTGGTTACACAATCCCGACTTTTTTTTTTTAAAGATGCCTGGTTCTTTGTGAATGTGACTGCCAGTTTCCGTGAAGGTTGAGGATAATGCATTGAATGCTTCTCTCAATCTGGTGGCTTTTATTTCTTTACAGTTCTACATTTCATCTTTACTTATCCATGTGGCAGATACCTCATGAACATGTAATGGGGGTTCCAACAGTGCCATAGACCTGTTTAGTATTGGCAAATGGAATAAATGCAACAGTGATTTAAGGAGAGGTCTGTGATGATATGTGAGATGAAGAAGAAACAAATGAAACATGTGATATTTATTAATTGTGAGAGAATAAGGGGTTTGGTGCGGAAATACAATATAGTTGAGAAAACTATCTTTAATATTCTCAATGCAGAAGAGGATGATGACATTTATTAAAATAGCGGAGGATGCTTGTGACCTCTCTAAGTAGAGTTTGAGACTGTCCAAGTAGGCTTTTCCCCCTCACCTTTCACAGGGAGGGTGTTCCTCCCCCCCCTCCCCCAAAACACACACACACACATCAGAAAAAAAAAGGTTGGGGGGTGTTTTTAATAGTTTAGATTAGATATATGGTGTGTGCACATATAATTTGTGTCTCATCAATGCATGTTATGCATCTTTCCATGTGGTATATGTATGCGTGTGTTTACATTCAACAAATGTTGTGGTCCAAAGATTCTGAGCCTATCTTTGCTCTAACACGGGGTAACAATAACATTCTTTACATTTTAAAATTGGAGGTAATAAATTTTGATCTATCAGAGGAAAGACATTTCCTAGATGTTTGCTGTTCTAATCAAGTCAGATTTTTGTCTGAATTTCTGGACAGAAATCAGAAATGCAAGCATCCAATAATGGAAACATTCATAGTTTTAGGTGTTTTATTAAGCATTTAGACTATTAATGGTTTATGGATATTTGATGCTAATTAGTAACTAAACTTGTGTCATCTAGGGCACATGACCTTTTTAGGGAAAACATTGGCCTAATCTGTGGATATTTTTCGTGCGTACCATTTGTGGATTACACAAATTTTTGGGTGAATTCTGTGTATCACCAAGTCATGTGATGGTCTTCGCTTAGACGTAGCATTCCCTTGTCACCAATATCCTTCTATTGTGTTGAGCAATTATGAATCCTTCAACATGTTCTATTTTGCTTGTCGGTTGGCTACTTGATATTTTCTATTTGGTTGTTATGTTTACAGGAACAGCTTTGGTCATGTGTATTTGAGGTTTCATTCCGTGGCAGCAGCTGCTAGTTGTCAGCAAGCGATGCACATGAGATGGTATGCACGGAGGTCTATATCTGCAACATTCATGGTATGAGTCTGGCTCGTTACACACTGTTGTTTTAAAACAAACGTCACTATCACACAATGAAGTACTTAATATATAAAAGGAGATCTGGAGAAATCAGGATCGTATCAATAGTTCTAAGGAACTAATTCATTCAGTTTCTCCGCCAATCTGATATTCCATGCGAGTGTTGAATGGCACCAGAGGTGGTATTCCGTGGGAAGTTCAGATTGCCAGGTGGCTCTTGGTGGAGAGGCAGAAGGTTTGTATGCGAGCAAAACCACATACCACAAACCGTTCACTCAAATTGCTGACATGTAGAACCTTGTCAGTGTGTGTCTGTGTTTTCTTTTAATCCCAAGTTGCTTTGTTGTTTCTGTGCAAGTAAATGCTGTCGGGCTTACATGATTGCATTCTTTGCAGCGGCCCCAAGAGTATGAAGCCAAATTCAGGAGTGTTTCTTAAACTTCTGAAGGTTACGCAGCGTCATCGTGTGCTGGTGCTGTGCTTGACGAATTTAGAAATCGAAGCTCTTAAATGGCTCCCACCTTTGTTAACGAATGAGGTTGTATCTGTAATTGAGTCTACGGACCTTAGAATATTAGCTTCTCCCAGTTTTTAAAATTTGCTTATTTGACGGAAATATTGGGAGCAAGAAGTATCTAAGTCAAAGGTATCTCCAAAAAAAAAGGCAGTCCTGCCAAAAGCGGTTGAGCTCATTGAGTTTTATCGCAAGCAGCTTGTTCAAGTTGGAGAGGGACGGCTCATGGCCTTGCTCTATGGTTTCTATTAGATAGTCGATGAATTTGGGCTATCTGCATTGACCTCGGTGAACAATTTATTCTACATATTATAGACCTTCCTAGAATAGAGGCCTGTGGCCAGAACAATTCCTTTTGGTCTGCTTTGCGGGGAAAGGTATGAGATTGTGTCGGCAGGGATGTTGTGGATGAATGCCATTTTTGCTTGTTAATGAATGAATTAAATTTTCAAATGATTGAAAATCTCATTATGCCTTTTGAAATATTTCAAATCTCACTGATTTCAACCCGCACACACCATTTCGGTAGGAATATTCAAACTAACAACGCAAAATACTATATAATTGGCTGCACTACCTACACAATGATAAGACAGAAAAGAAATTCCATCTTCCTTACCAAAGTGCATGTGAAGATTGACTAATCTTTCCTTAATTGCTGATCTTTGTAAAATTATCAAAGGAAAAAAAAAATGCTTTATAGCCTAATCTAGGTATGAAAAATAGCTCCCTTGCCAGGAAATTGGTGCTTCATTTCAAGCTCCATCCTGCATCTTATTGACCCCGTTGATGCGTGGATCATTCTTTTTCTTTAGTCCTTTTTCTTATTCCAAAAAATAGTCAGGCCTGTCACATTTGTGCCCATGGGAACACGAATTCAGAGGTCCATCTTGTCCATCTGTCATACCCTGTACCGGTCTCATGCGCACAATTCCTTGTATGCTGGTCGACAATAGCGCGTTCCAGAGGAACAAAAATCATATGGGACAAGCACTATGGGCTATCATACGGGATGAATTTAGTTATGTATCATATTTTTTTCCGTACCTTAAAAAAAATTTATAAATCAAACAAATATTAAATTTTTTCTATTAACAAAATCCATTATAATTAAAATAATTAAAAAAATAAAATACTTATCTAAGAAAATCTTTCATAACTATCCATATTTTTTTCCTCATTAAATCTCTCCATCTATTATCTTTCTCATCCAATCATTTCTTTCATCGATAATATCGTCCTCCCAAATCTTTTTCTCCTTTTCTAAATCTCATGCATCTCTCTCCATTTATGAGATCTTTATTGAGTCTCTTTCTCTTCTTCTAAATCTCTCTTATTTTCTGAGATCTTTGCATCTAAAAATTCACAAAAATTATATATCGTTTTAATTAGAAGTATGTATTGGGACGTCGAATAAATATTTTGTTAGGTGTGTATCAACTGATTATATACTGTATACTGATAGATATTAAGTTCAGTAAACTATATATCAATTATTTATATGTGTACTGGATCGTTTGTAGATGTGTGTCAAAAAATTTATAGTATGTATCATTTGCTCATATGCTATATACTAATCAGTGTTATATCTGAAAATTATGTATTATTTTATCTAAAGATGTGTATTAAGATATCGAATGAATATTTTGATAGATGTGCATCAACTAAACATATAGTATGTACTGATAAATATTAAATTTAATAAATTATATATTAATTTAGCTATAGATATATATTGGATTGTCATCAAAAAAAAAAAAAAAACTTATATTACGTCTCATCTTACTATATATTTGATATGTATTATATGATCGTATAATATATATTACTAAAAAATATATATAAAAAATTAAAAAATATCTTAATTATGAAATTAATAATTTTATTAATAAAATTTTTTTTGAATTTTAAAAAAATTATTATTAAAAAAAACATGGCAAACTATAGAACCCACCACATATGATATTTTATAGTGTCCGCCCCATATGAATTTTGTTTGTTCTAGAGTCGCATCAACTTCTCACATGCTTCTAAATCATGCTTAGGTTGCACCCAAAAAAACAATCACCACTTCATCCAACTAAATCTAATAGAACTCAATAAATAAATCCCGTATAGTTGAAATTCGAAGGTTTCCAGCCATAAGCCCTCATAAATGCAGGATAAATATTTACATGCCTGCTTTGCTAGTGATATTTTGAAAACAGATTGGACTCCTTGAACATATTTGTAGGTAATCGCTGAATCTACCTGCCGCCTCATTTGTAGTTTGGCTGGTTGTGTTTTTACGGCACCACGATATTCACGAATCAAATACAAGAATTAGCAAGCAAATTAAAGAATTCTCGAAGCATCCTTTCCTACTAAGAAAGCCTAAAACATTTCCAAGGACGATCACCTGTCAACCTACTATTACAACCTACTGTAATTCTAACCTGGTAAAAATTGGCCAAATTGACCTTTACAATGACAGCTGATCATCAATGTATTCCAGCATTAGTTCAGAAAAAATGCATGGGTTAAATGCTGAAAAGAAATAATATAAAAATTCCAAAAATATTGGCATTCGATGTACTCAGAGAAAACATTAGGTCTGTCAACCATGGAAAATGGAAACTCTCAGAATTCGAATCACAACAAATGCAAAGATCAGTTCCTTCATTTCTGGGTACCCAATCACAATCTAAATGATTCTAAAAATGACTAAAACACAACAAAACTTGAGATAAAACATTTGAGTATCGGGTTTTTCATCTCATTCGCTAACTACCTCATAGCATAGTCTCAGCATGACCTTAGCGGGAGTTAAGATTTCAATCTTCCATAGAACTTCTGCTTCTCTTGAGTGGTCTGGAAGCGTCCATGTCCAAACTTGGAAGAAGTGTCGATGAACTTGAGCTTGATTTCTTCAAGAGCAACACGAGAGGTCTGCTTCAGCAAGGACTGACGGAGTGTGACCACCCTCTTCTTGGGACCAACACAGCATCCTTTGATCATCACATAATCATCTTTAACCACACCATAGTGGGGGAAGCCACCCATGGGGGTGATCTCCTTCTCCGTCCTGAATAAACAAGAAATGCATTTAGTGAACCTCCAGCAAAAATGCCAATTAAGTTGGCATGTTCATTATCTCTCAAGGTTTCTTCATTCTAAAGCCCCATACATACATATAATTATAGAAAGTAAACATATAAAACATGACAGCTTTCATGCTGGGTTTAAAAAGGAAAAGACTGTATTTGCTGATGAAATGAAATTATTTTTGTAATAATAGTCTTAGTCCCATTGATAAAAATGCCATATTAGAATATGGGGCCTGAGATGACCTGTCGAACTCAGTACTGGCAGTGTGCGACTCATCTCCAGCTTTGCCAAGCTTGTAAATCTTCTTGTTCATCTCAGTACGATGGTGATATCCGTTCTGCCCAGCACGAGCAACGGTATAGGAGACCCTGGCAGGATGCCATGCACCAATACAAGCAACCTTGCGGAGACCCCTGTGGGTTTTACGGGGAAGGCGAGTGACACCCCAACGAGTGACAACACCTTCATAACCCTTGCCTTTAGTTACACCAATGATATCAATCATCTCATCTTTCTGGAAGACTGCATCTACTGGGATTTGCTTTTCAAAGAAGCTGTAAGCATAGTCCACCTTCTGTGCAATTGTCCCTCCATTCACTTGAATCTCCATTAGGTGAGCTTTCTTCTGTTTCAGGCCTTTCATCTTCCTTATCTGACAAAATAGATTTCACAAGCATCTTCAATTGAGATGAATTGCATAGTAAACTCATACAATGTAGCAAAACTCAAAATTCACAGATCAATACCTACAGAAAAATGATTTAGCGGAAGATATGATCGACCAGAATTCCCATTGGGCTGTGCCTGAAGGGCTCAGCACAACGAAGAAGACAAAAGACAAAAATACATGCATTCCAAAAGAAAACTCTGGCCAATGCATTGGATATGCTCAGAAAGGGGGAGCAGATTCAGGATCTTGCATTGACCTATTTCTGCTTTCATAACTGCTTAGGCCATCCAGGGAGCAAAGAATTAGGAAAGATCATCAAAAGAGGTAAAACGAAGCCATGATGAGCCAATATATTACACAGCATGTTAGAGCACATGGTTTGGATTATGGGTATCCAGAACCCTTTAGGTGTTATATAATTGACTCAGCAATTATTTACTAATTAGAAAGCAGTCTAAATGATGTCCTCTGGTGATCTGCTTGGGTAAATCTAATTTGAAAGTGGAACAAAACAACCGAAGTGGTTCAGCTTTTCCAGCTGGGGAAAATAGAGCAAAAAAAAAAAAAAAAAAAACTTCAAAAAGCTAAATAATGTCATGGAAACTAATAGCATAGAAAGAGCATACCTGAGTGTGAGCCAGGACACGAATAACAGATGCATACTTCTTCATCTTCTCCAGCTGTACTTGAATCTCTTTCTTTCCCTCCTCACTATCATATTTCTTGGAATATTTTGTGAATGCCTTCTTCTTGGATTTATACCAGTTCTTATAGAATCTCCTCCTCACTTCCTCACTGAGATGCTGTGCCCAAACTGTATTGAGAGAACGAAGACCCCGTGGTGTCTTCACATAAGCCACAACCCCAACAACAACCATTGGCGGGGTTTCGATAACTGTCACAGCCTCACAAGTCTCCTTCTTGTGAAGCTCTGCATGAACAGATTCCAAATTAGGCATGTCATATTCTGAGATATGCATACTTCATAAATGCAGAGAAAACGGCTTGGTGAAGTGCTTGTAAAAACAAGAATCCAGGCAAATCCATTTAAATTTAACTAGTATCCTTAAAAATATGACTTATGCATATGACTACAGCAATTCTAGAATATAGCCAATCACTAAGTTAAAATGAGGGGAATTTATATACAACTTATAGAGTAAACAAAGGGCTTAAGGAAAAGGTAGATGCCCTACAATAATGATATGAAATATATGACTCAAAGCAAATAAGATATTGAAGACAAATGCAGTCTATCACACAACAGAAATGTCCTTTCTTTGTAGAACTAAGTTTTTGTAAGCTTTGAGAAGAACTCAAAATAAATACAAGTATACAAAGGATTCAAAGTAAAATATACAACATATGCATATGTGCTTGCACAGAAAATAGATGCCACTCCATGCAAGCATGTGTGCATGCGAATGTATAACCACAAGATGCCCTCTTTTTGCCTTTCAATATGGCTAATTTGTACACCCTAAGACACACTTTTAAAAATTATTCAGATTCTCGAGGTACCAATGCCAAAAAATTTCTATGCTCTTCCACCTCATAACGTTTGTCATCTCACCATTTCACATCTTTCTATTTGGGAACTCAATCACCCCATTAGCATACCACTAAAAACGGAGCTCCTGAAACTCAAGCCATGACCGACTTGGAATATGTGTTGAACACAAGGTTGAACAGTTTATTAATGTGATACAAGTTATTTTACAAGAAAATAAAGAAATAGAACAGTGACCAGAAGAAAGATATTGGCACCAGTTGTGATAAGGAGAGACTGCAGGACTAGTATGAGCTGTTATATGTTAAAAGACTCTGGAAACCAAATAAGATTATGCGACTGGCTGTCATAAAATAAGATAGAAAATTCTCAAGGTGTATTCATCATAATCTGTGATGTAATGTCCTCCAACTAGATGGACAGCTAGGTAATGGAAGGGAAAAGATCTAACTGTACTCCAGATTATACAAGTGCAATGGGGAAACATAGGTATCAAAAGTATGTATCACCATTTTGTCTTCAATGTAACTCCTACAAAACTAAGAAGTAAGATAGATATAGTTTAAAAAAAAAAAAAAAAATCAAGCAAAGACTTATTGTAAAGAATTCAAACATCTGTTCCAAGCACTCCTTCAAGAAGTAATGCAATTAGCAATAATTTCTATTACTAGAGTAAGATATGATAACAAGGATTCTGATTCTGAAGCTAATAGCAGGACAAGATCACCAATAAACAAGTAGAAAGAAATTGCTATATTCAGCTATAAATGATAAAATTCACATGTTATCTTGCCTGCAAAGAAAGCATATTTACTTCTAGAAAGAGAATATGCTTAACAATAAAAATAGCAAAAAATAGACTAAATTTGACATACTTGATCCCGGCTTGTCAACCTCACGGACAATGTGTGTCATTCCAGACTTGTAGCCAAGGAATGCTGTAAGCTTGCAGGGTTTTGTTGGGTCATCCTTCGGAAAAGACTTCACTGCATCAAGGAGTGATGCAAATAGGTCATGTAGGATTTTGACATGATAAGAACATGATAAACCAGCATATTATAAACTTAGAAACAATTCAACAAGAGGCCATGCAACATAACAGCAAATAATGCCCATAGATAAGAAGTTAGCACGCAGATTGACTCAAGTGATAAAAGTCAATTATGTGCCCAAGAAAACATAATCATTGCACAAATATCAGAGAAAGCAGAGGTACACTTGAAAAAAGAAAAGGCTCTGCAGTTGAAGGTGAAACAACAAATAAAGCTTTCAAGATGGTTGACAAATAAAGTAGAAACCAGAAAATATAAAAATACAAGAAAATGTAAGAATATAGTTGTGAAAAAAGTTGGAGGACAATGAGGGAATCATAGAATGAAATTGAACATCACATATATAAATAATAAACATCAGCATTATGGGTGTTGTTACATTATTATAAACAGCATAGGAGAAAGGACGTTTATTTGTTGGTAGGCAAAAACAGGTGTGTAAAATGATAAACACATCAGTATCTTCCAAAAAACCATCAGCGATTAGATCTCACCTTTTCCACGGTGGCGAGAGGCTCGTTTCCTTGGAAGAAACCCAAGGGACCCATGCCTAGGGTGCTCAAATTTCCGGTGAGACATGTTGCTCCTCCTTCACCCTGAGATAAGATAGCAAGGAGATTTGCAAACATATCCAAACATGATAAAACAGCAAATCAGAAGGATGACCAAGCTGCAGCTCACTTTATCATGTAAATTATAAATCATTTTTCTGGAAGGTAACAGAAACTAGAAATGGAAAAGTCCACCAGATCATGCCGCTTTTTATCAAAACAAACACTTTAATTTCCAAGCTTCGAATTGACTACATGGTAAAAACTAAAAAGTAAAAACAGGGGGGAAAACGTTTTCCGAATATTGCAACCACTAGAAAAATCCATAAATTTCATTTATATATATATGAAATGAATAGTAAAAACGGGTATCCCACTCACATCATTTGATATTCTTATGATACTCATTTGCTACAACTTATATTCGATATTAGAAATAAGGTTCCTTCACATACAAACTAATGCAGAAAAATCCATGCTTTAAAGCAATACAAAGATGAACTACACAAGACTCGACCAAAAAACAACTTCAACCACATAAATTAGAGTTGATCCGAAGCAATAAAGATACTAAATTTCGATAGTGTTTTTAGAAATGCAGTGCTGATCTATAGTCTCTCACAGCATCTAATTTCATATCCACCTGAGTTAAAAGAATGGAAACAACGAGAACTTCTGATCCGGATTACAATCAAAGAGGATTGAGAAGAGAGGAAAGCAGCAACCAAATTTCGCGGAGAAAATCTCAGATCTGATAGAAGGCTAGAGCTATCTACAATTGTTGAAACTATAAAACCCTTAAAGCTAACGTTATTGGATAAGGTGACAATGGACCAACCCTAATTTCGGGGAGCAATGGGGATACCTGCAATGCCGAAGCCCCTCCTTTCCCTCGGCGGCGACGGCGTCCCCTTCGAGGCTTCGCTAAAAACCCTAACAATGGGTATATACCCAAGGCGGAGGCGCCAATATTTCAACTGACCAAACTACCCTTTCCTCAAATTTCATTTGACCACCTGCAAAAATTATTATTGGTAAATGATAAAATATTTAAGAAACGTTTGATTACTTTTGTGCAAAAAATTTTTAAATTTGTAAATCATTTGTGGACTTCCACTAGTTTTGTTAGTTTTGCGGAGAGGACATGATTTCGCATCCATATTTAAAATCAATACATCTGCAAAATTTTGAGAAAGGTATTTTGCTGCAATAATTGCACTATTCTATTCATCGTCCAAAGCAATAATCTGATAGGGAAGTGATTGATTATATGGTATCTGTTTTTTTGATTTAGATTCATGAGATCCTACTAATCTCCAACTATCATATGGAATAGAAATGTAGTGGTACTATATAACATTTGAGGTTACATTTATTCTTTTCAATGATTATTGTTGGGATAAATTTTCATTGCTTAGTCGATCTCATGAGAAGGTCGAGATCATCAGAAAGTCGAGGTCATCGGGAAGCCTACCGCATCAGAAGACCTAAGTCATTAGCATCAGAAGGCCAAGGTCGTCAGATGATCGAGATCATCACCATCAGAAGATCAAGGTTATCAGATAGCCAAGGTCATCAAGAGACCGACCTCATCAGAAAGCTGACAGCTGAGAAGATCGATGTCATCATAAGTCCGACCTTAACATTATCTAGACACTTGACAGCATATTGTTGTGAGTTAAATGTTACATCGGTCCATGACCAATCTGCCTCTCCAGTATTATCTGCTACTAGTAAGCGGAACGCTCACCTTAGTTTGCTTCCGATCTCCTTCATCTTACTCTAGTCAGCGGTCGATCTGAATCGACGACAGTTATTCAACATGAGCATTAATTACAAGCGAACGTGGAGCAATAGTCACCTACGAGCGGCCTATTACTCAACCTTAACGGCAGTTAATGAAATAACCATCCACTAAATGCCATAACTCCCACGTTTCAAATATTCAGAGATGGGGATTGCATGGTAACGACTTTTCTAGCCCTATAAATATCGATAAATAATGGAAGACCAGGTACGTGCGAAATCAAGCTAGACTACACTCTGCTATTTTGAACTCTTATTTTGGCTCTTTGGTTGTTTCCTTTTTTCGACTGACTTAGGCATCGGAAGATCTCCCGTCGGCAACTTCTGGCAAGTGAACTTTTTTTTATAGGTTTTCTGCCATTCACCATCCAAGCGCAACAGCTTGGCTCCTAACCAACCACCTTGCTGGAGATTGGTTGCAACAATTATTATATTTTTATTTTATTTTTTAAAATTTTAAGTTTATCTTATTTGAAGATTTTTTTATTGTAAATAAAAATATTTGATAGAAAAATTGAAATAACTAAATGATACATAAAAATGCCAATCTAGAAGGAACAAGAAGCCCGAGATAGAAGGTTGAACTATATGATATAAATAGTTTCTTGATACTTCATTATGCATATAAATATTTATTATCATAAAATTATAATTTTTAATTTTATAGAAATAAAGTTATAGATTATTGAAATTTACTATAATTATAACAAAAGAATGGTGTTGATTCTTGAATGTTTTTTTATTTATTTTTAGATCCACCAACTATTTAAAGTAGTATTTAGGTTTTCAAGATTTCACAAAATGATGATATATCTTTTGTAACTTTTAAATGAAATTCTTGCACTTACTTAAAGGGAACATACACATACGAAAAAGATACTTATCTATTTTTTTTTAGGTAAAAAGATACTTATCTTTAAAATGAATATGAAGTTCTTTTAAATCCACCGGCTTATTTAACTTATTTTTAAGATTCTATAGTTTCAATTTTTCATTATTTTTGTAGAACATTATACTAAATGACATAATTAGTTTTTCTTTGTGATGTTAAACCTATTTTTACAATAAAAATGTGCACATCAATCTTATGGCATAGAAACGTATTGATTGGATATATGGTGAAATGACAAAAGTCAACTTAATTATGATTAAATACTAACTAAGGATCCATTATTGAGTTTTAATTTCTCATAACCATTCTAACATCATGTTATGGGAATTTAGAAGCTGAACCTAATTATTTAAGTATGACTAAGTACTAAATAAGGATTTATATTGACCTTTTATTTTTTTGATTCAAATTTTTTATATAGAATATCTACAAACAAAATTAAGAAAGAGCTCCTCCATTATTCTTTTTTTATTACTTTTAGTGAAAAATACACTCACCCGCTTTCAAATTTGCACATTTTTGCACATTAAACCCCTCGTCAAGTTTCAAAATAGGCCTTTAGATTATATTTTGTTATAAAGTGGCTCCGTCCATTCTACTCTTTTAAATGGCCTTTAGCAAAAGATTTAAATAATCATCAAGTAAGCCTTAAAGTATGTTAAAATTTATCATTACTCTTCACTCACTTTCCTCACCTCTACTGCCAGTAGTTATGGTTTCCACTTTATATTTTGTGAACAATGTGATAACATACATTTTATACTACTCTTCCAAGTATTTATCTCCCTCCACCCCTTACCCATCATCTTAGATGGCCTCCTCTTTCCATCTCTCCCTCCTCTTTATAGTCCTATCTTTGACCCTAGCAATGATAATAAAGAAGAAAAATTCCTTGTTGATGCATGCTTCCTAAAAAAAGACTTACATTTTTTGGATAGATTACTATTGCTCGAAGCTGTAATCCATCTTCCTCATCTGTTCCTACTAGTAGGGACGGATTTATGTATATTCAAGGGGTGTCCAAAGACACCCTTTGACTTAAAAAAAATACATATATATGATCTATATATGCATATATTTTTATATATAGATACTTTTTTTTTAATGTAAGGACACCCCTAGTTTCCACTTTCCAGGTTTGAAACCCACTAGGCCAGTAGGCCACCGGTGAGTCCACCAACCAAAGCTGACTTCTTTTTTTTTTTAACCCAAGCACCTAATTCATTAATATTTGGGAGTGGGACACCATTAAAAAAGGACACCCTTAGTTGGCTGGAGAACCATGTTTGAAACCCACCAGGTTGACCAGCAAACGGCCTCAGGTCTCTCTAACTTTTTTTTTCACCAACCAAAACTGGCTTTTCTTTTTTAAACCCAAGCACCTAATTAATGAATGAACCCTCCTTCTCCCTCTCTCTCTCACGAGCGACGAATAGACGAGCGCGGCCGCTAACCTTTTTTTTAAAAAAAATCTTATGTGCCTACCGTCTAATTAATGAATCAAGTCTCAACTCTCCCATTTTCTCTCTCTCACCATCTCACAAATGACGAATAGAAGCAGACGCAGCTCGATAGCTACCGCCTCCATCCTCCAGCCTCTCTCACTCTCTTGTGTACTCGTTGCAGTTCGATAAGCACATTATTTTACTATTTTGTATCAAGCAGAATCAAGTACTCTCTCGATCATATCGATATTATCTAATATCTATTTATCTATTTTTTAGAATTTTAATATGATTATATGAGATTTTTTATGAAAAATCTAATTTTGTGGTTTAGTTGATTAATTAATTGATGTTTAATTATTAATTGATATTTATTTGAATAATTAAATTATGGAGAGATACTTTAAAAGAAAATTTTCATTATCATAAAGCTCATCTCAATGTTAAGATAGACCAAGTGAAAGTGGTTCTAATCCTAGTCCTTAAATATATTTTGATAAAATTGAAATTGATTTTGAAAATTTTTCTACTGATCCAATGGAGGAAAAAAAAATTTTGATCATCATCCTAATAAGTGAGATGAAGTTAGAAGGAGATACCTACAAAAAAGTCCTTATCAACCTCGAAATCATGCTTTTCTATAAAAATCAATTGGAAGAAAATTGCATAGATTTAATCCAGATTGATTTGATCAATATTCAAATTAGTTGAAATACAGTATTACAAAAGATGTAGCTTTTTGTTTATGTTGCTACTTATTTAAATCTGAAGGAAAAAAGGGTGGGATAGATGTTTTTGTTTTGGATGGATTTTCATGTTGAAATAAAAAAGATAGGTTGGATCTTCATATTGATTCATGTAACAGTTCTCATAATCAAGCCGTTAAAAAATGTGAAGATTTAACGAAAGAGCAGCAATCCATCCAAGTAGCTATCCATAAATAATTAAAGCAAGTTAAGAATGAATATTAGCTTAGATTGTATGTTTTAACTGCATGTGCAAGATTTTTGTTACATCAAGGAATGTCTTTTTATGGTGATGATGAGTCAGAACATTCAAATAATAGAAAATTTTTTTTTGAACTTGTGAAATTTGCTTCCAAATTGAATATAGATATAGGTGCTATTGAATTGAAAAATATCCTGGGTAATCAACAAATGGTAGCCCCTAGTATCCAAAAATATCTTGCAAATGCAGCTACAAAAGAGATAATTAATTTGATCATTGAGGATCTTGGAGATAATTTATTTAGGATATTGGTTGATGAATCTAGTGATTTATTTGGAAAAGAACAAATGACAGTTGTGATACGTTATGTTGATAAAATGAAAATTATCAAAAAATATTTTATTGATATTGTACATGTTGCTAATACTTGTGCTACATCCTTAAAAGTAGCAATTGATTCTATACTCTTGGAGCATGGATTGAGTATATCTAGAATACAGGGACAGGGTTATGATGGAGCCAGTAATATGCAAGGTGAATTCAATGATCTTAAATCTCTGATATTGAGAGATAATGAATCAGTATATTATGTGCATTACTTTGCTCATCAGCTTCAACTGACAATTGTGGCTACTGCAAAGAAGCATATTGATGTTATTTGATTTTTTGACTTGATCTTCATGTAACTAATGTAATTGGAGCTTCTTGTAAGAGAAAAGATGTACTTCGTAAGAGGCATGCCATGAGAATTACAGAGACAATAAGCAATAGTCAAATTGAAATTGGGACGGGATTGAATTAAGAACTTTCTCTTAGAAGAGCAAGTGATACATGATGGGGATCCTATTATAAATCACTTTTGAGCTTGATTGAGTTATTTTCAGATGTGATTGATGTTCTCGATTTCATCTTTTTTGATTCTCATAATTCAATGCATAAAAAAAAGCATGTTTTCTTAAAATCATTACGCTCATTTGATTTTGCTTTTATTTTATATTTAATGTTTGATATTTTGGAGATAATAGATGAGTTATCAAGGGCTTTGCAAAGAGAAGATCAAGATATTATCAATGCAATGGAATTTGTGAATGTATCTAAGCTAAGATTGTAGAAGATGAGAGATGGTGAATGGGATATTCTCTTGGAGAAAGTCTATCAGTTTTGTTATTATCATGATCATGATATTCCTGATATGGATGGTTGTTAAGATTTGATATCTTGAGATTCAGCCCATATTGAGTCCACAGCGAGGTTCGCAGCGAAAAATAGAGTCCAACGAGATCAAGATCACCCCAAACGGAGCTCGAATAGAAAAGATACGAGCTTTTGAAGTTGGCACGAGACCCGAGGTGGTGGAGGACCGCCGGCAGAGCGGCAGCAGGGCGTGGCCCAGCCAGGGCCAATGAGCGGGACGCACGAACTAGGCGCACGGCCCAGGGAGGCGCGCGGCCCAGCCCATGCGCGAACCAGTGCGCGCGGGCCGGCCCAGGCCCAGGCGCCTTGCCTGAGCCTGTACCCCGGTCCACCGTGGATCGGGCGGTCCATGACTAGGTCTGTGGACCGCGTGGGTGTTTTCCATATGTTTCTCATGGTCCACGATACTATTTCATGGACCGATCATGATAGGACGGCCTAGGGAGTTTCTGGTGATGATCCAACGGTTTGGGGCCTTAATTGGGTTTGATTATGACTCTTAAACCTAATCTAATTGAGTTTTAGCCTTATAAAAAGGCCTGAACAGTGAAGAAGGTGGTCTGTGGTCTGGTTTTATCGGAGGACGCACTGTACGGAACTCGCGAGAAGAAAGAGAGGCTGAAGCGCTGAGAGAGAAGGAGCAGGAGGCTCTTGGACAACGGATGTCAGGCACTTCAGGGGTTTAGGGGGTCCTCCAAGAAAGAGAGCTTTTGTGAGGGAAACTTCCAGTGAAAGAAAAATTGGATGTACGAGGGTTGAGGGTGAGATTTCTTCTTGTAAAATTTTTTTTTCATAGTGAAGTTTGCATGCCCCTTGGAGGCAAGCCCTTTTATGGCTGATCCACGTATTTTGATTGTTTTGTTTTGTTTCTTCTTTCTTTCTGCTGCATCACGTGGTACTGAAAAGGTCTTGAGAGGTGATATCCTGGCCAAACATCCACCCAACAAGTGGTATCAGAGCAAGACGGTACAAGGACGCAGATTGCAGCGGTGGTGAGCAAGACTGAAGATGGAGAAGACAGGAACAATCAAGATGGAGATCAACAAGTTCGATGGTAAGAGCAATTTCTCCTTGTGGCAGGCAAGGGTGAAGGACGTGCTTATCCAACAAGGGTTGATCGATGCTCTCTTGTGCGATGAGAAGTCGACCACCATAGAGGTGCAGGATTGAAAACGGCTACAGATGCTGATGGTGAGTACCATCCGCATGTACTTGGTGGATGAGGTGGTGATCCATGTGCTGGGTGAGACTTCCCCAATGGTGCTGTAGTCGAAGCTCGAGGAGTTGTACATAGCGAAGTCTCTCACCAACACTCTTTTCCTCTGGAGGCAGTTTTACCAACTGTGGATGACTGAGAGACAGAGCGTGCAGGAGCATCTAAGTCACTTCCAGAAGATCCTCACCGACCTCCTCAGCGTTGGCGAGAATGTTGAGGAGAAGATCAGGGTGCTGGTTTTACTGGCGTCGCTTCCCCCTTCGTATGAGTCCTTGATGACTGCTCTTCTAGTGGGGAAGAGCACTATCAAGATGGACGAAGTCACCGTGGTGATACTCCAGAACGAGGTTCTCAGGAGGAAGAACCCGGCTTCGAGCTCAGGTGGCAGTAGCTCAGCTTTGGTGGCTTCTGGAGGAGCAGGAGGTGGTAGACGGAGCGACAAGAGATCGCAATGAGGGCGGTCCAAGTCCAGGAGGGACTTGAGCAAAATCAGATGTTACCGCTATGAGGAGTTGGGGCATCTAGCCAGAGATTGCCCTCAACTTAAAAATCGGACGGTGGCTGCTGTAGCGATAGCCGGCAGTGATTCAGATGGAGATGTCCTAGAGATATCTGACGAGGTATCTACTTCTTCCCAGTAGTGAATATTAGATTCTGCATGCCCCTATTATGTATGTTGCAAAGAGGAGCAATTTGACTCCTTGGAGAATAGTGAGGGCGCTGTATATCTACCAGATGGATCGAGCCGTGCGATCAGAGGCATCGGGACGGTTAGTTGGAGGACACATGATGGTGTAGTGAGGAGATTGGGGGAGGTCCGATACATACCCGATTTCAGATGAAATCTTATCTCACTTAGCAGACTGGATTCGAGAAGCTACAGGACGGTAGCTGGTGGAGGAATCCTGAGGGTGCTATGCGGTGATAGGATTGTGCTAGAGGAAAAGAAGAGGAGCAGAGGATATTATTACCTAGAGGGGAGCCCAGTGCGAGGTGGACCTTCGAGAGCCAGGCGGAGCCCAGAACGAGGTGGAGCTCCAGGTGGAGGCGGATCGGGCACAAGACAAGAGACTCGAGAGGATGAGAGGCGACGTCGCAAGGTGAGATTTCTATTGCCGCAGGACGATGCCCCAAGCATGTCTCAGGTCAGGAGGAGCACAGCATACGACGGAGATGGGATCGAGCAGCCTGGCTCGACTCTCATGTTTGCCTATCCATGATCAGCAGACGATTGTCCCAGGATATGGGGGCGAGGAGATCCAGAAGCTCTCGAAGTTTGGAGGAGGCCGAATATCGAGTCGAGATGGAGATTGTTAAGATTTGATACCTCGAGATTCAGCCCACATTGAGCCCACAGTGAGGTTCGCGGCAAAAATGGAGTCCAACAAGATCAAGATCACCCCAAATGAAGTTCGGATGGAGGAGATATGAGCTTTTGAAGTCGGCATGAGACTCGAGGTGGCGGAGGACCGCTGGCAGCCGGTGGCGGGCCGGCTGAGCGGCGGCGGCGCAGCCGCAGGCGACGGTGCACGGCCCAGGCGGGGCCAATGCGCGGGACGTGCGACCCAGGCGCACGGCCTAGGTGGGCGCACGGCCCAACCGGGCGTGCGGCCCAGGCGGGCACACGGCCCAGCCCGTGCGCGGGCCCGCGCGCAGGCGCGGCCCAGGCCCGTGCATGCGGGCCGACCTAGGTTCAGGCACCCTACCTGGGCCTGTACCCCGATCTACCATAGACTAGTCGCGATCGGACGGCCTAGGGAGTTTTCGGTGATGATTCAACGGTTTGGGGCCTTAATTGGGTTTGATTAGGACTCTTAAACCTAATCTAATTGAGTTTTAGCCCTATAAAAGGGCCTGAACAGTGAAAAAGGTGGTATGTGGTCTGATTTTGCCAGAGGATACACCGTACGGAGCCATACGAAACCCAAGAGAAGAAAGAGAGGCTGAAGCACTGAGAGAGAAGAAGTAGGAGGCTCCTGGATAGCGGACGTTAGACACTTCAGGGGTTCAGGGGGTCTTTCAAGAGAGAGAGCTTTTGTGAGGAAAACTTCTAATGAGAGAAAAATTGGATGTACGAGGGTTGAGGGTGAGATCTTCTCTTGTAAATTTTTTTTTTCATAGTGAAGTTTGTATGCCCCGTAGAGGTGAGCCCTTTTGTGGCTGATCCACGTTTTTGATTATTTTATTTTGTTTCTTCTTTCTTCTTGCTGCATTACGTGGTACTGAAAAGGTCTTGAGAGGTGGATATTTATGTACAAGAAGGAAGATCAAAGTGCAAAGCTCCACATGTTACTAACATACATCACTACCGTATAGACGTATTTTATGTAGTGATAGATATACAACTTTATGAACTAAATAATCACTTTAATGAGATAAACACTGAGTTACTTCATTGTGTGGCATGCCTAAGTCTCAAGAATTTATTCAGAGTTTTTGATTCTAGAAAATTGAAAAGATGATAGGATTTTATCCTAATAATTTTTTTAGTATTGATATTAGAGCACTTGAGCATCAATTTAAAGACATATTTTTGATATGCAATCACATGAAGCATTTGTTGATCTTCAGGGGCTTGGTGATCTTTCAAGAAAGTTAGTGGAGATAAGGAAGCATTTTATTTATCCTTTGGTATATATGCTTTTGAAGCTTGCTTTGATTTTACCAATTGTAACTATTAGTGTGAAAAGAGCTTTTTCTGCAATGAATTATGTCAAAAGATATATTTTTGAATGATTATCTAGTGACATACATAGAAAAAGATATATTTGAAAATATCATAGATTAAATTATTATGTATCGTTTTCAAAATATGAGAACTCGTAGAGGAGAATTGTATTGAATGCATATTATTTTAATACTTATTTTAATATAATTATAAGATAACTACTTTGAATAAATTTTATTTTATTAATAATTTTTATTTAATTATAAAAATATATTATTATTTTGTATACCTTATTATTTTTAATATTTTATGAAATAAATACTTATCAAAGGGGTGCCCTTTTGAAAATTTTCTGGATCCATCCCTATCTACTAGTATGCCTTTTTGGCATTCGCTAACCATAAGACTCCCTCCCCCTCCTCCATGTCTTTAACATCATTTTTTATAACTTTTCTATCTTCCTCCACCCTATCTGCATTATGAAGTCTGCCTACCGTCTTGCTGTCTTTACTATCTTTAAGGACTATCTCAATTGCCTCTATACTACTGGAATCCTTGGCCTCCACAACTAGGTCAAACTTTGCTTTGACTCTTGCTGTGGCTCCAATATCATTGTCAATATCCTCAACACTAGCATCTAGCTCAAAATTCAAATCTTCTCTAACCACAATCATGATTCGGTTACGTCCCAATGGCATGATGCTTATGATTCTAGTGTTACCTTTCCTTCCTCCTTTGCAGTCACAAGTGCATTAGCACCCTTTCATTCTCCAAAAAGCGATGACCTACATCAACATTGGTGATGCCATCATCAATGGCAATATCGAGTTCCACTTCTCTCACCACACTACCAATCATAGCAACCACACTACCTTCACCACCACCAGCTATTGTTTCTTTCAAATTTGTATAGTTAGCTACACCACCGGTATTGCTAATGGCATGGCCCTCAAGACCTATATCATCACCTATAAAGTCTGTTGGAAAAGTATTGGCTATCTTGACTTTGACATTCTCATTAACTTCAACTGAACCATCGCCAACAACATAGTTACCACCCCTACTACCTCAACCCCATTGTTGTAGCCTGTAGACTCTTATTGCATTATCTTTCTCTTCTTCTTTATTGGCAACAACTATCCATCTCTGTCTGTTACCAACCTTACCCCCTTAGCTCCCTGCTTTTGGTGTTGGTTCTATCGAATAAAGTTTTTCTACCAAGTCATCCTCAACAATACTATCTTGTGGGGTTTTTCTCCTCTAACAAACTACTTGTCAATGTGATGCTCCTCTTAGTATACCTGATCAAGTCTAGCAAACTATCCACCTCCCTTTCTATGGAGAACTCCCTACATCCAAAGCTAATAGAAGGCAAGATCGTGATCTGCGACTATGATTGTAACTTAGGCATCGCTAAGAGAGTGGTCATCAATGAGGCTAGTAGCTAGTGCTAAGATGATTCTCACCCACAGCATCTCCGACAATAAAAATCTTATCCTTGATGCCTACATTTTGTTGATCTATACCATCGATGCCTACATTTTGTTGATCTATACCATCGATGCCTATGTGCTGCCTTCTGCACTATCAGCTTATCAAATAAGGGTGATGCCATCAAAGCCTACACCTCCTTCATCGCGAATCTTGTGGCAACTATTGCCTTTATGAGGTAGTGGTTAATGTCAAGCCTCCTAGTGATAGCTCCACACCCAATGGATCCTGAAGTGGGATGCTAATGCATTCGCTTCATCTTCTAATGATGGAAATGGATGGAAGAATAGACAAAAGAGAGGAGAGAGAGAAAAATAAGAGCACTTAAAAGTTATTTCAGCGTGTACATCAGCCCTATCATTAGGGAGTTGGATGTGAGGGAGCATTTCATAATAAAAGATAATATGGAGGTCTGTTTTAAGACTTTCTAGAGATGATAAGATTTTTATGCAAAACAGGAAAACTGGAAAGGTGCAGGACTGTAGGTTTGGTTGCTCCCTGGCGTAAACGAAGTCCAATCTATTAAAGTCGGCAGTTTTATACGCAGCTAGGTGTAGGTGTAACCGTAGTTGCCTGGTCTTTTTAGCCCAGTAGGAGCGCTCACAGAAAAAACGAGTTGCCTCGAGAAAAAAAAAAAAAAAATAGAGAGCGAGAGGAACTGTGTGTGAGAGAGAGACGATGGATCTCTCGCAGCTCCAAAGCGCCCTCGCTTCCAAATCGTACGAGAAGATTGCAGACATCTGTGACGAGGTCATGCTCCAGGTAGAAGCCCATCACTTCCCCAAGGTTTTGCTAGGGTTTTCGCTCTTTTTTGGGTAAAAATTTCGGATGGTTCTTGCCCTGGTCCTTCAATCTTTTATGTTTAATGGAATTCTTGGATCAGGTTGCCTCGAGAGGAATCGTCTTCCAAGAGGAGTGGCCTTACGCGATCCATCTCTTAGGGCATATCTATGTGAACGATCTGTGAGTTGGTCCCCTTTTCTTTGAATTTTCGTCTTTCTTTTTTTTTTGATTCTGAGTATTGATATAGTTATGATTTATGATTGCTCTGTTCAGCAACAGTGCGAGGTTCTTGTGGAAATCGATACCCCAGGGAATCAAAGAGAGCCGGCCTGAGCTCGTGGCCGCCTGGAAGATTGGGCAATGCCTCTGGAATCGGGACTATGCCGGGGTTTATGGCGCTATCCGTGGCTTCGAGTGGAGCCCCGAAGTGATTGGTCTCGTCACCACCTTCTTAGGTGAGCATGTAGCATATATCATTCACTGAAGTTCTGTTTCTTTAATATCTTTAGGTTAAGATGTTGATTAGTTTGATGTTCATCGTTTAGGGTTCTTTGTAGATTTTTAGATTTTTGTGGTTCTTGGAAAAAAGCCATATATATATATATATATAGATAATCTCTATTTGCAAAACTGGTATCCTCTCTCTTAGGTGATCGAAACACCAATATCAACAGTAGTTCTTTTTCAAACGGGCCAATATTTCATCTCAAGGTTCTGAGGAATTACAGCAGACTGACTATTTTGTTTCCCAATTAGAGGAGCTTGTAATAAAGTTGCAGTAAGATGGTTTCTCCGTTAGTTAGGAGATAATCGATGCTTTCTTCTGTTGGTTACCTATTCAAAGTTACTCAAGCTAACACTATCACTTATTCACCTATTCATGAATTCACTTGATTTGTTTGATTTTCCATCCAAGGGATTGGTGGGATGTTGGTGGACAGGTATTTTTTGGAGGCAGGCGTAACTGGGGACAATATATTTTGCTTCTTTGGATCATGTGATTATAACCTTGCATTTGTTCACTTGTTTTCTTCTTCAGTAACTCTCCCCTGTCATGTTTTAGGAAGAGATAGAAAGAAATGAGTTTTGTCTTATCAAACGAAAATACTTTTATCGTTTTCTACTCCCAATCAAATTGGAGTAGTCACAATAATTACTAGATGTACACACCCCTACACTACCTACAGTTGCTGATTCTCAGCATTTTTCAAAGTTCTGGTCTCTCTGGCCACTTGTATCAACATGTGCATCATAAATATAATTACCTCCATTAGGGGGTTAAGGGAGTAAATTAGCACAGAAGAGCAGGGATAATATGAGATTCCAACATACACATGCTCAAGCTTTATTATAGGCATTTTTGTGAAATATTTCCTTGATTCTTGATGATTAATCGATTCATGTCTTGAAATATAAGTTTTTAGTTTTTTACAGAATTTTTTTGAATGATTTCATGATATCTGATGGTGCAGAGAACTATACAAAAAAGATGTTTCAGCTTTTAACTTCTGCATATTCAACAATTACTGTTGCTGATGTGGCTCACTTCATGGGAATGAGCGAGGATGATGCCACAAACTGTATGTTTCTTAACCCTTTGGGCCATATGAATTGACTGCATGTTGATCCCTTTTCTTCCTACAAATGTAAAAGAAACAACATTGCAATCTGAGTACGGTAGTGTTTTACAGCCTGTCCTATGTGCTGCTGGGCTGATCATCTGGTGATCTTGATTATCCAAATTGATGTTGTATCTACACTCTAAAGTACTTGATTGCTGTTTCAATTTATTAGCTTTTCTGCCATCACTAATCGGATGCTTTGTTTGAATTGATTAGTGCACATGAACATATTTTTAATTCATTATTCATATAAAAATGCGGATCAAGCATTTTTCACTAATTGCATGATTGTTATACAGTTTTCCTTATCATTGTGGCTGTTTGGTTTTGAGCTGTTTTTTTTTTCCTTTTTCCTTTGTGGTGGTAGGGGTATTGATGCTGCTGAGACAAACTTTTATCTGGACTGAAATTCTGTATAACATCATTGATCCTAGAACTTACATCCGCCATCTTTCCAAAATAAATCTATCCCCTGTGACCATGTTATCGTAGGTTTGGTAATTCCTTCTCATATCTTCTTAGAACAGATTTTTCCATATCAAAATTCATTCATCCATTAATCCCAAGATCCTCTATAAACATCAATCACATTATTTACTCACTAGTGGATTATGACTAATCTCAAGATCCAAACTCTATTGTTCTTGTTCCATATTAGTGTAAGTAATAGCCTCAAAGTTGCTAATCCATAGTTAGAACACCATAGAGTTAAGTTCTCAGGGCTACAATTTGCTTAATATTGATGGCAGTATCTAATCAACCAATCTTCTACTGAAGAAAAGCTATGGTGCAGTTGCTTTCCTGACTTCATATATCTCGACTCTACCTGTGATGTGAAGTTTAAAACTGGCTTATAAGCACCTGCATTGTAAAGATAAGGCAGGTGTTTCTTCTGTTTGTGTCATCCATTTTCTGTTCTTTCTCACTTCCCTTCATGACTCCATCTAAATGCTGCCACCAGCCGCTTTTCACCTTGAGATTGGAGGCATGATGCTCTGATTTGCTTTCTTGTATAGCAAATTTTAGCAGCTGGGTATCACCAATTGTTGTGTGAATGCTATGACATGGCATGCCAGGATAAAATAGCAAAGCATTTGATATGTAACTAGAAATGGCTGTCAGCCTGTTGAGACGAGGTAGAATAAGAGTGGGGAGGGTCGAATGAGCAGGTGTGGCAATGGATTGGTCAGATTTGTGATGGATTGAGACAGGTATTATCCTAAAAAATATATGTGGGCCAATGCCCATGTGAAAATTTTCCTATTTGCAAAATACCCCCTTTTCATATTCTCAAAACACTGCTCTCCTGGAATACTCTTATTAATAATTTTCAATATTTTTAATTTCCAAACTTATTATCCTCAAAGCGCCAATAAATTTCTTTTGGAGATGATTGTGTGGCCATTAGATTTAATTTGTAGAAATTCTACCATTCAAACAACTTTGACCCATGAAGACACTCATATGTTTAGTGATACCATCTAATTCTTTAACTCTAAAGTTTCCCCTTAACATATACCATCCTGTTATTTGCCATTGGATCTGTTGATGGATCACCATCTCCACTCCTTGCAAGTCTACTCTTGTTATCTGGTTTACCTCACCAAATCCCTCTTTCTCTGATCTCTCCCTTAAAAATTCCAATCTGAAAGACATCCCATTTCTTCTATCACCTCCGAATCCTAATCTTTGCCTGTGTTCCTTCCCAACCTGTGTGACCATGTCCCTGAACCATCACCCTTCAATGATAAAGGAAGAGTAGGCTGCCATGCTTTTAGTCCAGAAACACGAAAAGAAATTCCAGGTTCTCATGCCTAGCTAACCTTATCACAGCGGTTTTGAATTTGTAATTTAAGTTGCAACTAGAAAGTTAATTAAAAACAGATCATGGTTCATATAATTTTTTGAGCTTTCATTATGTAAATACAATCAAGCAGAAATTGATGATAAAAATTCTGAAAGAAAAGACTTTTACATAAGGCTTCTTTAATCTTTTAGAAATGCATTATAATTTCTTAGCACTAGCACGTCCATGACAGTAAAACGGCAATAAAATGGCAACTGCTTGATGGATCTTAGACATGAAAATGAGAAGTGAAAGTAGAATTTTAGAGAGAAAACATGCAAAAAATAAGGCTTTAACAAGAATATGCCCGATTAAACTAAAAGTAGATGTTTACTAAATCTAAATGCGATTGCGAAAAAAATGGAGTTTGGATGTTTTGGAGTAGACTCCAAAGGGAAGCAGGGACAGAACTTAAAAGTGGGATTAGAGATAGACCACCACAAACTTCATAGGGCAACCAAGCGAATGGGTAGATTGGCAAGGCAGCTTGGAGATCACAATCACCAGCAGATCCAATGGCGAATTATAGGGAGGCATATTTATCCAAACTATGACATACATGGAGGTAGAAAATCGTTATTATTTTTTTGTTTTTTCGAGAGTAATTTTTATTTTTCTAACCATTATTTTTCTGTTAACTTTCCTTGAATAGATATCAATTTTTTTGAAGTTCTATAATAGAATAGTGGTGTATAAATTGTAAAATGTATTTTTCTTCTTCCTGCAACAAATCTCAGTCTAGACTCCCTTTGATTTCAAAGACGTCCCACAAGGGATATATATGATATTTATGGGGTTAGTGATTCATTTGATATAGAGTTGTCTATGACTCATGCAGATTAGCTATTCATGATTTGTGCAAGATTATTCCCACTTCTCCACAAATCATTTATTCTTTCTTTTTTAATTATGATCCAATCTTTGGGTCATGTTTGTGCTGTTATTCTCCCGTTTGTATTATGTCGGATTAGATTCGAGTATTCTCTATTAGTCAGAAAAGCTTAATCTAATGTTAAATTGTGCTGCATTATAGTCTTGACCAACTCAACTAATCCAAAAATTTCTAATACGTCTTGGATTTGTTACAATATAGCCTAAACAAGGTCCAACTTGAAAGTTGGACTTACAATTGAAGACTTGGATTTAAAATGTTCCAAAGCTTGTTGGTATTGAAAATATCAGAGTCATGTTTGGTGTGGATGGTCATTGTTACCACAATGGTATGTCAGGTTATGGATAGGGATGATGTTAGTTGGATAGAGAATTGATTAACATTAGCATAAAGGGTAAGAATTCTCTTGTATTGATAATGAATTTGCAAATGAATATGTCATAAAGTTATGCTTTTGGTTAGTTATTTATGATTGATATGTATACTATTAGTTAAAAAAGTTCAATACTATTCATTTAAATAAAAATTATTAGATTATTAATTTTCAATCTTTGTGAAATTTAGAGTTCAGTCACGATGTTTGGTCTAATGTGTCTAATGACAGCGTGCATTTGCATGTGCATAATAACTTGGCTAGTTTTAAGAGAACTGACAATACAGACCTGGAATATCAAAACCCAAACCGAACCTATCCATAAACAAGTAACATGACCCGACCAATGTAACTTGTTTAATATAAGGTCAAGTTGGGTTGGGTCGGGTCTATGATGATGCTGTTAAACCATTAAATTGACACAGATAACCTGATTTGATAGTGTAACCTATTAAAAAATAGAGTTTAACAGGTTAGCATGGGTTATATGGGTCTGGAATTGGGGATAAATAATTTCGTTGACCCAGCCCAATAATTAGACAGTCAAACTGGCTTGGACAGATGAAGACTTTACCTGAAAGGGACCCTTGGAAGAAATGGGTTTATCTGGTGGACTACTTTTATGAAGGAACCTGTTTATGGCAAGCCAAACCTGGTACTTCCCAAATGGGTTTGTGTTGGGTCCGCAGGTCCAGGCAAGGACTGTCACCCCTGCCCCCTTGCTAATCAGTGTTGGATACAACACCTCCTATCTGACAAATCTGGATACTTCATGTACTATGCCTTATGTTTGGATTTTGGGAAGCCTTAGCTATGTAGTGTGAACTTCTATGGATGACAATTTCATGCCTTCTTGATTTGCTATCCTTGTATGGTATATCAAATCACCTCAGAACGCCTTTCTTTAAATAGCTAAATAAGAGTTTTAGGTTTTACTGATATTTTACTTTGTGGCTGGTACGTGCAGATGCGCTGCAGCAAGGTTGGACTTTGGATTCATCTTCGCAGATGCTGACTGTTAGTAAGCCAAAGATCACTACGGAGCAGAAGTTAGACCCTAGCAAACTCCAGCGTTTGACAGAATTTGTTTTCCACCTGGAGCACTGATCTCCTTTGCATTTTAAGGAGTTTTTTCTTCAATGCTGTTAGTCAAATTATGGATATCCATTGGATTTGTTGGGAGTAATTTAAGGAAGCATGTTCTAATTCTGCTCAGATGATGAGGTTTTGGTAATGGTTGTTGTTGCGATGTGCTACTGGGCTGGTCAAGTTAAAAGCGTGGCTTATATGGATCTGTTAGTAACTAGATATGTTGCACCAACATTGCAATGTGAGCATGATGCATACAGGACATGAGTTATTTGGAGTTGGAAGTTGATTCTAGCATAGGCATACCTAAAATGAAGGTGGATGACTGTTGTGGTGTGAACCGTATCTTCCTCACATTGTAAAGTTTTCCCAAAATGGTTGCGTGGAAAATTAATTATCTGGGCATTGTTTGCCGTAAACCATGAGCAAAAGGGATCGTGTGGATGGAAGAAATGCAGGGGAAAATAGAAACAGCAGCAGAGGCAGTTCTAGCGGACGGACATGCATCATGATCATTTTCTCATAAATTCTTGAGATTTTGGAAGATGGAGCATAGAATAGGGGAGGGATGCTATTTGCCATCTCGAGCACGGGCTTCACCTCATTATAATACAATGTTATAATATAACAAATACAATATCAGATAATAACATATTGTAATAAATATAATATATAATATTATACAATGCTGGTCAACATTCTTGTGCATTTACCTTGAAGGGGAATTTTCATGACCACTTAATTCGTCGCAAGATTTAAAGATTTACAGCTTGTATTCATAATTTTATATAGACAAAACACGGATACACATGCTCTACACAACTTCGGATCAAAGAAGGAACTGATAGTGTGAAATAAAAAAAGAAGAATTAGAATGTTGGCGAGTTATAAAACAAGATCAAACACAAATCTAGCAAACCAAAATTTATTGAAAACCTAGTTGAACCTGAACTGTTATTTTTCATGAGAAAATGGTTTATACAGACCTGGAATAGTTCGAATACAAAATTTTCTTTCTTTTGAGCGAGCTGCTCATTGACGGTTTGCAAGAATTTAGAATTCTGCATATTATCATAAACAATTTATCCAAAGTTTCAAAACAATGTTGATGTGTGACCATAAAAAGTCTTTACCAAGTCTATAAAAATCATTCATTGACTGGAGTTAACGATAAATAGGCTCCCTTTAAGTAAAATGAAATAAAAATTCTTAGGTGTAGAATTATAAGAGCTAGTTAATATTTAGGCAGATGCTCTGCTTCAGGATAATACAATTGATGCTTCAGAATTCAAAAACTAAGATGCATGGATGATCCTTCATAATTCAAGTGATATATAAATAACTATCCACTAGTGATATATTTGAAGATATCAAATCTTTTTAACCTTTGCTTACAGCTTCCATTCAACAAAATATTCAGCCACACAATGTTGTTCTGTTTTCTATGTAAAGAAAACCAAAACAAAAAGAATTATAAAAAGAACTATCAAAAATGCTATCATCATAAGTTGTCCCTTGGCACCAGCCTTCTTCATCACCATAGCCACTTTTTTCTGCACACAAAAGTGTTTGCTCATTTTAATAATGCTTTTTGGCACTTTGGAGGTGTGAAGAAGAAGAACAAAAGAAAAGGAAAAGACCAGAAAATATGATATCTGAGGGGGTTTGCAGTTGAATCAAAATTTGCTATATTAAAATGATCAAAAGAATATTGGAATGAAAACTATACAAAGAAGTAAAGAAAATGCAGACATCTTTTAAACAAAGAATGCAAAAACTCACCTGAACAAAATCAAGCCTATTCGAAGTAGTTTCCATTTCCATGCTTAATTCATCCAAAATTCTCTCCTATGTCACCATGAAAAGTTATGCACAACGATAATGAATTAAAGTCATCACTACTGAGATATTGTAAAGCAGGAATTAAAACAGTCTCCTGCACTACTACACTTGTAAATGAGCAAATATCACATCCTGCTGCAAACATTGTAACTAAGAAACTAAACACAACAAACATATGACCTATGAACCACTGCAGGAAGGAAGGTCATTGTAACATACAGATTAAGACTATCAAAACACTCAACCGATCTAGCCAAGAAGCATATTAACATGTCGAAGGAATAATGACATCTTGGATAATTCTTTGGATAGATATTCTATCATTATATAATTTATAGAAGAATGTGAAAATCATCTTCTCTGAACTATATCTACACCAATTGAACCATATCATCATAGCACTTTAATCTAGCCATAAAATAAAAAAATTGGCACAAACATGAAAATACCTGTCCGACAAGTTCTTCATGTATAGTGAGTCCTACACCACCTATTCTCTGAATACTGTCACTGAGTTCATCCAGCTCCTCATCTTGTTGCCTGTACCATCCACTTAGCATGTATAAGCGATCAGTGAAATAAAATTACTCATCAAAAGCCTTAACTCAAAGACTCAGCCATGGCAAGAAAAAAGTTAAACCCAGTCCAATCAGAAGGCACTTAAAATACCAAGGTTTTTTGTTAATTTGATGCATTCTTCTCCACAATGTGGGTGCCCATGGATGCAGACAATTACATGGTCCCTTCAGCTAGTATCATGTACCTGTACCTAGTACCCGGGCATGGGACTTTATATGAGGCCAATGTACAAGTCTGTACAAGTCTATAAAGAAAAAATATTAGATTCTAGAAGGGTCTGGCACATGCACAAATACCCAAAACAAGTGCCTATATCCATGTATTTATTGGAAGAAAATGAAACCAGGACACCAACATTCTTCAATGCCTTGGAGGAATTAAGTTATCATCAATTTTGGAAATAACTCCTTGGGCCAGCCTGATTCTGCCTCCCCCCATGGACTGAAACCCTGAACTAAAATAGATAGCACAAAACATCCTATTTTGTTCAATAAATCTAGTCAAACTATTTTGTTTTAAAAGTATCGCTTGATGGCTGTTAATTAACTGAATAAGCAATTGATTTAGTTAGTGATTTCCAAAATTTGGTTGCAGAAAGTGTTCGATTTATAAGATTTTAGACCATGTCCACTACAAATATGGAAGGACCAATTCAAGTTAATAAAGAAAGATAAAATCATCATTACTTTATTAAGAGCAGCTGCCGATCTGATTCTGAAGAGATAAAATCATCATTGTCGGCAATGAAGTGGTTTGATCTGCCTGCCTGAGAAGCATGATCACTTGGGAGTCTCATCAGCTCTTGATGCATACCATTGATTGAACTGCTCTTCCCCTTTCCAGCTTCCACAGCTCTCCTCACGGTAGCAACCTAGAAATTTCATCAGAGCATCCGATATACTTCCCTAGTTTAGGGACAACGAAACAACAAAACCCAAAAGTGTTAATGGAAAAACTAAAACTGACAATTATATGGAGTCTACCTGATTATGAGCAGTGCTAGTCCATTTCCGACGTCTTTCAAGTTCAAGCTCATCAAGGCCATACCACGCTGGATCTCTTGCAGCAACCGCAATTGCCTTGTCCATTTCATCCACCTTTCAAGGAAGATAAGATCATAAATTCAACCAAAGAATTGTAGAACAACACAAGAACATAGACAGAAAGTTTAGCTAAATATCAGCTATAAAGTGCCAGTCCCGGCAGAATATCATACAAATCAAAGAGGAAAAAAAAAATTTATTCCATTTCATGTCTGATTTTGTTTGTTCACTACTCCACATTGTAATATGCCAGGAACTCAGTATATTGACATGTTGATAAGTAAGATGCTGCTTAGAAGTAGAAGAACTGGAAATAGACAACATGACTATTGTCCATGGTCCCAATACCTGCCACTCAATGCTTTCACAGCTGGCAAGGACATCTTTTGTTAGATGAACATGCTCTCCAGTGTCTAAAGGGGTCTGCTCCCATTGGTGAAAAGTAGCTCGAAGTTTATCAATCTGCCACCATTTATACAAAAGATGACAAGGAGTTTGGTTTGTATCTAAACCAAGCAGAAACAATTGGATCACTTATAGAAAAGGATTATCTCGAAAAAAAACTGGAATGCATTAATTGTGAATTAACATATTTATCGAAGTATGCATTTTCCATCAATGAATGTAGAAAGTGCTATCTAAGCTTAAAGAACTCTGGTCCTTTTGGATAGAGTACTCAAATGCTTATAGAATGCTTAAACTGAGAAATGGAGCCTCTACATACAACAACTGTCATTCATAACTATATATTTGCTAGTTAAATCACTGTTCACTATATATTCAGAAAAGCAGCAGAATATATGTCTATATATAACAAATATTATTCACAATTACTTATTATGTAAACATATCTAAAACGGAAAAAATAAATAAATCACTGTTCACTATGTCCATCAATGTCTTTTGAGGCCTCATTCTCCAAATCCACTGACCCCCCAGCACGAAGATACTGCCACTCAGTGTAGCATTGTTGGACCAAAAGCTTCTCCTGCACATGATGAAAAGATATCTGATAATTTTTTTTTGCAACCTCCAGAACCTTAAGCTTCTCTGAAACACATACACAGATTCAGACCTTCCGGTCACCAGAACCTCCCTCGTCTCTCCACTCATTGTTTTTACCATTCTATTTCCATCTTCATTAACACTACTTATATGTCTTTCTTCCTCACTCCAGTCCTACATCACTGAACAAATCTCTCTTGGTTCATGTGTCCTTTCCAGATCTATTAAAAACTAGGACTTGTCATTTTCGTTTCACATTAATATATCCATCTATTGAGGGCATGATGATATATTTTATGAGTATAAAAGCATGCATAATCTCATAATAAGTGTCACTGATAATATAAAAGACCCACTTCAGGTAAGATTTTCATTTTTCAACAACATGTGGCTCCTTTAAAGAGAGGTGAATGGAAGACCTTCTACATAACTGGATTTAGATGTAAACATAAATGTTTGAAAAAATAAAAGGTTTTAATGTCAAGATGCGATATCCATGTCGGAATTTAGACTAATCAGAAAAATGGAAATAGATATGTAAAACACTCAAAAGATTTGGAAACACAGTTATGTCCCATAATTCCTCGGGAAGCATGGCATAAAGAAAAATTATTCGTTTGGGTCATCCTAGTTCGTCACTCTCTGATGGAAAGCAGCTTCAAATATTTTCTCATGTTTTCCATTCACATCTTCCAAAGTTCACCCCTCCTATCTCTGGAACCACTATGTGCATCATATGAACACTACCTCTGGCCCATGCTACAGAACAGAATCATCTCAAATGGTTATTCCTCAATTTGTTCTCAATGTGTTTCTCTTAAGCACCCTCTAGTGCCATCATCTCCAAATCAATCCTTCATGGTCTTACTGCTACCTCTACTCACATCACCTAATCTGGTCCCCTCATCCTGTCTTCGTGTTGCCTGATATTAAAATCGAACCATACATATACAAAGTAGATGAACAGACTGACTCACAGAATCCTGAATTTCCTCTTTAACAATATAAAATGGATCTTGAGGTGGCGTCATTCTGTCGCATTCACCAACAAAGATTGTGAAATCTCAGTGCTTCAAGGTACAATATTCTGCAATCGTAAGACAACACATATATAAATCAGAACATGAACTGAAAGGTATCTATAAGATCCAAGACAAGAGAAGTACATCCAATATAAGACTCAATGTTCAAATAGCCCCTAACAACCCCAATGTAATCGGAAATAGAAGTAACACCGGACTTATTCATATAAAGAAACCATGAAGATCGGATCCAGGCCGTTCTGAGTACACTGGAAGAGAATGGTGCAATTTTTAAGGAAAAATCTGGCAAAAATGCAATTGGGAACAATGTGTGTGGGATTTAGATTTGGAAAATAGAGAGGGATGAGTGGACAAGGGGCCTTGTATTGGGAATGCGGTAGCGGCGCGATTGGGGTGTGGACGGTGGAATTGGGGGCGGTGCGGCGGCGGCGAGTCTTGGGGACCGGAAGGCTGGAGCGATCGGAATTGGGTGCGAGAGCGGCGAAGGAATGAAGGGCGAGAGGGAAGAAGAGAGAAAAAGTGGGGGATAAGGGCGCGGTACCTGGAGCGAATCGCCGGAGCTCGCCATCGGTCGGCGCCGGTGGCCGGACTCGAGGAAGAGGGTGGGGAGGGAGAGACGGAGTAGACGGTGGGCGGGCTCGGGACAATACTAATAGGGGAAGCAAGAGGAAAAAAGCGGGGAAGGACGGTGGTGGAGTAGGTCCGGCAGGCTTCCAGAGGGAACTATTACTGGCACGTGTGAATCAAATGAATCACGAGTGATTGATGACGATGAGGAGTTGTTCTATCGGAAAGGTTTGGTGCTACTAGATATAGGATACCTAAAATTATTGGTTGAAAAATAAAAACCAACTATTGGATAAAAAAATATGTTTTTGAAAATGTAATAAAATCCTTACCAAAAAAAAATGTAATAAAATTTATAGACAAAGTCTATGGAGAAGGGACGAGCTTTGATTTTAACCCTTGTTGCCCTTCAGAAGCCAATTGAATGGAGAAGCTAGAAGGGAGCATTCAACTTGATTTGGAATTTAAGAAGATGGCCAAGAGGTGGAGGAGAGGGAAAACGGTTGGATCTCTTGTCCTCCCCCCTCAATTATTTTCCATGAATTTTATGCAGTGATAAAAATTATATTTTATTATATTTTATTAAATAATATAATTATTGTTATCAGAGTGAACAAGGTTTTATCTCATTGGTCATATTCATCCTCTTAGCAAACAAAGGAACTAGATCCAATTCGTGGATGGTCCACCTCCAAAAATTTGGATATGGGTATATAAATATAATAATACCTGCAGTAATACTCAATTTAATAATACCTGCAGTAAATTAACTTACCACCATAATGCAAAAGAAGATATTTTAAGAAACCAAACTTAAAAAACCTACTTTCATATATCTACATTAACCTCATCGTATTGATTCTAGTACGCCCTGCAAACATCCTATTTTAAACACATTTGGAGTGATCATAAGTAACCTCCCACAAGATGAGAAATGGAGTTTGATTTTCACAAAAGTAATCAGCAGAGAAGTTGTGAGGCAACCTAGACAAAGGAAATAAGATTTTGGTAAGACGGCCAAGTATTGCCACTGTTCTTCTAGCTGAAGCATCATTTTGATAAAATAATGGCAAACCCTCCAATTGAATGGTAACCTCCCACCTTAGGCCATGACTTTTGCCCCCATTTTTGAAAACATGAAGGAGAAATAGCAAAGTAGAAGTGCTTTGCAGAAAATAAATCTTAGGATTGATCCTCCAAGATCGCCTTTCTACTGGGAAGAGCATCGGAAAAAGATCATGTCTAAAATAAATGAGCTCCCAAATACGCTCCAAAAATAGATTTTTAAGACCCTTAAACCAACTGCGAACTAGAGATGGGAAGATTGTTAGAAGTGGAAACTCGAACAAACCCATATTAACGACCTCCTTGAAGCTATCACAGGTCTCGATGTCGAAAGGAAAGAAAGCTAAAAGTTTTTGAGGTCTACAAGTTGAATCAAACTTTTATGAGGAAGGAAATGCTTGAAGAACAAACTCCGGAGGAGTGCCTGTGATCTTTGCACATGAAGTATAAGAGCCCATTCCTCCAACCCTTTTTGAGAAATCCCTTTCTTGAAGAAAGAAAAAGGATTTTTTCAAGATGAGCAGGAAGAGAGAAGCCCACATATTTGAAGGATTTGGATTGATCAGCACCAGAAGAAGGAAAAGGTCTCGAAATTCCACGATTATGGAACTCTGCTCTATTCCTTACTCATGGAGGAACTGCATTTGCTTCTGTAGAAAAAGAGAGAGGTTGAGGAGAATTTCTTTTTAGGTTCCTAATCGCTGGGGAGAAGGGATTCCTTCCAATGATCCATTTAAGCTCCACCCCTCGGTTGGTCGAACATCCTTTCTACCCACTACAAGAATCATCACACCTCTCTCACTCCAAAAGCCTTATCCTTGAGAAGAGAAGTCAAGGAAGGAGAAAAAAAGATCTACTTTGGATTCAGATCTCAATTGCCTAAATTAGTGGCAAACCTAGTGGCAAAGCTAAACCCCAAGCTCAAATAAATTCGTGCCATATATCCTACACTAAACTGCTAGATTAGTGGGCCAAGTCTAGGGGAATGTGAAACCTAGCCAATTCGCTGCCAGCCGTAACTCCAGGCCAAGCCATTCATGAAAGCATGAGGCGGAAATGCGCCTTTCAGATTTTAATGGCCTTGCCCCCTCCCAAGCCACTCCACCCTCTTTGCATTCCGAACGTCTCAAAACGTTGAACCCTTCGCTTTCCCAATCTGTTCCTCTCCAATTACCGATGTTACTCCGCCCATCTATAAATATTCCCGGCCACAACCTTCCTCATCCTCACGCCATCATACCACTCCCTTTATTTGAAAAAGCTTTGAGGAGATCCACAAGCATGTCGGCCGTTCGAAATCTTGCCCTCTGGTTCGCGATCGCATGCCTCGTTGGGCTGGCCCACGCCCGCGAGCTCTCCTCCGTGGAACCCGCCATTAGCTCGCTCGAGGCCCGGATCGCCTCCAATGGAGGGCTAGCGGACTGCTGGAACGCACTGCTGGAGCTGAAATCATGCAGCGACGAGATCTTGCTCTTCTTCATGAACGGCGAGTCGTACCTGGGAGTCGACTGCTGCCGCGCCATCCAAGTCATCACCCGCCAGTGCTGGACCACGATGCTCCAAACCCTCGGCTTCACGCCCCAGGAGGGAGATATTCTCAGAGGATATTGCGATGCCGAGACCGCTCCTCCTCCTGTCGCCGTGGTGTCGCTGCGTCACCACTCCACGACATCTCCCTCTATGGCCGACGCCGCACTCACGTTTGCCAGTCCGGCGGCGGACTAGCCTTCACTGGGCTTCCGTTTCCACGAGCGATGTCGAGGGTCTTTCAATATTAGTTATTTTGTTTGCTCTCATCATGTCTCGACGTTAAAAGTACAGCGTTGTCTACTGTTGTCATGGCTTCAATAATTTAAATACGATCCTCCTCTTTATCTATTAATCCTCTTTGTCTCTGTGACTCGTGGCTTCTTTCTGTTTGACTGCATGATCGAACCGAATCGGGGTTATCAGCAAGCTCGGTGGATGTTTGTGAAAATAGGTCATATTCATGAGCAAAGGGGAAAAAAACTGTGCCAATAATTGGTATCTCATCGATCAAAAGGCGTCATGGACGCGGACGCGGACGGCCACGGTAGCAAGCGAAGAGGTGGGACGAGACGACCGCCTCCCGACAGACGGCGATCCATGAGCTCAGCGGTTCCAAGAAAACCCATCGCCATGGGATCCGCCGTCACCTGGATCCTTTCCGGCGGAGACAAGATCGCCGCAGGGGAACTTGTCGCCGTCCCTTCTGGCAGATTCCCTCCCAGATGCACGATCTCTGTGGTAATCGGAGCCTCGATGGCCGGAGATATCCCTTTGGGAGCGAATTCGGGCTCCATCGGCAGCTTGGTTCCGTCCAGATAGGACTGGGAACCGCCGCCGGAAACGTGGATATCGATCCCAGATTGGCGCCTCCGGCACCATCGTGTCGGAGACGGCGCCGGAGTTGGCGTCTCAGGTGGATCGGTGGACGGGTATGGAGGGAGATGGAGATCGGTCAGTCTTGGGGGAGGAACAGGGCTACCGGATACCTCGTGGCGGTGAGGATCTACGACGACGTTCACGCCGTTGCCAGTGACGGAGTCGGGGTCCGGGTGCTGGCGGCGGCAGAAGATGGCGATGTCGCCGTGGGGAACGAGGGTGGGGAGGAGGAGCCGGGGGTAGGGTGTGGAGGGCGGGAAGGGGGAGGCAGCGGAGGACGACGTGCTCGCGGAGGGAGCGGACGTAGGCGGCGGCCATATCGAGGGCACAGAGGGTGTAGGAGGAGTTAAGGCCAAGAAGGTCGGAGAAGGTGATGGCGTCGCTAAAGAGGTTGGAGATTCCGACCGGCGGGGGATGGTGAGAGGAGGAGGACGGCGACGGGAGGGTTTAAGGTTGGTTGGAGATTCCGACCGTCGGGGATGGTGAGAGGAGGAGGACGGCGACGGGAGGGTTTAAGGTTGGTTGGAGATTCCGACCGGCGGGGACGGGAGGGTTTAAGGTTGGTGACGTGAAGAGCGAGGAGAGGAGTTCCTTCGTTCCTGGGGGTTTACGTAAGGGGTACTTTCAAGATCCGATATATTTACGAGATGACCACTCGATTGTTGGCGGGAGTGAAGCTCGCTTTTGAATAGATTGAATTGAACAGGCGGCCACTTCAATTCCCGTCGTTCTGTTGCCCGGTGAGAATCACCTAAACGGTGATTTACTCCGTAGTCTTCGATAACTCCAAGAAAGTTGACCATCTTTTTTTTTTATCGTATAATACAAGAGAGTTGATCGTCTTTCCTTGCTTCGTAGTCTTCGATATTGATTTTTAAGTGGATCCTGTGTCTCTATATATATATATATATATTTCCAGTCCTGTTTGAATTAGAACATGAAATGATCCAAGCATGCATCATCTGTGAGAAACTTGGGCCACGAACTTTCCAAAAGCACCATCACGGACGCTAAATGATGAGATCCGGCTTAAAAAAGGTTTACTCAGTTATGTCCTAAACCTTCAATTCAATCTCTGATCCGATGCCAAAAACACTAATTAGAATTATCAGGTATTCAGCCGTGCCTGTTCTGTTCTGTGGTGATTCGACCGTGGTCAAATTAACAAAGGCCCATAAATCATGGAGAGAAAAGTACAAAGGCATCATCTAAATATTCATCAATCGTCCCTATCCATCATTCGTCCCTAAACACTACTTCAAAATTTATCTTTGGGGAGAGAGAAGAGTTCGTCTCACGGCTTCTACAAAATCCTCTCTGTAGGATAATCTCAGAGAGGTTTTAATAATACAGAGAATATGAATAAAATCAACTCTTTATCTTAAACTCATATGCATCTTTTGTCCATCATCGACATCTTCATCACGTTCCACCTGTCACCACCAATAAAGAATTGTTAGTCATACACTATCTTGATAAAGCTTCAGCATTTAAAATCGTGAAAAACTCAGGGGGAACTATTTTTTTTTTTTTTTTTAAAAAAAGATTTATACAAATCTAGGACTGAGTGCTCAACATTTAGTACCAAAAAGGATCCTGCAAATGAACTTCAAGGTCATAGTCAGTTTCAACAAAAAGCAACTTCTCTCTCATACGGGGGAGAGCTGGGTTCAAATCCTACACCAGGTGGAAATGAACCGTACCACTAAAAATAGCAGGTTAAAATGAGTGCGTTCGGATAAAGGAGAATGAACGAGATATTAAGTCCAAGAGGCCATGGGCCACCTAAGTCGAGTAGTGTTCCAGGCATAGCAACGACTCCAGTTTATGCATTGGAAAGTAACCATAGACCTTTAGTAAACCAATTATGAACTGTGAAAGAATGATTCACCAACAGAAGAGGGGCGTGTGGTTAAAAAGAAGTCCGTAGAGATCCCTGAGCAGTTTTATTTCATCATATTATTCCATTTCTTCATTTATAGAGATCAGAAATTTAAGTAATTTCTAGAATATTGTTACTACCCTTCAAGTGAATCCAGACAGAAAATACAACCTTCTTAGGTTGATCGCTAACTTAGATCTTTAATAAATTGGGTCTAGTTCAAGAATTTCTCTCTTGTTTATAATGTATGATTTTCTAAACAATACAAACACAGGTAAGATGATAAGAATTCCATATTACCTCGATAAGTACTCTCCCTTTTCTTTTCACGTTTGTTCCTGAATCAGACCCAGATCCTCTTCGCATTTTCTTCACAACCGGTTGATCAGATGGATCCATCTCTTCCTCATCCTCATGCATGTCATCTGTGCCACATTAATTAATACAAACATAAAGATAAAGATAATCAGATTGAGATGATGGCAATGTAATAATGTTAGTTGAATGATAGAGCTATTCAACTTTTAATTTTTTTTTTTTTTTTACTTTTCTGATGGTGACTTTAAGTTTTGGAAATCAGTAGCTATAACTCAATGTCATTTATATGTTCACTTCCTTTTATTGATAATTTATTCTGACCTCTCAGGCTCTTAGTAACCATAACAATAATTAGTTGAATGTGAAGGCAAGCAGTTCTTGCAGCTTAGCAGCAGTGGAATTTCACTAAACAGGTTACAGGAGTAATAATAAAATTCCTATTCATATATTTAATACTATGTTATAAATAATCTTAATTTTCCTAACCATAATCATCTTCCTTCAATGACTCATCCTTTACAAATCCTCCAAAGTCTTCAATGTCCTCTTCCTCTTCAAGTCCATCGTAGCCTTCAACATACTCCACTTCAGGTTCCTGCTTGCTCCAAAACATGGATAAAACATGGATACAAGTCATATGGCTGCTGAAAAGAAATTGAGTCACAAAATAGAATAGGCTATCCAAGACCATACTTCATCTTCTTCTTCAATGCTGGGCTGTAGCCCCTCCATTTCAAGGACATTATTATATGCCTCAACAGGATAGTTGTATATGTCACCATAAACACCTTTCTTTAGACGTTCCAACAATTCATTCTCAATACTCTGGAAAAAAGAAATCAAGAAATATGAACAACTGATGCAGCAAACATAATGGCAAACTGAGTTACAAGATGCTGTAAGGGGAAACCTTATCCAGAACTGCAGCCTTTTCAGCCTTTTCCTCCCTCCTAGCCTCTCTTTTCTTCTCTTTCCTAGGCACCGTCATAATCTTCTCCCTATAAACAGAAGGAAACAATCATCAACAATTTAAGAGCAAAAAGAAGTTGCACCAGAAGATTAATTTTGCATAGTCACATTGCACAAACAATTAAAACTAAATAATGAGAATTTTAGTGATTGTCGCAACTGACAAACTTAAGATACATACCAATATACCATCTACAGCACTACTACTATAAAATAATAAAGATGACCAAACAAGTCTTTTCAGCAGCATTTTTTGTGCCACGGATTCACGGTAATCACTGATGAGAAGAAAGTGCGGTTGGCAAGAAATAAAGGTATACATCAAACCAGAGTTATCCAGCAATAATATGGAGATGATATAGGCGTCAGATCGCAATTGCTTAAAAGTTTCCCTCTACCAAGAGTTTCGGGATCTGTCATCCAGCATTCCTTCGAATAAGATGGGATGACAAAAGTTTTATCTCAAGTTCACATCACGTGATCTTGTATTCTTTCAAGCAAGTTCAAAATGAAGGCATTTTGTGTTGAAATTCATGGGGAAAAGGAGGTGACTTTATGCCAGGGGGAAAAGTGGAAGATGGAATAGCAGGTTAGGAACCTCAAAATGCTATGTAGGTTGATGTTATGAGGACTAGTTCTGTGATGGATCAGACCAGTTGCATTGGACTCATGTATCATGCTTCTAGGATATGTATTTTCCTCATAACCAAGAGGCCCAAAGTAAAGTTCAGTTGGAAGTGGGTATTTCCAACTGTATCATGTTTCTAGGATATGTATTTTCCTCATAAACGAGGGGCCCAAAGTAAAATCCGTTAGAAGTGGGTATTTTCCAACTGTTTGTTTTCCTGTAACCAAGCCTGAACTCTGGAATTTAAGTTCCCCATTCACCCAAATTGGCAAAAGTCTTTTTGTGTGTGTGTGTGTTTCGGGGGTTGCCGCGGGGGGGGGGTTGTTTTTAATGCTACTTTGATGCTCTCCCACTCACTCCATCTAGCAATGAACCATTTAAGTGAATAATATACTGATAATTACTGCAAGTAACCAAATAATGTATGCGCACCAACTTTGTGCAAATCAAATAGCAGAAGTGGCAAGAACTTGACTTCAGTACTGTGAGACAAACACCTGATTAGAACTCAAGTTCCATGCCCAAGTTCGGACACATGTGACACTTCCAAGCAAACAAACACACTCCTAGAATATCTCAATGTCATTTCAGAGATGGCATTCATATCTTTTGGGAGCACAACTTTTCAGTAAAGTGCTTGAAATCACCATAAGCTTTCAATGGAAGGTTTTCAACAACAAAATGGGGAGCACAAACTCCATGTTTAAAGAAGTACATCATACTGACTCAAAAGGATAACATCATTACAAGATAGTTCATGCCCAAGGTGTTTTCTTTCAAATGCATGAAATTGAATTGATTATGATAAAGCATGGTCAAGGAAGGTGCAGCGCAAGAAGTTCAAGATGAAGACAGCTTAATCAGGTATTTGTTGAAGAATGAAGACAGGAGAACAAAGATTTGGGTTGAATATTGATCGATGAGGAGAAAAGCATGAAAAGGTATTTGATAGGCTTGGTAGTGCAAAAACTGGTAGACTAGATAACAGTATATAAATTCCGAAAATGCCTAAATTATCACAAAGGAAGCCAGAAATCTGATGCTCAGACTATAGATTGAATACAAGCACTACTTTAATATCAAAGCGGCATCAAAAAGATGTCCATGCATGACTCCAGGAGAAAAAAAGGAAAGATGTTAATGAGAAGGAACATGTAGTTGAGCATGCTGATGAACAAGGAGTATGAAAGATAAAGCACACTTCATGAAAATCAAAACTGAGAAGCAAACAAAATGTGGAGATCGGAAAGTAGGTCAATCTTCTATACCATGGAAGCATGTCATAGGATCATAAACTTTTTCTGTTACTGATATTTCCTGGAAATAACTTCAACGGAGACCAATATAGTTGGGTCACCCTTCATGTCATGGTTGAAAAGGGAAGACAATCTTTTAATGCAAGCATATATACAAAGAACATACTGCTAACAAGTTTACATTAAGAATCCATATCCGAACACTATATTGAAAAAGATATTAATAAAGAAATGAAGAATGGTCTATGTCAAACACTCGTATATACAACACAGTACTCACAGATGCACACATATGACTCACATGTGAAATCTATATTGAAGAAAACAAGATGTCCAAATTCATAGAATAAAACAGATTACAAATGGAAAACACATTAAATATTAATTAATAATCAACAACCAGGAAAAAAGAGCATAAATGATCATAACCAATATTGGTGAATAAGGATTTGCTGTATTGTTGTTCTTCCATTAGAAGAAAAGCTTATACGCATCTTCATATAGGAAATCAATAATAAAGTTTCTGCTTAGAACATGGAATAGTCATTATAACAATCATGTGATATTTCCAATGTGATAGAATCAGTCCCCAACACATACCAAAAGAAGCAGGGGAAAACAATTACATGAACAATAATATCTCCACATGGTTGTATGGTTATACCTAAATCTTATGAACTTGCTGAAGAAAAAATCTATAACAGAAATTTATACCTCACTTTCAACTGGAGCTTCCTCATACGGATCCGATATTGAGTCATTTTGGTGAGACGTTGCTTGATTTTATGCACAAGTAACTTCGGCCAATATTCCTACAAAACAAAATCGAGTTATGTTGATCAGTAACTTCAAATATTAATCTAAAGCCTAAATATCTTATCAGCACTATTAGTGATTTAGTGTAGCATACCAAGTGTTTGTCAATAGTTTCTAAAGCCTTCTCATAATTTCTGGGCAGTTTAACTTTTTCCCACAATTCATTTGGCTTATGAGCCCTTTCAATAGTTTTCATGTATAAGTAAAAAACCCCTGCACAAGGCACCAAATCACCAAGTTAGGATGTAATGGAACAATAATATGTGTGCAATAGCACTATAAGAGAATTGTCATATTCACCTTGTAACCTATCAGCAATTTTAAAAAATAAAGCTGCTATTTAATTATAATAAATAGCTCTTATCAAATTAATAATATGAACCTACTCCCTAATAAGGCTGGATCCTTTGACAATAATAAGCTTTTAGATCTTTCCAACAACTCCCATTTTTCTGTTTTTGTGGGCCTCCCTTCCTCCTCCCTGACCCTTTCATGTATTTTAGTTTCCTCTCCTTCCTAAGACCTCCTTTGGTTTTTATTGCAGGTGACAATGCATCTAATAAGGTTATATGGCGCTTCAAAGCCAAAGGTTAATCATAGTTGTTGTGATTTTCTTTTTCCTAATTTCTGCAGAGCAATAGTTGATAAATACCAATAAAATCATGCATGTCTTGGCATGTTTAGGCAACCCATAAGAGGAACTCTAAGGATCAAGTAGGAAATCATGTTACCAGGAAATTATATATTCTGATTATGATATTCTTTTCCAAGAAAGCATTAAAGTTTGATAATAAAATTGAGGATCAGTCATCTGGGATATATGTAGGAATATTAGCTCTTTGTTGAGAAAATTAAGACTTGTCCAGATTATCAACTATATCTAGGTCAGTTTGGATCAAGATTTGGTTAGAGGTGTCTTGATGATTAGCATTTCAAATCAATGGTTTGAGTTCACTGAGTTCACTTGATCAAGAGTCTTGATTAGTTTTCCTTTTAAATTTTAACTATGACTTAAGTTTATAGGCTTGAGAACAATCAAAGACAAATAGAATTTAATATCATTCTTCAATATGCAATTTGTTGTTGTGTTTTACTTCTTCCCAACCATTCATCTCTTTCTAGTATAATGTATCTTACCCTTGCTGCAGTTTCAAACTCATTGTAATGTAAATGACCCCCTCATAGGAGATTGTCTAATAAACCAAACACATCTAAAATATCTCTTGAAATATAATATTTGACAACACTCCAAAGCATTGTGGAGTAAGCTCCCATATAGACCATTCACCCTAGAGTTCATTCCTAATCTTGATTTCCATGAAAAGAGCATGACTCATTACCCAATCTCAAGAGAAAACCTCCAATAAAAAGCTTGATTTGCAGTCATGATGTTCTTAATTTTTTACCCCCCCCCCCAAAAAAAAAAAATTCTAAGCTAAATCCTTAATGAATGGCTTCAAACTTTTTAAATAATTACACACTACAAGCTCCAATATCTTCCTTCCACTACTGAATAATACTTTATGCTAACAACCAGTAATTGCTTAATCAACCAAACTCTAAGGCTGTTTTAAAATGCTATGTTCGTTGATGTAATTTCCAGCAGTAACAAAAGCTCCATTTTACTGCAATTAACTCTTTGAATTAAGTTGCATCATTAATGTAGTAATGCTTTTGCATTTGACACAAGACTAACATTCTTCCTGCCTTCTACCAGTGCTTTTTCAAAAGGATTTGACAAGTCTAAGAAGAAGAGGAATGAGGAGGTTCAAGTTGAAATTGATATGAACCAACATCAAAAAACGAATCTTCTCAGGACTTCATAGGTCTAAACTTGTTGAAGGGAAAGGTTATCAACTCCTCCAAATTATTTTATGATATGAGCATCAAAATCTTTCTTGTGTATGCACATGCTTGCGTGACAGAAAAACCAAGCTAGAGCCATTAATGCAAGACAAAATATTACGTAGAATTTTAAAAAAAAGTATATAATAACAAAAACACCAATAAGGTGTAGTAAGGTAGAATTTAAAAGTCAGACCATCGTGATCACGGATAGTGGCATAACGGCTGTTGGCAAGAGGGCACGAACTTCGATTGCAGATGCCTGTAACATTGTACGGATTTCTACAGAAAATCCCAGTAGTGATTCTGCACAACATCAAAGTGGTAAAGATCTGTGAAAAAACTGGGAAAATAAAGATTGACAACAGACTAATAATAGAAGGAGATGGAGATGAGTACTTGGCCATGAAGCTGCAATGGTTGTGCCTGATTACTTGCCATATTATCTCATCGTTTTGCATTATTGGTCCTTTTTATTGGAATCTGGTTGGTTTGAGGTGTTTTATGGTTGCCTTCTGGTTTAGGGGAAGAGAAGTGGTGCTGCAGCGGCAAGCGAGTCCTCCTTAGCGAAGCTAGGGCCGACCTAGCATGAACCCGTTCGGTTCGGTTCAAAATCTGAAATCATAGAGAGATGGCATAAGTGCATGCTATGGATATTTGCTGGAAAATTGATCACTTAATCACTTTGAAAAAACGAAAACAAAAATTTTATTAATTAGGTTTCTATTGAAACATATAATAATATTTTATAAACAAAAAAATAGCAAATAAAACATTTGGTGGTTGAAAGTATGAGTTCTTGCATATTATTTTTTTTAATTTTCTCCAATATCTCGTTGCTTGTTCTCAAATTCATAGTTTTTGTTTTTCCAGAAAAATAAATTGATTTATTTATAGTTAAAGAATCATGTTTCTCACACAAGGTGTGTGCTCACAAATTCTCAGAGCTTAATTACAAATTATATTCTCTATCTAAACAATGTGGCACTCCTACCCTTGTAATTGGATAAATTCTTAGAAAGAGGAACAATCCCACTTCCTGGATTCAGCTCAGAAAAACCTAACCATCGTCTAAACTTCCTTATTAAACCTAACCATCGTCTAAACTTCCCGGCCCTGCAAGCCTCCCACCCGATTGAGACTCGGGAGAACGGATTCTAACTTCCCTATTCGGCTGCTCCGAGCCTCCTGGAAATGGAAAAAGCGGAGGAAAAACCACGGGAAAACATAGGAAAATCACCGCATAGATGGATCAATCTTTTTTCTTTTTCCTTCTTTTTCCTTTCATTTTTTTCTCTTTTTCAGAGATCTGTGGAAAGAAAAGAACCTGAGGGAGATCGGAAGGGCAGGCCGACGCCGGTAACGATGGGGAGGAAGGCGACGGCTGAGACCGGTAGGAGGTGGCGGCGAGGAAAGTAGGGAGGAGGTCGTCGTATCTCTTTTTCGGAGAACTGTAGGAAGAAAGCACCTGAGGGAGATTGGAGGGGGAAAGCCGACGCCGATTATGATAGGAGGAGGTGGGCGTCCGCTAGGGCTCGGGGTGGGTTAAAACGGAAAAAAGCTGCTTGGAAAAAGAAAAAACAATCTAACGCGGCATGCTAAGAGAGTTTTGGAGTCAGACCGGAAATGGACCGGTCCATCCAAGTCCGTTTCAAAATATTTTTTACGATTTCGAGCCAAATTTAAAAATATTTTAAAAATTTAAATTCGTGTCCAAGCTCAATCGGAATACGATTGGATCTGCTTGAATTACTTATCAAAGCCAAATATTAAATTGATCTGAATTTATAAAAATAAAAAGATAATACATGAATAAGATAAACAAATAACAATCTAAAGATTCATAAATATTTTAATATTTTATTATCATAATTAGCTAACTGACTAGGGATCGGACTAACTCATGACTCATCCTCAATGATAAAACCTACTTAACTAGAGATCGGGCTCGGACCACATATTCAGTGATTGGGCTTGAATTCGAGCTCAAGTAAGGCCCAGGCCGAGCCAAAAGAGTACCTAAGTGCAGTTTGAAAAATGAATGGGCCCTATGATTAGACTCAACCCCGAACTGAATTGTTTCGGGCCTAACCCAAAGCCCTACCTGAAGTCAGACGGGTCCGAGCCAAATTCCAACCATTCTTTAATTAGAGATGACAAAATAAGACTCAACCCATCAATTCGACCCATGTTCGACCTATCCTAAATAGGTTTGAATTTGGACTAAATAGGTTCGAATCATAAACAGATCAACCTATTTAATATATTTATTATTTCCGTCAGATTCAGATTTCAAACTTCTAATCTGTTTAACATGTTGAACTTGTATAATTTTTGGATTAGACCAGATTAACTAGTATATCATTAATTGGGCCATTTAAATTTTTAAATGCATTGAGTAATGAGCTCCTCCCACCCGGCACGCTTTTTTCTCAATTCCCCCGATCCCACAACTCCCACCCATCCCAATACCTTAGGTCCCCATCGTGGTTAGGGACTTAGGTTCTCTCTTCCTCTCTCTTTCCTTCTTCCTTCTTCTTTATGCCGCCACCATTCCAGAGACAATGCTGAGGCCATGGAGCTCAACTACAAAGGATTGCTAGATGCGAAGGAACCAGAGATTTGGAGGCAAAGGAGGCGATGGGGCATCAACTCATCATGGTTAGAGACTTTGGGTTTTCTCTTCCTCTCCTTTCTTCTTTCCACCACCGTCATTCTAGAGACAATGTCGAGGCCATGGAGCTCAACCATAAGGGCTTGCCACAAGTGAAGGAATCGAAGGTTCAAAGGCGAAGGAGGTGGTGGGGTGTCGATCGGAGGTCCAAAGCCCATATATGATGGAGCCATGGAGGTTTGGACTCCGAAGTCTTGCCCTCTTTTCTCACCGCCCTCAAGGTTCAAACTCGTTTGCTCCCGATTGCTTGATCAAGGGCAAAACTGAAGGTGGCCAAGAGATCCCGATGGGACGAAGGTGGTCGAGAGTGGGATCAAGGGTGGAGCTGGGAGGGCGAGAGCACAAGTTGGTGAAGAGACGCCCAAGAGCACAGTGATGGCAGTCAAGCAAAGATGCGGTGAGGGTAGATGTTAGAGAACTGGTTTTTAATTTTTTTTCTTTGTTTGTTTTTTTAAAAAATGAATCATAAATAGGCTAGACTTTTTTTTTTAATTGGATTATAAATGGGTTGTAAACAAGTGAGGTTAGATAACCTATTTATTAAATAGGTCGGGTTCAGATTTTAAAATATGACTTGCTTAATAAATAGACCGGATTTAGATTTAAAATTTTTTGACTCGATCCGTATCTGATCTGATCCATTTATACCCAATTCGATCCGATTGCTATCCCTACCTTTAATCTATTATATATATGTTTGGACTCCTTCTGAGTTAAGTATATAATTTGCAAGCTTGGATATATTTTCTTAATGCGGTGAAAGGCCACTCTCACAAATTAATTTATCATGCATTTTAGGTTAGTAATATCTCATCTAAATAATTTCCAAGTGAAATTAAGGAAATCTTTTTCTTGATCTTTAGTACTATAATATTAAAATTTTATTTTAGTTTGTATAAGTTTTTTCAAAAGTATGAATTAGATTATCAACATATTTATCATTCATTTATTTGATACTATGTACACACTTTGAACATAACCAACTGTTAGGTAGAGGTTTGAAATTCAACCATCTCACCTAGATCAAAGGAAATTAAAGAAAAGAAAACTCAATGAAAGGAAATAGGAAGTGTCCCTTCCCCAAGTAAGACATGTGCATGATACAAAGATAGAAATCGAAAGGAAGACAATTGCATCAGGAGATATATATATATATATATATATATATAGAGAGAGAGAGAGAGGACATGGCTTAGGGTAAAAAATCAAAGTAAATCTCAACCCTTGATAATTTAAAAATTTAAAAAAAATCTTTTATGATAGGACTTGCGCATAGAGGTGGCAATTGGGTTAAGTCGGATCGAATATGGGTCAGATCAAAAAATTATCAATTCAAATCTGATATATTTCTTAAATGGATCAAAAATTATAATCTGAACTTAACCTGTTTATTAAATAGATAACTCGACCCAAGCTATTTAATCATTTATTAAATAGATCAAATTAAGTTAAACAGATTAAATAAGTTAAATAGATTAAATAGATCAGATTAAATAGGTCAGAAAGAGGTTAAGCAGATTTTAAACAGATTAAACATATCTTAAATAGGTTAAATATATTAAACAAGTTGGATTAAATAGGTCAAAAATAGGTTAAATAGGCTAAATAGGTTAAATGAATTATCTAACTCAACTCGACCTGAATATTAAACAGGTTAAATGGATTAAATAGATCAGATATCTAAAATTCAAATTCGATTCAAATATTAAACAGGTTAATGGGTCGATCTGTTTATGATCAAAATCATTTTAGCCTAAATCCAAATCTATTTATGGCGGATCAAACATGCATTAGATTGATGGGTTGGGCCATATTTTGTCAATCTTATTTACATATAAGATATTTTTATTTAATTATTAAAAAATATAGAACTTTCACCTAATTAGAATTTCACAAAAAAAAAAAAAAAGACCCATGATTGGCATATACCAATATCCTCCAATAGAAAATGATCATTATTTCTAATTACTTTCTTCTTCTTTCTTCTCTCTATCCGATCACATTTATCCATTTTTATGTATGTGCAAGAAAACATGTGAATATGATGGTAACCCCCAACGTAACTCTACCAAGGCACAACACTCTTTTGTCTTCTCCTTCTTCTATTATATATCAAACCCTCTCCACTTCACTTGGAGGAAATGCCATATTGCCATTCCTTCTTATCTCTCCGTATCACTTCTATTAATTGTTGAACGATGGCATATTAAGATATCTCAAAAAAAATTGGTATGCCAATTGACTAATTGTTCATAAAAAGATCAAAAAAGAATTTCAAGTTTTTTTTGTTTTGGGGGTCACAAGGGAAAAAAAAAACAAAGTTGGCATCAAAAGAGGATGCATAAAAGCTATATATCAATTCATAAAAATCAAAAGGGATAAGTTTGTGAAATAACTATCCTAACATGCTTGCTAAGTAATTAAGCACTAGTTCATAAAGTTGTAGCAATTTTTTTTAAAAAAAATCTCATCCAAAGCCACGTAAGTGAAATAATCCAATAATTTTACAAATACACATGTATTAAATATATAATATAAAAGTGATGGTTGTTAGCATTTAATAGAATAATACAACTAAACAATATCATCCAGATATTTAATTTGTTAATGCAAAGATGTATATACAAGATATACACAGCTAAATATGTATATTTATCATATATAAAATATATCAAATCATTATATCATTTACTTCTTGATAGAAATTTAAAATTCAAAGTTCAAATGGGGAGGTAAAGAAAATAGAATTGGAAATAGAAAAGAATCAAATATGATCAAACTTTAGAATCTTAGAAATCACAAGACATTTTTTAAATTTCAATACCACACATCAAAGTGATAGGAGGTTCCAACTCCTCTCTTAAAGACTAACGGCCCAGTGCTAGGAATACTCTATTAAATTAACAAGCTAGCATTAGTTGGTGCGCTAAAGACGATCATAATAATCTATACCAAAATAAATAAAATCATCTAATTCTTCACACATGATAAGGCGGAAAATTACCTGAAGGATAAGCTAATCATGTAAGAAAATTCCTCAAGCTCATGATACTAGTGCAACTTGTTGTCACCGAAATTTTATTTGGTAGAGTTAGGTAGGTTGGCAAATGGTGATCAATTTTTGCTCGGATTGGTTTGCTCAAAGGTGAATATTCGACTTGCAAATAGAAAAACAGAGATCAAATGTTACTGGATTTGATCTGGCAGAGAATTCTTTGATGCCTAAATTAGGATGAGTTATAAGAGCAATGAAGATCCGAGAGATTTATGTAGAGCAAAATAATCAAGAAAAAAACATATCTGAAAATCCCCTAGGTCTTGTATATATAGGAGAGTGGGGCATATGGCCATTGTCCCAAAAGAGAGGCCTTGTTTGCGGCTGTTGATTGTGTGATAATTATTCAATATACAGTAAGTAATCATATGGGATGAGCTGTAATTGTTCCTCAATATATTTTGTGAAACAGTGAATGTGTAGAGTCGTAACTGCCCTTTTAGTTCACTTTAAATCATAAACATGTGGTCTGTTGTTGCCAGTCAGCTGACACAATCATCATCATCAATTGGCCAGTTTGGTCAGATAGTCTAACCGATTGATCTGATCAGTCACAAGTCAATAAATTCCAGCTATATCATAACTCATCACTGCTAATTATTCTTATGCACCACAATAACACAAAAGGAATTTTTCTGCTTTTTTTTCTTAATTAATATAAAAAAAATTATTTATCTAAATAATATAATTTTAAATTTATTTATCAGAATGATGTAAAATCGATAAAACGTCATTTTGAATGGCATTTTATCATGGCCACGTCACCTCCTATTTTTCACGTAGACCACATAAAAAAAAATAAAATAAAAATGTTAAAAAATATGACATTTTTTAAAATACCATATTTTTTTACTTTTTTTTCCACTTCAAAAAAAAGAAAAAAAAATGGTGAAAAATAAAGAAAAATAAAAAAAATAAATTTATAAAAAAATAACAATTTTAATTTTGTTAAAAATAAAAATTATCATTTAAAATTAGTATCTCCATTTCAAATTATCTTTTTAAAAAAATATCTGAAAGAAATTTATGTAAAAAAAATTAAAAATATCATTAAAAATTTTAAGAAATAAAAATTATAATTATAAAATTTAAGAAAATAAAAATTTTAACTTTCATTCAAATAAAAATCGTCATTTCAAATTACAATCTCCTTTTCAAATTAATTTTTTTAAAAAAATCATAAAAGAAGAAAAAAATAAAAAAATAAAAATTATAATTTTGAATGAATTTTAAAGAATAAAAATTTTAATTTTAATTCAAATAAAAATAATTTTAAATTATTTTATACATTTAAAAATTATTTTTTTAAAAAAATATCTCAAAAAATCTTAAAAAATTAAAAAAATAAAAAATATCATAAAAAAATGAGAAAAATGAGAGCCAAATAAAAATTATTATTTTAAATTTAAAAAAATAAAAATTTTAATTTTAATTCAAATAAAACCCATCATTTCAAATTACTTTTTCCTTTTCAAATTAATTTTAAAAAAAATATGTCAAAAAAATAAAAAAATAAAAAAAGTACCATAAAAGAGCAAAATATTTAAAATTTATGAAAAAAATAGAAATTATAATTTTTAATTTAAAAAAATAAAATTTTTAATTTTAATTAAAATAAAAAATACCATTTCAAAATATTTTTTCCATTTCAAATTATTTTTTTTTAAAAATATTCCAAACAAAGAAGTAAAAAATGAGAAAAAATGAGGAAAAAATAAAAATTCAAATTATTTTTTTTATTTAAAATTAATTTTTTAAAAAATATCCCAAAAAAATTTATGGGGGTTAAAAAAATAAAAAATATCATTAAAAAAATAAAAAAAATATAATAAAAAAATATCATAATTAAATATTTGTGCTCGTACCAGATCAAGATGTACTAGTGCGATCTGATTCATCTCATAATTAAATTATCTGATATACTATTATTATTTACATTATAATTTCTATAGTCCTTTTAGCATAACTTTTTCTCTCCTAATGTTCTGAGACATATTAGAGTATGTGTAACCATATCCACAAAGCATAATATCCGATCACTTGAAATTAAATAATATAAAATAAAATTAATAATTAATAATATTAAATAGAATAAAAATATTAAGCATACAAAAAATAGTACAATAAAAGTTTCAAAAATACTAAGTACAAATCTAAAAAAGACTAAGTCCCACAAGAATGTCGTGGTGCCCGTGGTCGCTTGGACCTTCTTAGGAAGGTTCTCAACAGCTGCTCTTGCTCCTACGATGATGGCTCTTCCCTTATATCAGTGGAGGAGGTCTGCTGATCATGCTGCTCAGGAATAACGGATGTTGTCGGATCATCTACAGACTGAGCGATCCGCTCAACCCTCTCATCTGGATACACGGATGGGTCTGAAAAGAAAGTATCATACTCATGTGGCCAACTGGTATCCGGTGATGTCATCTGAGGGATGTAGGAAGAAGAAGGCGCTGCCATCTGTAAATCAAAAGACGGTGACATCTGTGCAGCATCTAGTGATGACATCTGTAGAATATACAGTGATGACATATGTGAAACATATAGTGATGGCGTATATCTCATATCTGACGTATCGGCTGCTCCATACTAAGACGTACAGCTATATGGATCAGCATCAATCGCCACCAATATTTTGAAACTTGTTCTCTCTATCTCACGTAGTATCCGAATCTGTTCGTCCTCATCAGTCGTAGATAAAGCACGACGAGCGTCCAACACAAGACCCGACATAGAATCAGTCTACAAAATAAAAATAAAATAGTCAATATACTGTAAAATATAAAATAAAAATATAACATAAATAACATAAACTAATTTTCGTAGTCTTACTAAAAGACGTATAGCAGAACTCTCGTCCTCGTATCTGAAAACTGCATACCGAGGCTGTCCAATGACTCGCACTGTAATGCTAAAAAATCAAGCCATGTAGTCATCGGTATACGAATGACCTCTCAAAATGGGATCACCATGAACAATGTGATCTCGACATGCATTCCAAATATCGATGTACTCTGCATGTCTAATACGCCAGTCAATACGAGCTCTCCCTCGTCGATCAATATGATGAAGTTCTTGGCTGGTATTAAACTGCTCTGGGATACCCTGAATCTGACCAAACTGCCACAGGATACGATCGAAAAGATGCCACTCTACCATATCAAAATAAATAAGTGGCACCCTAGCAGTCTATACGTCATGTCCAACTGTATACATCTGCGACAATATAGCCAATATCTCATCTGTATATGGCTTCCACAAAAATTGATAGAGTTAAAATAAAAAAAATTAGTAAGCTAAAATTTTAATAGATTATGAATACTGTAAAATAATATTTATAAAAAATTTAAAATTTATTCGTCTATATGTATCAACTAATGTATCCAACTGGCATCTATAAACCCATACCATTCTCGTCGATACGTGATGAATATTGAATGCAACATTCCATCTGTTTTACAATGTTAAATAAATTTTATCAAATTTAAAATAATAAATTATAAATAAAAAAAATAATATTTTTATATCTATATCCCAATGATTCGTCCAGCCTAAATGGAATATCAGAATCATGCTGCTCTGATGGCATCTCGAGCAACTATCGTCGTAATGGACTGATAGTCGGCAAACGCTTCCATATCCAAATCTGCAAATTTAAAAAAAATAATACATGATATACCCAATATTTGAAATATAATTAAATATTAAAAATAAAATTTTTTAATTCACATATCTGTAATAATACAAGATAACCACTAATCTCGCTCTAATCAGTATAAGAACCCAGACACATAGCTCTGTACAGGGAAGCTAGTATTGCACTGCCCCAACTGAGTCTATGAGTAAAGTCTAAATCCTCTAATAATGGCAAAAACATCAACTTCATCTTATTCGATGAAGTATCGGATAACAGGACACACCTAACAATCGCAGCACCTGACCTCTAACATACTGCTGCACCATCTCCTCTAGTGCATCATCCGCAATATGAAAATATCGATAATGATCATCCAAACACTCAATCCTGAGTCGTGAATGATCGAAAAAGTGTACGTCGGGCTCAAACCCTAGCAATCGCAAGTACAAAGCCTGCCACTCCAGAATGATAAGCATGGGATCAACTCCGGTAACTGGATCGCCATCAACTGGTAGTTCAGTAAGGATGCTGAAATTCTGTAAAGTGATGGTCGCCTCACCAAATGAAAGATAAAATGTGTGTCTTTGGACGCCATCTCTCAAGTAAAGCAGTAATAAGACCAACATCCATCTCTATACGACCGATCCGATATACTCCATAGAATCCAAAATATTGTAAATAATCCAGCACTCTATGTGGGATGTCCTCTGTCCTCCAGAAGTCAGCATCAAATCGTCGTAGACGAAGGTGTCTGGGCTCCTGTAATAAAATATAATAATTAGATAATGTATATAATTTTTTTAAAAAAAATTAAATAGTAAACAGGATTGAAATGCTTACGCCGTCATCTAAAATAATATGTGATTGATGGTGCTCCTGCAATGTAAGAATACTACTGTCTCGAGAATCGGGATATCGCAGATCGTAAACCATAATATGCTAATAAATCTAAAATAATGATATTATCATAAGTGTATTAAAAAATAAAAAATATGATATGATAACCATTCATTTTATGAGAAATATATTTTAAACACAATATTGTCACACAATACAACTTAAATATAAAATTCAGTTCATCTCACAGAAATACATAAAAAATATCAAAAATATATTTTCGGAGCCTTTAATTTCTTCCACTGCTTGAAGTTAAAATATGTTGAAGTATCCTAAGACAGCGACGGTGGTCATGACCCTGTTCCTTACAAATGCCACAGTGGTTCTTACTTCTTATTTGTCTATCATCCATCTCATTTCGTAGTCTTGTTGACTTTGGTTTACCTTTCTGCTTGGATCTCAAACGATGATGATCAAAAATATATTTGAGCATACGTGCATGCATCCAATAATCTTCATGTGGTAATGGATTAAAGTTACCGTTCCAAGCATTCATATATGCTGTAATTGTATATGCATCATCCACAAAATCACTAAAATGTACAGTAATTTTTTGACACACAGCTAAAACATGTGAACATGGATATTTGTACATGCTTCACTTTTCACAAAAATATTTTCTTTCAGCTAAAGTAACAGTATGAGAATTTTCTCCACCTCGTAACCCTGCGCTTACTCTCCTCGTAAGCACTTCATATATACCTCTTTGAAGGTTGAATGCTGTTACTCGGTACTGGTTAGTTTTAACTTGATCTTCAACAATCTTAATTGCAATATGAGGAGTAAAAAGATTATTTGAATTCTCCTCTACATATCTCAAAGCTTGGGCATACCTCGTATTGAAGTATTTCATAAAACGATAAAATGTCATTTGAACACAAGCTGTAATTGGCACATGTCTAGCTCCTCGTAAAATACTGTTAAAAATCTCTGACAAATTTGTAGTGAAGACACCATAGCGCATGCCATCATCATGTGCCAATGTCCACTTCTCTTTTCTATCTCGAACAACTAGCTCCAAGCCTCTTCATTCACTGTTCTGATCCTACCCATGATAAAATTGAACTTATGAATTTGATGAGCGCTTCCTGCTTGCCATACTGCTCTTTTCAGCTGCATATTTTTAAAATGAGTGTTGAAATTACTGCAGATATGTCTTAAGCAGTATCGATGATAGGCACGTGGTGGACTTCATCCAATAGACTCATCTGCGATGGTATTTAATATACCTGGATGCCTGTCAGAAATTAAGCATATTCCATTTCTATCTTTGACGATATGTGTTCTGAGCTGGAAAAGAAATCAACTCTAATTTGCAGTCGTCTCCTCGTCCACAATTGCATATGCTAATAAAAATATCCTATTCTCTGCATCAATTTCTGTTGCAATTAACATCTTACCTTTAAACTTTTTATACAAGTGCGTCCATCAATGCTGATTACAGGACGGTAGTGCGTAAAACCCTGGATAGATGGTTTGAAAGCTCAGAAAATATAATTTAAAATTCAGATATTGGAATTCACAGCTTGAAAAAAATTTCATGAAACAACTATACCAGGATTTGCATGTTGAAATGCAGCCATATAATAAGGTAATTTAGCATAAGACGGCTCCTATTCTCCATAAATATCAACCAATGCCTTCTGTTTTCCACACCATGCTTTCCTGTATGATACTGTATATTGAAATTGATCATTAACAGCTGCCACAATAGCTTCAACTTTGACATCGAGATCTTTCTCAACAATGTCGGACTAGTATGCCAATCATCCTTCCACTATATGTTTGTGGTCTCGACTCAATCCCATAAACAAATAAGTGTGAGGATCCTCATATTTTGTGATTTGAAAATATTCATATTTTTTCAACAATACAGCACGAAGCCTCTATTTATAATTTTGAGTATTATCTGATGATGCGCATCGTATGGACCATAATTTTGAATGCGACTGAACTACATTGTGTGTCCGATGCTTCATAATGTGATAAAGATCAATAGCTCTCCTTACATAATATTTACTCTCAAATATTAAACCTTTAGCAAATTCAGTCATCGAAGAGTCCCAAAATTGATAGTCAGAGTTTAATCTTCGACCAGCACTAACACAACCATCATCATCTAAATTTATATCATTAAAAAATTATGGGGGTTCGTGCAAACGAGGTTGAGGTTTTTTCATATTAATATTAGCCTGAACATCTTCATCATCATTCTCATTTTCACCATCATCATCATTACTGCTACTGTCCTCATCTATCCAACAATCTTCATCTCCGCTTTCATCTGACTCAAAGCCTAGATTATCAAAATTTATTCCACCGACTACCCAGTCATCGTTCCTTATATGAGTGTCGTCTCCCGTACTTACCACTACTTCTAGCAAAGAAGAAGTCACCATAGTAGAAGACACAGGATAAGTCACCATAGGATTCTGAATAATTGGACAACTAGGACCGGCAGTAGTGGAATATTGTTCTGCAAATATGGCCTCAACACTATCGGTTTGCACCATAGGAGTTGCGAAAGGTAAGGAAGGCCCAACATTATTGTCCGCTTGAGTTAAAAGCCGATTATAGTATCCAAAGCTCAGTACATCTTTCTTTTCAATATATAATTTTAAAAATCGACATTCTGCATATTTTAAAGGAAAGGTCAGTATTTCTTCGACATCTTCATCATCATCAATTGAAACTAAGATATAATTGCTCTGCATTAACTGTCCCGACAGATTAGGAGATTTTCATTTCAATTTTATTTCATATTTTTCTTTGTCTACAGGAATACTGCTGTATAAATAGTCCAATAATTCTTGACGTGATAATGATGAAGATACTCTAATCATCCGATTTATAGAGTGACTGTACTGCACACCAGTTTCATCATTTTGTATTATACCATCATAATACAATAGTACACGAACTCGAGTACTGACCATTTTCTCGAAGAAACCTATGACAAAATCAAAGTCAAAATATTTAAAATTATTAATTATTTTATCGTTTCAAAAGATTTACATAATAAATGCATCATATCATCAATAAATAGGTACAGATAGATCCTATCCCATTCAAAAATTGCATTAATTCTATAGATTAATTATTTTAATCAAATGATATGCAAAAGGGATCGAAAAAAATTTCGGCAGCATTCCTCCTTAGTTCTCCTCACACGAGAGAACTAAAGAAAAATACTATCCGAAATTTCTCTCGAACCCTCCGCATATCATTCGAATAATGTAATTACCTATAGAATTAAATGCAAGTCTCAAACTGGACAATCAATTGACCAATGTATATATTTTATGGTACCCGTATAAAAATATATAATCAAATATATATTTTATATGGATATCGTAGAATATCTTAAATTGGTCAACTGACAGGTCTACATTTTCATGAAATGCAATATATTTTAAAATTTTTAAATTATAATTGAATCAAATTTTTAAATAAATCTTAATCTAATGAGATAAAAATAAAAAATAAAAAATAATAAGATAAAAATAAAAATTAAAAAGACTGAAATAGAAGGGTGCCCGCCGCCCGGGACCGTCGGGGCCCACCGTCGGGGCCCGCCGCCATGGCCCGCCGTCGAGGCCCATCGTCGGGGGGCTGCCGCAGGGGCCTGCCATGGCCCATCGCAGGGGGGCCGTCGCTAGGGCCCACCGCGGGGAGCCACCGTCGGGCCGCTACGGGGAGCAGCTGTCGGGGCACCACCGGGGCCCGCCAACCGCCGCCGGTCGTTTGTCACCGGCAGCCAAGGAAAAAGAGGGAGAGAGAGAGGAAGAGGGAGAGAGAGAGGAGGGGGCCGGCCAAGGGAAGGGGAGGGCTGGGGCCCGTCGTCGGGGCCGCCGTCGGGGTGCGCCGGCCCACTGCCGGCCGTCTGTCGCCGACAGCCAAGGAAAAAGAGGGAGAGAGAGGAAGAGTGAGAGAGAGAGGAAGAGAGAGAGGAGGGGGTCGGCCAAGGGAAGGGGAGGGTCGGGGCCCGCCGTCGGGGTGTGCCGGCCTGCCGTCGGCCCTCTATCGCCGGCGGCCAAGGAAAAAGAGGGAGAGAGAGAGAGGAAGAGGGAGAGGAAGAGAGGAAGAGGGAGAGAGAGAGGAGGGGGTCGGGGCCCACCACTGGGGCCGCCGCTGGGGCACGCCGGCCCGCTGTCGGCCCTCTATCACCGACGGCCAAGGAAAAAGAAGGAGAGAGAGAGGAAGAGGGAGAGAGAGAGGAAGAGGGAGAGAAGGCCGCCAAGGAAAGGGGAGGGTCGGGGCCCACCGCCGGCCCTCTATCGCCGACGGCCAAGAAAAAAGAGGGAGAGAGAGAGGAAGAGGAGAGAGAGAGAGGAGGGAGCTCACCATCGTCGGGAGGTCACCGTCGTGCCGTCGGAGAGGAGAAAATGTTGAAGATAGCCGGAGAAGAGGGAGAAGAAGGAGAGAGGGGGGTTTTTTTTTTAGAATTTAAACTTGAAAAATGCCAAAGGGAATGGCGTTTTCAAAAACGCCATTCCCTTTGGTGTTTTTCTCCAATTTTTTTTCTTTTTTTATAGTTATTTTAAATTTTTAAATTTTTTAAATTTTTTATGTGATTTTTTAATAAATAAAATTAATTTAAAATGGGCATAGTAATTTGAAATGATAATTTTTTATTTGAATTAAAGTTAAATTTTTTTTTAAGTAATAATTACAAATTTTATTTTTTTTACCATTTTTTATTTGAATTATAATTATAATTTTTAATTTTTTAAATTTAAAATTAAAATTTTTATTTTTAAATTAGAATTAGAATTTTTTATTTTTTTTAATTCAATTATTTTCCCTTTTTTCTTTTTTATGGTATTTTTTATTTTTTTTACACCAATTTTTTTCTTTTTTCAGATATTTTTTTTAAAAATAATTTGAAATAAGAAAAATAATTTGAAATGATATTTTTTTATTTTCATTAAAGTTAAAATTTTTATTTTTTTTTTAAATTTTAATTTATAATTTTTATTTTTTTTCACATTTTTTATTTTTTTTCACTTTTCGTATGGCATTTTTTTTATTTTTCTTGAATTCAAATTAAAATTTTAATTTTTTTATAACTTAAAATTTTAATTTTAATTTTTTTCTCATTTTTCTCATTTTTTTCTATTTTTATAATTTTTTTAAGATTTTTTTATTTATTTATTTTTTTTAAAAAAAATTAATTTGAAATGAGGAAAGTAATTTGAAATGATGTCTTTTATTTTAATTAAAATGATTTTTTTAAATTTAAAATTATATTTTTTATTTTTTTAATTATTTAAATTTTTGATTTCTTTATGGCACTTTTATTTTTTTATTTTTTATTTTTTAAAAATATTTTTTTTGTAAAAATTAATTTGAAATAGGAAAACTAATTTGAAATGATGGTTTTTATTTGAATTAAAATTAAAATTTTAATTTTAAAAATTTAAAATTTTTATTTTTTTCTCATTTCTTTTTCATTTTTTCTTTTTTTATGGTATTCTTTATTTTTTAATTTTTTTAAGTTTTTTTAGATATTTTTTTAAAAAAATAATTTTAAATAGATAAAATAATTTAAAATTATATTTTTTATTTGAATTAGAATTAGAATTTTTATTTTTTAAAATTTATTCAAAATTATAATTTTTATTTTTTTCTAAATTTTTCCTCATTTTTCTTCTTTAATGATATTTTATTAAAAAAATTAATTTTATGATATTTTTTATTTTATGCTATTTTTTAATATTTTTTTGAGATATTTTTTTGAAAAAATTAATTTTAAATAATTTTAGAATTATAATTTTTATTTCTTTTCGATTCTTTTTTTAATGGTATTTTTAATTTTTTTTTTACACCAAATTTTTTCAGATATTTTTTTAAAAAGATAATTTGAAATGGAGATACTAATTTTAAATGATAATTTTTATTTTTATCAAAATTAAAATTTTTACTTTTTTATAAATTTATTTTTTTTATTTTTTTTATTTTTTATTTTTTTTTTGGAAAAAAATATCAAAAAATATGATATTTTTAAAAATACCATTTCAAATGACGTTTTTAAAAACACCATATTTTTTATTATTTTTATTTATTTATTTTTTTTACGTGGTCTACGTGAAAAGTATGGGGTGACGTGGCCATTTTACTGATTTTACGTCATCGTGGTAAATAAGTTAAAAATTAAATTATTTAAATAAATATTTTTTTTATATTAATTAAAAAAAACTCAAATTTTTTCGGACCAAAATATAATATTGTAAATATATTTTTTCAAAAGGTATATAGAATTATTCAAGTCTTCACCACCACTACATTATTATAATATAATTATTATGGTTAAACAGGTGTTGTCGAAAGTTTTTTGAACTTGAAAATCCCCACCCAAAAAACAAAGAAAAAAAAAAAAATCAAAAAACAAAAAAATCATGGCCAGACCGAAATTTGGTACACCCACTGTATGAGAGATCCTCCCATGGGTTCTATGCTCTCCCACTTGTTTTTTTGAGTATAGCATGTTCTTTGCTCTCGGTAGCAGTTTTGCTACTGGCCGGAACCTCAGAGGCTGGGTTGGATCCTTGTACTGGGGATTCTAGTCCTGTCCTCTCCGCTGCTACGAGCCGAGATCCCGATCCCCGCGAGTTCGGGATGAGGAGGCCGAGGGCGGAGAGTACAAACTCCTCGTGGCGACTTCTCAGAGAGAATGGGGGTTTGGGCGTGGCCGCGATCACCTACGTGCTCGTGGACTACCTCCGCGAGGTGTCTCCCTCGTGGCACGAGCGCCTCCAGCCAGCGCTCTGGGCGGCGCTGGCCCTCGCCGCCTTGGCCCGGGCCCCCTTCTACCGCCACTGGTCGCTGGAGATCCGGGCGGCCCTCCCCTTCCTCGTCTCCTTGGCCTTCCTGCTCGCCGCCCTCCTATGCGAGGCCATCTCCGTCCGCTTTGTCTCCGCCGTTCTCGGCCTCGACTGGCACAGGTAGCGCAAAGATTAAATCAAACAAGTTTAATAAAATCCTGTAATTTCTTCCATTCCTCTTTTTACTGGCTACGGATATTAAAGTTCATCAGAAAGATTGGATTTTTTGCTGGATTTCATGAATTTTGCTTAGCAGTTGCTTGTTCTCGAGCAAAGTTTGGATTTTGTTTAAGTTTATATCGGTTTATCATGGTGACAGGTCGAACTAAGAAGTGGGGTTTAGAAATCATATCTACAATAGTTTGGAAGATTTATTTGTTGATGAGGAACATATAATTAAAACCGGCTTTTTTTTTTTTTTTTTTCAATCCAGTAGTGAAATGATACCCGGTTGTATTTTTTTGAATCATTTTTAAAAATTTTTGATCTCAATGCTTGTAGCTGCTTGACAGAGGTGATACGTAGGAACTTACATTACCAAAGGATGATAGCGTGCAACATTGCACTTGATACTGGCTTTATAGCTGGATCAAGATATAATATTCAAACATGGCTTTGCCTTTGCCATGATAATCCCTTGTAAAGGATATCACTGTGGGATGGAACGTAATTTTGATTTGCATTTTGGTAGTAATCTTCGTGGATGTAATGAATGAGATTAGTCGTCGCTCTGAAAAGAACAAAGAAATGCTTTTACATTGAGGTATGCATTTTAAGTTGGATGCAATTTGGATGATATTTAGTTGTCTTATTGTGCACCTACTTCTCATGAATTGGATGCTCTCGATGCTTAGGCTCGTCAAATAAATGAAGGAGACTGGTTCAAAGATTTCGATATCATTTTCAATAAATGATTGACTCTAGAGATGCTGATGCAATATATAGCTTCTAGTGACATATATTCACCATTTCTTTGAGCCTGAACTGCAAAGAAATGCTTCTACTTGTAGTTGACCTGGTTGCGATGTAAATGTTCTATTCAGGTTTTGTTTTCTTGCTAAGGCTGAGTTTTGGAAGTTTTAATTACAAAATCATGATTCTTTCTTTTTCTTCCATTGAAATTTCTGGATTTAGAAGTCTAGGATTTTGTCGGGAGGTGTTTGAAGGAGAAGAATAGACAATGGAAAGATATTAGATGTTAGGGAGGAAAAATCAATATTAAAAATTCCATTTTCAGGAATTTAAGGAATTGATGAATTCCACCACATGACCAAACATGTCTAATTCTAAAGCTACAAATTATGATTTCACAAAACATGCAAAACCACGAATTTTCATGATTTTGTGGTACATTCAAATGGACCCTATATCTCTGCAGTTACCATAAACACAACAATGACCATTAATCTCGTTGCCCCAACAATTTGGTTTGGTCATATCAGTCCTAGTTCGCCATGTATTTCTAGGCTACCTTTGATGTTATTTCAAGTGCTTTAATATCCTTACTTGCATTAAGCCTGACAATCTCTCAAGATGATGTCAACCCTTGTGCATGTTGTCCCTGATCTCATCCTACAAACTAAGACAACAAAAAATGCAACATAAGCTGCAGCAAAGCTAGCATTAGAAGTCTTGCCTCAGAAACATCATCTGGTTGCTAGTGTCAGATTGTTGGGGTTCATCACCTATTTATGTTTATTTTAGAAAGCTGTTTTCTGCAGATATTTTTAGGAACTTCTCTTTGAATTATAACCATTGACGTTAATGTTCGTGTTTCTCAAAAAGCTACAGTTATTGTTGTTGGTATCCTTTTATATTTAGACAATAAACTAAGGTGCTGCAACCATTCAAAATTGGCAGATCCGCTTCTCCCCTTCCTGATACGGGTCAGTGGTTGCTGTTAGCACTGAATGAGAAGCTTCCTCAGGTGGTGGTTGATATACTAAGAGCTCACATTATTGGACTTCATCATTATCTGATGCTTTTTATGATGCTAGGCTTCTCTGTGCTTTTCAACTCTATTAAAGCTCCAGGCCTTGGATTTGCTACAAGGTATTTGTTTACACTGGCTATAGGCCGACTCCTTCGCGCCATAACATTCGTTTCCACAATTTTTCCATCAGTCCGACCCTGGTGTGCATCATCTCGATATCAAATACCTCCGCACCCTCATCCCTGGGCACAGAAATATTATGAGCCATATGCTTCTGATCCTAAAGCCATTCGCAGGCTAATACAAACCGATACGCATTATGGTTAGTCCAAGTTTGTATTTGTTAAGACACTTCATATGTCATTGTGCTAATGACTTGGATTTAAAGTAAAAGCTTTTTTTTTTTGGCTTGCTTTTCAGCATATGTAAAGGAATACCCTGTTGAGTACCGACCAGATTGGGGGCGTATGAGCTTCCTGGTAGATATACTGAGGCCTTCTGTTTCAGAGGGATCTCGATGGTACCATTTGCTAAAGAAAGCTAGTGGTGGATGCAATGACCTTATGTACAGTGGCCACATGCTTGTTGCTGTACTGACTGCTATGGCATGGACGGTATGTCTGACTCCTTTTGCAAGTGCCATCTATTACCAGATGAACATATTTTGAATATTTCCAAATTGACTAAACACAATGCCTTTGCTTTAGAGACACATGGTTAACTGGCTATATGGTGTTGTCTTGACTATAATTTAATGATAAATTGATAGTTTAATCTGATTTGCCTTTTTTAGCTGCATATAACATTTTCTTCATATATATTTTCATTCGTGATGAGTCCTTGCTTCAGCTTCATTCTACATGCTGATAGCTAATGCCTTTTTTTCGATAAAGCTATCAGGAAACTGTTCTTCCCCAGTAGTGTTTTCCATATATTCTATATTTATATTCGGGTCAAAGTCTCTAAATTTACACAGAAAAGGAGGTTAATGAAGATTGTTCTGTTGATCTTCCTGTTTTCCCCTTCATGTCTTTCAAACTTTTCTAAGCTGAGATACTTTGGCTGAAATTGATTGCAATTGAGGAGAAAACACTTTTAAAGGAAATCTGCTTATTGATTGACCTGGCAGCTGAGGCTTTACTTGTATACAAAAAATAATTTCCACTTCTCTATTTTATATTACCTGTTGTTTGTCCTAATACGCATCCAGCTGTAACCTCTAGTGGCTTATTTATGGAGTTTCTGTCTGAAATCAAACATTCACATCATTAAACAAGAATGTGGCCTATTTAATCTCTTGTAATTATTTTGAAATCCAAACACCCATTCTGGGATGAAATCAGTGTGCTTGATGAAATTTGTGTTCCTGATGCACATGTTTAATTCCAGCATCACCCTTTTACTTTCAAGTTCTTTCCCATGATACTCACTTGTTTCAACCCAAGCTGCTAGTACATCTCTTACAAAAATGCAAGCTGCTGATCTTCATTTTTTTAAATTTTTTTTTTGCAAAAGTCAAGTATTATGAGGTAAACATAAAAAAATTGGAATTTAACATCCTTTTTGTTAATGAATTGAACCACTAAAATTCTTTTTGTTCTGTACTCTGGACCTTATGCTGCTGCATGCTAGTGGAGTTTCTCAACAAGAAGAAAATGGAAATAATGAGTGATGGGGGGAGAAAAATCAAATGTTCAATTTCATTACCATCAAGACATTGTCGGGAAACTAGTTGTCAACAACTTTGTAAACTTAAGATTTATCGGGGCGTCTCCAGCAAACTGGCTCAGTGCAGCAGTGCTTTTGCATTTACTATTGATTCTACCATCCTATGTACCTATTCCCAATGAACAGAATAGATGATGCATTTCTTGTATATGAAGTGATTGATATCCATCAAGTTTGCTTTTGTCCTATGGTATATGATGAAGAGAAACATATTCTATATATAAAGGTTATGTGTGTATCCTTGCAAGGCATTCACTTGTCTATTTATGTGCACTATTGCACTTGTTTGTTGGCACATATTGGTGCGTGGTTGAAATGCTAACCCTCAAGATGATACATTGTCTGTTCTCAGGAAGCATATGGAGGCTGGACCTCTGCTCTGATATGGCTACTAGTTCTGCATAGTGCCCAGAGGGAGGTACGTGAGCGTCACCATTACAGCGTTGATTGCATTGTGGCAGTCTATGTTGGCATCCTCCTGTGGAGGGTGACCGGCTTTATTTGGTCGGCTAAAGACACCTCTAAAGCCAAAAGACTCGCCAAACTTGATGAGGTCCAAGGCAGACTTATGCATGCAGCAAAAGATTCAGACATTGATGAGCTAAGGAAACTCTTAATGGAGGTGGACTTGGCAGGTCAAGAGAGGCAGAGTTCGCAATGGGCCATCTGGGCATTTGCTGGCATTGCCACCACCTTCTTGCTCAGCTGCATCCTCCTAGCCTTTATATGGACGAGTGATGGTTGATTGATTGCTCACAAAATGGTAGGGCATGCTTGTGTTGTATTTGAACCATATTGCTTTTAGGTACCATTTGGAAATTCAAAGGCTTTGCAATTGTGTACTTTGCCTTATGCACAGGAAGAACATGATGAAACTAATTTTCCAGACAAAATAATTCTCTTGGGAAAAAAAAATGTCATGATATCTAACTTGTGAAAAAACATCAAAAGTATGTTTACATGTCTATATATGATATTTCTCCAAAACAGGAGATTATCATCCCTCCTACCCCTCCCCCCCCCACCACACGCGCACAGACACAAAGTTTGTTGTTGTAGCATTGTTCTTCTTGATAGATGTGAATCATGGGTATTTTCTTTTTTCTGGGTAAGAATCATGGGTATTTTCAGTGGCTTAAAACTGAATGTGATTGGCAAGCAATTTCATCCTTTTTAAGGTTTTCTCTCATGCTAAATTACTAATTCAAGCATCTTATGAGTTAATGATTTCTTAAGTTATCTGGCTGGCTGTTTGGTTTTGTAAAATGGTTGGCATAAAATTTAAAATAGATGAACTTCATGAAAATATTTGGGACATGTTTGGTTGGAAGGAAATGGACTTTTCGAATGGAAATGTGATTGAATGACTCCTATTTTAATCGATTGAAAAAAATTTTGTTATCATTCTAATTTGAAAGACTTGAAATACCCTGATCCTTTGAAATTAAATTTATATTCTCTCCTATTATTCGTATATCATACCGATTTTGATTACGAACTAAATATGTTGGCAGATACGGTTATTCTGATTTTTATTTTATTTGATTACTTTACCCAAAATCTATATTGCTAAATAGATAGTCATGAAATTTGAAATATTCCATTTTATGAAAGCAATCTTCTTGTTTTCCATGATACCCTTGCAAGTTGTGCAGGTGCTAGCTACAAGTTATTTTAGTGGATAATAAAATTTGTGACAAACACGTAAAACTGCCATGCAACAAGATTTTTTCTTTTTTCAAAAAAAAAACAACATATCTAACAACTTCAGTGGGGAAAACGTGCACATCTTTCCATCAAAATCAGGCGTTTTTTTTTTTTTTTTGTTAAACATCAAAATCTAGTTGTTGCATCATTATTACAAGCAAACTCTCGTGACAAAAAGCTACATCTAGTCGGGGAAATTTTAGCCCCTATATCAACGCGATCAAATCACAACAAACCGTTGATTCTCTTCACACGATGGGAATCCAACAACTGGTGAGGGCAATATCGTCATATAGCAAAATACCGACGCGTGCCTTCTGGGTTTACGGTCACGTGTTGGAGGCGATAGTAAAAAACCCGGAACAAGCGACATTGACGCCTACCGTTCTCTTCGCTAATAAAATCTCCCCCTCTTCCCATATCTTGGGGAGCTCGTCGAGAAAGAGTAATAATTAGAAACCCTAGGAAATGGCGGTCTGCTCCACCGCGGTGGCCGTGCCATCGTCGTGCAATCTCGGCCGTGCGATCTCCCTCGAACCCTCCAAGCTTTCCGCCTCCAAATGGCTGCAGTCGACGCCGCTTCGCCACCCTCCGACGAGGAGCCGGAGGCTGTCCGCGCTTCCTCAGCGCCGAATAATTCCCAAGGTAATCAATTGTTTTATTCTATCTCAATTCTATTCTTGGGTTCGGTTCGAGTTTTTTTGATTCTAAAGTATGGGAATCTCAGTGGTCTAATCGAAGTGGAATCATCTGTGGTTTTAACTGCCTCCATTTGTGCTGCACTGGTGGTGATTCCAACATAATTAGTAGCTATAATCTGATTTCTAATGTAGATTAGAAAAAGAATAGAAGAAGATTGGGGATGGGTTGCGTTCCTGGACTTAAAATTGTTGTTCTTATTGAGATCTAGCTAGTGTTTGACAATTTACTTTCCTATCTATGGCTCGTCAAGAAAATTATTACTCTAATAGCCCATTCATATAAATTAACATTTTAGCTAAACAAATAGCTTCTTGATTATGTACCAATCCAAAATCGCTGTCCTGCATTAATTTATTGGGAAGTTTATAGATGTATATTTTTTAAATCAAGTTTATGGTGGATGAAATATTCTTGGAACATATCATTCTTCCACCCTTACAATGTTTAGATCTTCTCTAGTTTGAGCATAAAGTGGCTTCACCTGTTATTCCAGCTTTATCTGGTAAGGGATTATGTGGAAGTTGAATTGGAGTGTTTTACCATTTCAATGAATGGCATGATATTTGATGAAGCACATATCTACAAATATAGGGAATGAGATACCCAGGGCAAGCATTCTACTCGTTCTGGAGGAATCATGGATCAAATGGCTCCTTATGTCACTTATTGCTCTTAATCCCAAGTGGCTTTTACATCCGTTCTTGATCTACTAGGAATAGCATCAATATTCTTCTTTGTATTTATTGGGTTTGTTGGCATGTTCTTTCTATAACTTGGAGCTGATAGCAGTAATACATGGTTAAGAACCAGTGGATATTGAGTTTTAGGCAGTTTTTCAAATCAATTTCCCATCTTCCTCTTCCCACTCCACATCCTTTTCTTTTATATGGTTCTGTTCTTTCTTGGTTCCTCATTCTTTTCCTTTCTTCCATTGCTTACCAGCAGGTATTCTGTTGTCCTAGCAGGACCTAGCAAATTTACAAGGGATCCTGCACATTCGATTGTATGCCTTTTCCCTGTTTTGAGAAATTTCTGAGAAAACCCAAAAGACTTGCCCTTAAACTCTTAGAAGATATAGAAAGTGATGGGCCTCAAGAGCATGGAGTAAATATTCTGATGAGTTACTCTCTTCCCTTCTATCCACCTAGGTGCTAAAAAGATCCAATGATAAAGGATAAAATCTGTAATGGAAAATTTGAGAAGGAAGGTTTGGTGGAAAAGAATGTTCATAAAAGAGAAGAATTTCTCAATAGTGCCAGTTGTTTCCCAACTTTTCATTGAAACACATATATACATATAGGCATGATTGTGCTTCTGAGCCTCATCATTGCAGAAAATTTGAATAGGGCGGCACACTAAAGCATACATGTATAGAACCACCTTACAAGCTTATGTTATCCACGGACAAACTCATGAAGAATGAAGGATTGATAATTAGCCTACGGCTAACCATTAATTAGCCTATTGGCTACTACTAAGTTGGTGGTAGCATTTGCTGGCCTCCCACATTTTCCATACAGGGCTCAGATAATGAAAAAAGGGGAAAAGAACTCTCAAAGAACTAGGGTTTATGCAGGCTTGGCCTACGCAGGCCAGCCAAATTAAACACTCAGGTAGGCCTTGCCATCAGGAAGGTTTTTTTTTTTTTTAAACTCTGTTACGGTAATGGTGCATCATGATTGTTAGTTGATGCTGTTCCTTAAATTGAGTGATCTTCCAAATGCTACACCAAATATTGCAAACCAGTAAATGTGCTCACTCATCTTGTCAGCATATCTTCAGTATTTTACCCACTATCTGTTTCTCTCTTGATTTTGCTTTGAACTTTCAGAACATAAACATTAGAATGACAAAATATTTTCGAACCATTTGATGGTGATTGGTGCAGTGATAAATCCTTTCAATTTTACTTTTGTTTCAATGTACAATAGAAACAGATTGATCATGTTATGCACATGCTGCATTGTTAGAACATCCTTCTTCAGTGTCTGTTGCCAATTCGAGCCTGTGATCCACTAGATGTCCAAGCTTGGCAAGAGAGGTGAAGGGCTTCCTTCCTTTCCTTTCCTTTTGTTTGCACACTAAGAAATTCCTCCTGAAATATGCAACTTAATTGCGCTATGTAATCTGTACATGTCAACTCTTAAACACATTAGTCTGTCTATAAAATGTGAGCTGGGGGTGGCACGTAGTGGGTCAAATAAGTGGAATGAGTCTTGCTGGGCATGATAACTGGTGTCAGCATGTTAGCCTAAAGACTTTTGAGCTGGTGAAGTGCTTTTGCAGCTGCTTTTGTGCGTGCATGCAGGCAGGTGGAGTCATGCCAGTCAGCTTTCCTACTTGAATTTCTTGTTTTGTGGATGAATCTAGAAGCAAGGTCATTTACCATGATCCATTTGATATTTTCCTCATTCGAAGACTTACCCATGGTGGCTGCTTGTTGCCTTTTAGAACCTCTGGACTCATTCCCTCTTCATCTTGATGCTACTAGATATTTGCAACTGTGGAATTTTCTTGAGAACAGAACCTTAAAGTTCCATGTAGATTTGTAAATCATCATCATTTTTGGACAATGATGTTCATGGAAGATAGCAAGCACTTTACTGTTCTTGATTTGTTAGTAGTCTAAACTCTCCACAGCTGAAAGTGTCTGATATAGGTGGGGAATTTACTATAGTCATTCAATTCTTTTAGCTAGTTCAGCATAAAACACGACTTGGGTTTGGTGCCCCCCCCCCTCTCTCTCTCTCTCTCTCATCATGCCTTCTTCAATTGCATTCTGTACTGCTGAGCCTAAAAGATATGACTAGGCACTAAGCTATTTTGATGTAATAATATAAAATTTCTTTGATTCTTCTTTTGCAGGTTGCAGCGAAGAAGCAAACATTTTCTTCATTTGATGAATTGTTAGAAAAGTCTGATAAGCCTGTGTTGGTTGATTTTTATGCGACCTGGTAAGCAGTTATTTATTCAAGTGAATTACCTGTATTCATACCATGATTGATAATCAACCCTCCCTGGTTTGTTATGATATTTTCATTGCTTTTGTTCTAGTAAGTTCTTTAAACTTCTTTTGTTATCATTGGGGGCTTGAACTCCTCTGAGAAGAGTGATATACATACCTGTAATGGAAAGGAAGTAATGCTGATATCTACAGCTACTAACACTAAGCAAAATGACATAAATTTGTGGATCCCATTTTTTGAATTCAAACTTGTGTCTCTTTCTGATTGTTTGTACCTCCTTCCCAAGGTGGGCAATAAAGATGTCTTCTTTTTTTTTTCCAAAAGAAAAGAACTGGAAAAGGCATATCACTTATCCACAAGTTCTTCCTTAGGACATGACTATAAATTTTAAAACCTTTCATTTTACATATCCTTTATACACCCCATGGTCCCATCAAGTGTATGATTTCTACTTTTACATTCCTTCCTTCGTTGTTTTCCTGAGCAAATACCTTGTTTTTGTTTGCAGGTGTGGTCCATGCCAATTCATGGTTCCTATTCTTGAAGAAGTAAGTGAAAAATTAAAAGATAAAATCCAAGTGGTCAAAATTGATACAGAGAAGTACACGAGCATTGCCAACCAGTACCAAATTGAAGCACTGCCTACATTCATCATTTTCAGGGATGGGAAGCCTTGTGATCGCTTTGTAAGATAGAACTGAATCATAGCCCAACCAAATTTCTGATTGAATTATATCTTTAATTATCTACAAGATCCTACCTCGACTATGCTTATTTTGCTGCCTATCTCTATGATTCATATTCAGGAAGGAGCAATGCCTGCTCATGCACTCATCCAACGCATTGAGAGTGTTCTTGCAGTCCCCCAATAGCATGCATGGTAAACTTTTCATTTATTGAGATAATAGAATGTCCTTAACAGTGACTAGTTTATTATTTAGCTTTTGTTCAAGAAATGAATTTGTTCTCTATAGTACATGTATGGACATATTCTTATAGTGCTTGCTTTGTCTTGATTGCTTCATTTTGATCTACGGATATCTGCTTCTTTCCATTGTTGAGCAGGCATAAAGTATGAACTGGATGGGTATTCTATAAACACATGTCTGAGGAGTTGAGGTGTTGGAATGTAGGATGATTCCTCCAAGAGCAAAACCATATGACAAAAGCATGTAGTCCTTTCTTTTCAACTTTGTATCCTATATAATACTTTACCATTGAATTTGTCTGTGAATTTTCATTGTCTGCTCTACTGGCCTCACCATATCAATTAAATCATGAGACTGAAAGTGCCACGTAAATGTTAAATTATGTTTGTTCTGAATGTGGGAGAATAGTTATACTGGGAATATGTTAAAGGAAGGGAACAGTTTCAAGGATCTATTATGCTGAGGGCATGTCGTGGACAGTTGGCTCGTGGAGCTATTTGGGGAGGATTTGAGTGTTTGTTTTGTAGTGCTAAAGACATCAGTCCTTTTTATATATATACATATTTTTTTTGATACATCAGAATACAAAATGTCACGAAGAGCCCATGATGGGCAGTCAGTCCTTTAATATATCCTATTTCTGGACAATCTTGTATACTCTTTTTCTTATCTTTCTATTTGCTGAAGTGAAAAAAAAGGGTCATCGGTGCATGTAATTTGGCACTTTGAAGTAGAGAATGGGGGAAACTTTCCTCTAATTGGAATCACTCACTCTGCCCCTGAAGTATGGGTGGGTTATGACATCTACTTGACATTTTCTTCCTTTTCTTCTTATTATTGTTCTGATTATGTCAACTATCACGGGGAAGATATGCTCGCTTGGAAGACATGGTCTAAACTTGGCAATCAGCCTTGTTGATTCATTCCTTTTTTTTTTTTTTTTTCTAATCATGGTGAATGGGTGTTGCTGTAGTGTAGGATGATAAAGTCTCTTTACATTCATTTATATGATACCGTGTGGACTACATTCGCAGAGAGCTTTACCGTTCACACAATGTTAGGAGTTAGGAATAACTGGACCGTGCGAGGTGGTTGCAATTTTGGCCTTCCATATGGTGGTAAAATTTTTTGGCTTTCTTCATTGTCCTTTTTTTTCGTAGATAAATATTATGAAAAATAAAATTTTTTGTACATCATATGTGGTGTAAAAAAAAATATGCCATTTCATTTGGTTAGACAATATAGTCATTGCTTTCCAATGCATATTTAATGTTTATAGTTTTATTTTTTTATTTAAAATTTTGAATGATGAAAATATTTTTTTTCTTTTGAAAAAGTTATGATATCGTGCGTTGATACATTGATATTATGACATTGTGTTGAAATTATGATTTTCTGCATAGGATGTCATAATTTTTTCATGTGATATCATAATTTTGATAGAAATATTTTTGTCATTTAAAAATTTTATAAATTTTTCAATGATAAAAATACCTTCTTTTTATGATATTTTGTTAAGAAATTATGACATTCTGTGTTGGAAGTCATAATTTTAATGTATGATGTCATAATATCAATAAAAGATATTACAATTTTTTAGAAGGAGAGGTATTTTTGTCATTCAAAATTTCAAACGAAAAAAATGAAACTATGAACATTATTACGTATTGAAAAGCGAAAACTACGTAGCCCAATCATGTGGGGTGGTATATTTTTCTATACCGCATGCGGTGTACAAAGAATTTCTTATCACAAAAAAGTTGATCAACTATCTCATTAAAAATTTATTTTTATCTTTATTATTTTGAAGATGGATAAATTACTTTTCGATAACTCATATTTATCCATGAAATAGCATTTAATTTTATTTCTAAAATATTTCATCCTCATTTTTAATATTTTTATCATTCAATGTCTAATAACTCAGTCATTTATTTTCTCCAAATAAAAGAATGAAAGATATTATGAAAAAATTTTAATAATTTATTTTAAAAAATAGTAATATAAATTGTTTTATATAAAAAAATATAAATAAATTATTTTTTTTATATAAATATTGTTTGAAAAATATTTACTCAAAAAAATATAAATTTTAGATAAATTTTTTACCTACAAAAAAAATCAATACAGTGTGCGAGAAAATTTATCCTTTAAGCACACTGAAATCATCAGTAGATTCCTCACAATATAATCGCTGCCATTATATTTTGTGTTGCTCCTTTCCGTCGACAATGGTGAGCAACAATAGATGCTGGTACCATGGAGTCCAAGAAAGCAATACGACCCTAGCATAATCCCCCTTTTTTTTTTTTAATTTATGATGAAAGATTCTAGCATGATCAATTAGAAGGACAAGTTACAGCTACAATAAATCCGTCGTAGATATGGCTGAGGATATAGTGTTTTGCATCCCTTACCTTAAAATACGGAAAGTAATTTGTGTTGAGCTCAATTTCAGTACGAAACCAGCTATCAGAGTGTCGGACATACTTGTCTTGATTGCTACATATAACTCCCAGCACCGGATTGAAATGACTCACCGTTCCCATGGAGCTTATGAATTGAATAGCTATGACATTATTCTTGATATTATGGCCTATAGTGTGGAGGAACATTGCAAGTTGCTCCTCAGTAGACACATGAATGGTGTCCTTTAATAGTACTACCCTCTCTAAACATTTCCATCCCCCTCCCCCACTTAAGTATCCCATCCATTTGTGCTTTTCAGTGAAGGTTTAGCTGAAAACATGTAGAGCCTGTTCAAAGATGCATTATTTATGGCACTATGTTTTAGTTTATTGTTACCCATCTCAAATTGGACCTCAAATTCCTAGAGCTTTCACATGGAGTCCTCCACTCATATGGGCACCGTCCCACCTTTAACGGTGCTCGTCACAAAGGTTTTGAGGACTGAAACATCTGGGCCAGAAATTGGGCCGATAGGTATCCGGGGAGCAATACTTGGTCCACTAACTATTTAATGGGACAGATCCGTCATTACTCAAACCACCAGGCCACCACAAGCCTTCTAGGTTGTGGGTGGAAGCTTCAGTAGCATGTGCTACGACTTTCTGTTTATCCAATTCACATGCTCGTTCTGAAGGACAAATGCAAAGTCCTCGAATGGCACCGTCCACATAACTATTGGAAATATATAATATCAATTTGTTTCCCCTGATAGCCGATTGTGATTTAATCGAACTAACAACTAGAATTTATTAGCAAATTAATATTAAAATCAATTAAAACTTACAGAGATTAGTGGAAGAAATTTTGGATTTTTAATTACTTCTGAAACACCGGCAATAACTCCTTAAGAAACCATTATAATAACATGCCCGATATGGACCGTCTTCTTATTTTCCATTGTTTAACTTGCCTTTGTTGCTCGGATACCACCAGGAGGTTACCTTATGTTCATGAACTATGAAAGTTTACGAAGCTAATCAAAATTTTTGACCTTTTAGTGGTAAACAGTTAAGGAAAAAACACCTTTCGGAGGGACGTCCTATGCCAATGTCCTTAGTTTGTTTTTGATAGGACATCCTCGTTGATTAAACCAAAGAATATGTGCACTGCTTTCCAAGGTCTAGCTTCAAACGTTGGAAGACAAGCAGATGTCCTACTTCTGGCTCTTTAGTTGTATGGGTCAAACGGGACAAATAAGTAAACATCATCAAATTTCTGCAGCATGGAAAACCACCAAAACCTTACGTCTTATATATCTCAGCATGAACAGATGGCTTGTTTGTTATCATATGAACGTGTGGACTTAATTCATTTTGCTAGATGCAGCAACTATTTCTAACTTTAGCCTCAATATCTTCAAAAGACTAGTTACAAAACTAAAAAACTAAAAATATGATGAATTGATTCATTGCATGGATCGAAGCACGGCGTGTATCTCGTCCAACTTCCCGTGCTAGTTTAGATGTATGTGGTTATCGGTTTATCTGAGGAAGGCTATAACCTATTGATGCATTAAACCCACAATAACGTACGTTGCCAAATCTTAGACTGCAAGCAGCTAAATAAGTCTCTCCTTCCTTTCAACTAGGGAAGGTTCATTCGCCAACTTCTTCTCACGTCGTAGTGTGACATCTTTGACTACCACCACAATAAGTTTCCTTACCCCACGACATGGCAACTTCCGGCCCGCCACGCACCTAACGCGTATTCCCATCACCTATTGTCGTCCTTGCAAACACCTTATGCAATTACTATTCTGCTCATCGTCATCCTCTCCAGACGAAGTACTTGATTTTTAATCCAGAACTTTGACATGCTAAGATAATGGCGTGGGACTGCAAATGATTTGATCCAATGAACAGAACGGAGGTTATGATTGATAATTATACCGGGTACCCACTAATCCACGCAACTCCTTTGGATAAGCTGTCCATATCACTAAGCTAACGCGTAGGATTCGTACGTCGGTATCGTCCGATCCAGTCCATGGTATTCCCAGGTGATCCCTATGATGTCACGTTACGTGTCCGCTAAGTGATAAAGTGGTATATCTCGATCGAATGGCCTGGATTGAGCCCTTTTATGACCAAGGATACCTGCGGATTTTCCGCGGATCATCCTTGTCCACACTGCCCCTGAATAGTGAATACCAGGTCCCAACTAACGTCTGAAGTGGGGCCGCGCCAGCTCATGATCTCAGCTTGGCCCGCAACCCGCACCGGTGGGCGGTGGCTTTAATCCGTGGATTCTGGCTTTAATCGCGGACTCATTTATCTCTTAATGAGACTCAAGTTGTGACTCCAAATTAAGACCAGTTTTCGTGGCTCCCGTCCCTACCCCAACTACATGGCAAGTTGGATGCCGCAAGTCTTGTGTTCTTTCCCATCCGAGACACGGTTTGCCTCGCAAAGGTGAAGTTGGTCATGAGACGGTAAAAGAGGTTTTGGTCAAAAAGATGTTAGGAGAGGTACGATCTTAGTCTTAAATCTGGCAAATCTCACGACAATGGGCATAGATGTTAGGCTCGGTTTAACAATGTTGTATTGTAAGATTATTGTATAATTTTTTATAGAATTAAATCATTTGGAGATTGAAAATGCTTCAGATTATCCATTATGTCACCACTCAATTCACCGGTCATTTTGAAAATTTAGAAGTTCAGGGTTACATTATGATAAAATAAAAAGATACAAACCGGAAAACTAAATAGGTAATTATAAAATTCTACCGAAGATAAAAATATAGATTATTTGTAATTTCTAGAGGGAAGGATTTGAAATTGCAAAATTCTATCTAAATTAGAAATACATGATGCAATAACAGTCTTCCACAAAATTTCATTGCACAATCCAATACCTAATTTTATGAAAGTATTATTCAAACATACAGAATTAAATTGATTATGTTCAAAATAAGTATGAGAAGAGGGAAAAGTTAAATAATATAGTTTATGACCTTGTAAATACATCATAAAATTCATGAATTATGAATATTTTTTTTATTAATTTGCATATTCAAAAATCATTTAGAGAATCATTCGCCCAATAAAAGAAAGGCTAACAATTTAGAATTCATTCTAATATTTCATAGAGGTATCTAAGTTTTCTTTCATATGTATTTAAAATAAATATATAGCTTATGAAGAACTTTCCATCCATCATGTGGACATTGCCAATGATGATGTTGGTATTAATATATTTGATTATTATTAAAGTTCATTATTCAATATATAAAAAAATTAATAACATCAATACTAATTAATGTGATGCCATTTTTAAAATTTACTATTTAATGTACAACAATTTTAGCTATGAAAATTTTCTATTTACAATAATTTTTTATATTATGATATTGTATTTTAAAAATAATTGGTAAAAGGAGAAAAAAATATATTTAACACATAGCATGGGGTGATGGTAATGATGTTGATATTCATGGTCGAAGTTCTGCATGGACATCCTGCTTATTTAGAGTTCTCTATTTACTATGTGGATATCAATTCTAATATATTATTTTTATCTGAAATAGAGGTTTAACTTATGAAGAGTTCTTGATTCAGCATATGGATATTAATATTAATGATGTTGATATTAATTTTCTCGACTATCATTGGAGTCTATTGGTTAATATGCAAAAGATATTAATAATGCCAGAATGGATATGCTTGATCATGATTAAAATTCATTGTTTTAATAAATAATAAAAATTTGATTATTGAAGTATTTTATTTATTATAATTATTATATTAGTATATTATATTTTAAAAATAGTTGAAAAGAATTGTATCTTGTGTATATACAGTTCTCCATTTACTATATGGATATCTATAGCAATAATGATGCCATTGAGGATCAAAGATTTTACTTGGTAATTATTAAAGTCGTGTTGATGTGCCGTAAAAATTTGGCTATTGAGATATCTATTTATTATAATTTATTATATAACTACATTACATTTGAAGAATAGTTAGAAAAAGATCCGTAAATCTCATGAAGAGTTAGAATTATTGATAGCGGTAATAATGATTGAAGTTTTTTGCTGTCGTTTAATTTGTAATAAAAATTTAGTTATTGAAGTCTTCTATTATTTTTAATTTATTATATTCTTAGATTGCATCAAAAAATAGAGAAAAAAAATACCTTGTGCATTATATATGATCGGTATTCATAACGTTGGTATAAGAGCTATTAACGATAGAATTTTTTTTTCAATTATTACTAAGTTTATTGCTTAATATTGTAATTAAGGTTTTCTATTTCTTATAATTTGCTACGTTGTATTGCATTATACCTTTCAACTTTCACCGCAGAGTCAGCATTCACGCGGCCAAAACACTTCGCAGGGCCAGATCGGTCAAACACGGGGTTCCCGCTGCAGTCCGGGAAAATATGTTTATAATATTTGGGAGGAAAACCCCGGGCGCCTTCCCATGTCAGCGACGTATAAAATAAGTCCGGCTAATTTAACAACGAAGCAACTAAGTTTTATATCAAAACTCAAAAGGCCAATCAGATCCGCGAACTCAGCAAATCAAGACCGTCCATTGGGTCCACTGGCACCCAACGGGCCCTGTCCCATCACCTCCCCTCCTATATATACCCCCTCCTTCCCCTCGTTGTACCCTGGATCATATCAAAGTAATCCATCACCTGCAACCAAAAAAACAAAAAAGGTAATTAATCGATCACCGATGGCGGAGAAGCACCACCACCACCACCACTTCCACCACCACAAGGAAGAGGAGAAGCCCGTGGAGTACTCCGAGACGGCCTACTCCTCCGGCAGCGGCTATGGCGACGGCGGGTACAGCGCCGGCTACGCCCAGACGACGGAGGTGGTCGTGGAGACAAACGAAGCGGACTATGAGAAGTATAAGAAGGAGGAGAAGCACCACAAGCGCATGGAGCATCTCGGCGAGATGGGGGCTGTCGCCGCCGGCGCCTTCGCTCTGGTATTGTTTATCTCATCCCACACGTTATCTTGTTCACGCGGTACACCGCACCGTTCTTCTTCTTCTTCTTCTCCTTCTCCCAGTCTAGTGTTTGTCTAGACTGTGATCTACTCAGTGCCTGACACGTACCGCCGGATCCACCAAAGAAAAATAATACACGGTGGTGCACCAGAATGATTGATTTTTTTTCGCGACCTCAACCATGGGATCAAGTTCTACACCTTTTTTAAAGCATTACGAACACTTTCAAAGATGTGCAAAATACAATCTAACGGTTCAGATCACGAGAGAAGATCAATCATTCTTTCACACGAAAGATACAACTCAAATCTTCAGCTAGTGGGCTGCTGTTGGTATTAGCTTTATATATACCAAAATTTAGAGTTTAATTGATATTTAAGCAATAAGAATTTTTTTTAAGGTAACATGTTGGTTATGATTTTTTTTCATAAATATAATTTTGTAGTATGAGAAGCATGAGGCCAAGAAACATCCAGAGCATGCACACAGGCACAAGATAGAGGAGGAGATTGCTGCGGCCGTGGCGGTGGGCAGCGGAGGGTATGCTTTTCATGAGCATCATGAGAAGAAGGCGGCCAAGAAGGAGGCTGAGGAATCCAGTGGGAAGAAGCATCATCACCTCTTCTAGACAAGATGGAGCCTTTGTTTCTATTTTATGTTGAGACTGAGATGGTGTTTTGGATGATGTATTTTATCTTGATACCTAGAATAAGTGCTGGTTTGTTTTATTGTTGTGATGTAATAATGGGTATACTAGTAAAATACCCACAAAAATAAAGTTTTCAAAGCTACTGATTGATTGTTTGCTATAATATTACTTTGGATGGATTGAACAATAGAATGATTATAAAATTATTTGATGAATTATATGAAAATATATAAAAGAAAGTATAAAATTATATTCATAAATGAGGGATATATAAAAAAGATATATACAAATATATGAACAAATAGAAAATACCAAATCATCTCTAAGCAAAGGTGATAGAGAGTTTCAAGAGAGACCTCCTAACTCCTAGCCATTTAATAACAAAAGCTAATCTAATAATATAAAGACTCATCTTTCTTTCATTTTCAGATGTCTTATCAACCTGTAATAATAATACTAATAAACAAAACTTGATGATTAATTTAATTAAAATAAGATATGGTCTAGTATGCCTTCTGTCATTTGTTTCTATCTCATGTTATAATATGTATCCCATGGTGATGTGTCTTGTGGGACGCCTAAACAAGTGCCAGCTACTTTGGTCTTTTTGATGTAATAATGGGTAAACATCTACCACCATCTTATTTTCTTGATAAAAATGTGATCCTTGACAGTTTGAAACGTTGTAATTGGTTATACCCATGAAAAAATAATTTGCAATATGGTAAAGCCCAATGGTTATGCAAATATATCATGCATATATTTTTATGAGAACATGAAATTGGTCCAAGCAGTGCCGGAGCAGCCTGGGAAGCAAAGTTCATGGATCAAGAGTTCCATCTCTATCAAAATCTCGGATCTTGCCTTACGACTGGATTCTGAAATGGTGGTCGAGATCGTGGCATTCACCATCCTCAACCCAAGGTTTATAATGCAATCCATTTCCCCTCTTTTTCTTATAAAGTGAATTATTTATCAGGATAAGTTCTTATCTAATCTGAAATTTCTCAAGCACATTTGTTGGGGAGAATGTGGGATCTTCGTCAAAATCTAGTATTTTATAGAATTTGATGTTTGCATTGTTATGATAAATTCGATTTGAAGTGTAGCCTAAGCTAAATATTTATATCAGAAACAAAACAAAACAAAAAAAAAAAGAAGGTTTGAGGTCCAAGATGACCTTTGCTTGGCTATGGTAGTGGAAAATTTTGAAAAATTCTTTATGCTGTATATGGCTAGTTCCACGAAACGTACTAGCTTTGGAACTAAGTCTCAATCTTTTGGATGGATATCTAAGATTAATGTCTAGTACCAATTTATATCAGAAACCATCCATATTACTTATGCTATAATTTAACATCCTTACCCAAATGAGTACACCATTGGTATAATAAGAGTTGCATCATATCATTATCGATACCAACAAGATATATCCCATATATTATGGTTCACTGCATAGACCATGGAAATTCTTTGACATCCGTCCAGCATTAATCCAGGTGTAAACGAGATAAAATCAAGTAAAGAGCTTGTTAATTGGAGATCAAAGATCAAACCATCCCAAAGATTTGCTTTTGGGGAGGGAAGTGCCGGGTAATGGGGCTACAAAAGGCCTAACAAGTCAAATTACAAGCCAATATATCAACAAAAGCCCACTCCCTCAATGTTGTCTGCAAAGTTCACCATCCACAGCAAGCCAATTGCTGGCTGGTTTTCTTCTTTATTAATATGGGATTCTTCTTCAAAAGCTATAACATGGAGTATAGTTTTTTTTTTTTTTTTTTTATTATAATAATCAGTAGGTAGAGAAAATTTATCCAACCCTCCAAACCTTGAGAAAATTGCCCTAGTTTAAAGGCCTCCACAAAGTGAATTAGGTCCAACAATTGTTGACAAATGGGTTATCAAGTCCATTGCAATCGATTCAAAAGTTTATGACTATGTTTTCACCTTCACATATTCCTAAGCCATAGTATCCTGCAGTCATGGAAAAGAAATTTGGATGTGGAAACCAATAGATTACCAGAGATAATGGTCGTGTCTGCTCCTTACATAAATATATTTTACACAGAGGTATTATATTATGATTTATGATACAGTGTTGTGTTATAGATGTCCAACTTTTCTCCATCAAAGTTTTACTTATTCTGCAGACATTTCCTTGATTACCAATGTCCTAGCTCTATTTGCTAACAGAACTCTATCCCTGTTTCATTGTCTCCCTTTTGATCTATGGCAGTTTCATTGTCCCTGGAGCCAATCGGACTCTTCTTGTTTCATTGTCTCTGTAAATACATCACTGTAATATTCCCATGTAATAAATTTTGGTGGCTATTTTGCTTCCCTTTCCCTCAAAAATAATATCCTAGCTCTATTGATTGTAACCAGGCACAAGCACACTTTCTCTTGGAGCTCCTCAACCTGCTGCTTAAACCCATGACCCCTCTTCTTGAGCTCCTCACCACCTTATGAAGAGGCAACTTATCCTCCCTCCTCTCGGGGCAAAATCTTATAATCATCATATTGTGCTCAATCTATTGCAAGATTACTTGTTAATTGATATGAAAATCTAAATTATAACAAATAATCATACACAAAAATTAAAATACAATGATTTATGTGACTTGTCTTTTGGCCTAATCCACAAGCAAAGATGGGAAGAGATTTTACTATATCAGAAAATGGAGTATAAAAGATGAGCAATAATCTTTATAATGTTTGACGGCTCAAATAACAAAAGACAACTACAACATGTATGCATTTAAGCTTAAAATAATAAAAGATAAAAAATGTCCAAATAGGCCAATTAAAATCTCAAAATAGGTTGGCCGCATGCCGCAAGGCCTGCGCCCCTGCATCCCTACAAGAGGTCAGTGGGGACTTCGGACTTTGGTCTAGCGGCCCAAGCCCTCTAGTACCACCACAAACCTCATGAAAATTTGCTCGGGTTACCTCTTCAAAATAGTCAGAACTGTGATCACACCAGAATTCAAGCCATACTCAACACAACCTCGTGATAAAGCTTAGGAACCAGCCGGCTTATAGTGTCTAAATCCCTGTTCAAAATATGTCTCTTTTGCTGCCATGTCAAGTTGATCCCCAAGCTTCCTCAGAAACTTGCTCTGAAAGTATTTTAGATTTGAAAACTTCTTTTTTTATGAACCGGGGACTGACCCATGAGTGCAGGTCCCCTAAGAAGTGCAGACCACTCCGCAACTTACCATTAAGCAAATCCCAGAAGCCTTCTTGATGCACTCTATTAGCTTGATCTTCCTAGCCACTTTACATCTATTCAATTAAAGGTGGTGGAATATAGAGCAGTAGCTGTTGTGGATTAGTTTGAAATCTTGATGATTTGTGTTGGAGAATGGATTGCTCAGATGAGCAAATGTATGCAGTTAGATGTTGTGGAGTCCACAGGGGGGAGTGACCACTAAACCATTTAAGTAGTCTCTGGATAAATTGGTAGTGGGAAAATGAGTTCCATTGATGCTTGTTAAGAGGTGTCCGCAGATTCTTGAGGCTTCAGCACTGGTGTGGAAAAAGCTAGCCATAAGGAGTTTGCTTGTCAGAAACTTTAGACTGCCAATTTACAGAATTTGATCTTGGAGGCAGCCAGCTTGACTACGAATAGGATTAATGAACATAAATCATTGGTTCAAACCATCCAAGTTATGATGATTGATTTCATGGAGGCATTTGATTGGTGCTGCTTGGGGTTTAAGGCAGCTGATTGAATAATTGGAGTATAATGGGGTGAGCCGACTTAAGTGAACCATATCATGGTCACAAAGTTCTGTGTCACCGTAAGAGTTCTCTTCTGTATGACTTTAGTAGCCAGGAGATTCAGAAAGCTATTCCCATTTTTATAAAATCCAAGAAGAAAATTGGACTTGACTGAGCAACTTGTACAATGAAACTCTTTTGGTTTTTTGTAATTGTCTGGAGAATCTTTAGAGCTTTTGGTAGCAAAGCTATCGCTTTCAAAAAGAGTGAAAACAAAAGCAATACCATTGTGCTATATTTTACCAGTTTGCAGAGAAATAAACATAAAAGCAACAACAGTACCAAACAAGCTCTAAATTATTCACATACAGTTATTATTGCCTTTCCCATTGTTGATTTTAGGGCTTAATAATTTAGATGAGTTATTTTACACTGCTTCCATCGGATGTATACTATTAAAATTAAATTTAGAAATTCAAATTTTCCTGCTGATCATATCATCCTTGAATAACTTTTTGAGCATGACTAGGGCTGGATTTTCAACTTAGCTGGTGGATTTTAATTAGGTCTTATTATCCATCCAACAGAAGAGTAAGCCAAGCTCGTCACATCATTACAGGTCCAAAAGTTCATTCAAATTTTGTCTCATATTCTTTTCATATTTTTACTGTTTTTCTTGTAATAACCCAGCCCATTGGTCCTTAGACCAGGCCCAAACTTTAGAAGTCCAAAATCCCTAAAAAAAATCCTGTGTGCAGCGCATGGCAGAAAGGAAGAAGAAGACTCTGAATCGGAGTCTTCTTCACTTCTGATTTCGTCGAGATCGGGCGGAGGGGAGTCCAGTTAGGTCTAAAAAATTCTTCTATAAATAGACCCCTTCTCCTCCCTTAGATTTTCACTATGGATTGTTGAGAGATTATCAGTATTTTTTGAGGTGATCTCTGTAGGTTGTTGGACAAGAAGAAGAGTCATCGGAGCTTTTTTCGACCATCGGAGCAAGGTAAACTATCTTCCCTTTCTTTCTTCTTTATTTTGGTTGCTCCCTCATTGCCGGCGTGTGACAGCAAGCTGTCGGATTTGGGTTCAAAACAGGGTGGTCCCTATTTTGAATTTGCGTTTCCCGTATATCACCGATAACAGCCGTCGTTGGGACAGTTGCCGGGAGCCATGGCTCTGCTGCCATCGGCCGCCTGTTATCGCCACCCATCATCGATCTTCCATCCACTAGCCATTAAGAACCACCACCCTTCCTCCCCTGTTTGGCCAAGCAAAGAAGAAAAGAAGAAGGAGAAAAGAAAAAGAAAGAAAGAAAAAAAAATAAATAGAGAATTTTCTTTCTTCTATCTCTCTCACTTCTTTTATGTCTCTCTATCCTCTCTCTCTTTCTCTCTCAATTTGGCCAATGTACCACATCATGAACTTGATAGAAACTTTTCAAAGAGACCTAGACTTGCTTTGATAATCGTGTGATTTATCGATCTTAGTCCGATCCTTGCTAGATATTTATAGATCTAATCATCATTAATCTCCTATTGAGTAACCATGATATGACCCCTAGTGATCTTAATTATAGATTTCTCTTTTAAGAAATGCGAAGAGTTTCTCTCCCTAAAATTTTCTCTCTCTTCATGATTTTTTCTCTCTAAAAATCTTATAGGTCAATGGAGGATCTAGATACCTACGTAATCCAGATCAATTGATTGACCCTATGAGAGCCCTGGACTTATAATATTTAGAGACTTTTCGTAATTTTTCTATCCTTAATCATACATAATTTTTATGTTTAATCCTGATCATGTAGAGATGTAATTGTTGTACAAGAAAGTATTGAGTAAAATATTTTGATTTCAAATTCGTAGATTGAGGAGCTCATTGATTTTTATATTTAGATCGATTACCGAAGAGGTAAAAATCTCTGTATATAATCACCATTATATATGTTATTTTCACCATTGGATTTGTATCGTCGAATTTATATTGTTGGATTTGGATGGATGGATTTATCATGTTTGCAATACAACTATTTCATGTATAATTTTTAGCATAAGTATATTATGTGTTGATTAGATATATGCGTACTAGTAATTAATAGTATAACTACATAGATCTGATATACTTATTTTAATCATATCTCAAACTGAAATTGATATGAAAGAATCAATATGAAATAAAAAGATATGGTTTGGACTAGTCTCGTCATGTGGATAGCTGATCGGGAGCTTATACCTGAGACAGCCTCTAGGAGTTTATGCCTAGGATAGTCTGTTAGGAGCTTATGTCTGAGACAGCCTGCCAGGAGCTTATGTCTGGGACAGCTTCCATAGACTTACACATGGAATTTTAGATCAGACCAAGAATTGAGGCACGATCTTGATTAGTCCAAAGCCGAAAAGAAAAAAATTAAGAAATTTAGAATTGTGATAAGAGGAATAAATAACGAGACATGAAATAATACTGATAAAAGATTTTTCTTATTGACCTATATATGATAACACATCTCTTTTGACAAGATAGATGATTGACATATATTTGACATATATTTTGTGGATGTTTGTAATATTTTGGATATTGAATATGAGATTTCATGTTATATTACTTATCATTATTTTTAAATTATAATATTATAATAGTGTGATATGTGAGATTCTTATTGGACTGTAAAGCTCACATTTCTCTATTTTTTTTTCTTCTCAGAGTTATAGGATGCTCATGATTGGCTATAATTTGGGTTTGTGGATGATCGGATGAATAGATAGAGCATTATTGATATCCAGCTAGATGATAGAAGAAAAAAAATTTATAATTGTATAAATTTTACTCATTGTTATAAAAGTAGACCATTATTATTTATAGATATTGAGGTATTGTAAAAAATTTTATGGGCCTTGCATATTCTTTAAGGCTTGCCTTAAAAAGTGTGCGGCCATCGCATATCCGATTCGGATGTTGGGTTCGGAGCGTAACAGAGTGGTATCAGAGTTTAAGTTTAAGATTACTAGAAACTGTGAAGCGATATCAAAACTTTATGTATGAACAATAGGATGTAATAGAATGATATAAGAATAATATCATAACTTAGGTCTAAGGTCACTAGGGACGGTGATATAAGTAATATCAAAACTTTAGGTTACAAGCAATAGTATGACAGAATAATATCAGAGCTTACGGTTATAATCACTAAGGATGTGATTGAATGATATTAAAGTTTAGGTTATGATCACCAGAAAATATGACTTAAGTGGTATTTGAGCTTAAACGTATAATCATTCGAGATTGTGACTTTAGTGATATTTGAACTTAAGGCTATGATCATTAGGGATATGATAGACATAGCAAAAAAGATTGAATGTTTGGATTTTGGATCAATAGATACTATGATGAAATTTATGCATAAGTGGCATATGATGTCTATAATAGAATTAATGAGTTATATCTTAGATTTTAATTAGTAAAGTTGATCTAAGTATGAAAAGTATTGACTCTAGAATGAAGTGAAAAGTATTGATATGTTGTATTGAGTATACTCGATGATTTTAGAATATTAAACTTATATGGATGGAGATTATAATACTTTTTCTGATTTTGATGTTAATTGTCTGATCATTATAAATTTTGAATTTATCAAAAGTAAGTTAGTTAGGATATGGTCTAAGAAAAAATTACATCATATGAGAAAAAAATATTTTTGAGCATTGAACAAGATTATATATGAAACTTGAATTTAGATGATGATAATAATAATAATAATATATTTGAATTTTATTATGAGAATATGAGATACACATCTTGATAAAATTTTTGGTTATTTAAAATATTATATTTGAATCTGATTTCTTGATCCTTCAAGTTGCATTAAATTTCAAGTCAAAAGTTTGCTTTTCTAAGTGGATCTAAGGTATTTTGATATAGTTGTTAAATTGAATAAAAAAAATAGTTTTATTAGAGTATGATATACACATTATGATAAAATATTTAATAATTCATATTACTATCTGTGGATTAGATTCTTTAATTTTTTTTATGATTGTTGAAGATAGTGGAGTATATTAATTATTCAAATCAAAGTTCAGATTTCTGAGCTGATCTAAGATATCTTGCTATTATTAAATTTTGAATGATTTATATAAGGAATAAAATTTTATATGGATTTATCTATTGATACTAAAAGTTGTGATAAAGGGAGCTCTACAAGAAATAATCAAGTTGATTCTACTTACAAAAATGTTAACTTGAGTTCTTCTAGTTTGTTCAAGTTGGAGTTAATTCTTTCACAAATAAAGATTGGTTTAAAAATTGTTTAAATGATTGTAAGGTAAATTCAAGGTTAACTTCATTTAATTCTAGACATGTTGGATTCTTGAGGAGTGGTGAAGCTTATGTAATGATTTCAAACATAGAAAGTAATGAAGATTTAATTATGATATGTTATGCCCAAGAGATAATAAAGATAAAGAAACTTAAAGTTTTGCTCTAAGTTTTATATAAAATTTGAAGATTGGATTTATCTTTGATTGATCTAACATACATGGATATTCTTATTTTTTGATAAACCTATATAATTTGATAAATTAAGATCAGAGTGCGTAGCAAAAGTATGATGGTTTAAATTGATTAGAAATATTAATCTTTTGATTCAAAAGATATTATGATAGAATATATTAGTTGCAAATAAGAAAGGATTTTGTTGATAATGAAAGGATGCTACTAATTTTTTGACCTAATCTGATCATAGCCGTGCAATTTTTATCCATAGGTTACTTCGTTGCAAATAATGTCAAGAAATCTTAGATATTTTAAGTTTATTGTTAATAGCTTGATAGTTCTTTTGTTAGTTCAAACCTAGAATGTCTTGACATATATCTCATTTTTTGAGATTTAACATTGTTACCGAACTGGCATAGAAAGTTGAGGTTTTTCTAAGAAGGAAGTCCAATTGTTAAAATTGTTGGAAGATAAAAAAAAAAGATATCTGTAATTATGAAGAGTATTTTGTTAGATGTGTGCCCTAGATGCCAGATCGGCTGACACATTCCTGTACAGATCTAAGGGCAAATTTATAATTTTGACTATAAATAAATAAATGGGTTATTCTTCTATCACATTGTGTACATTGTGTCTGTGATACATCCTTTGAGTTAGTGGGAATGTAAATTCATATTTTCAAGAGTTAAAAATTTAAGGCATGAATTTATATAACTAACTCATAAACAGCTCCTGACCATAGGATCATCATGAGGATGGTGATCGATCTGGAAGGTTGGTGTACGATCGCTTCTTTAGGATAGATGTGTCTTGAGTCTACGATATGGAGATACCGAAGTGAGAGTATGGTATTCATTGAGAACGAGAGTACTGAGCGTGACCATATCAAGCAGTCATAAGAAAGTCTACCTTCTCGTCAATGACTAGCTCGATGCTGTAGTTGTGTGTCTAGTTCTTTGACCTGAGGTGCATCGACAGTTCATCTTGAGTGTGTTATAGTTTGACTACACCATAACTTGGTCTCCTAGTCATTCGGAACTCTGAGGTGTATGTTGGCTGTAGCATATTCATTGTAGGAACTAGGTCGCACCAAGATGGGATCTATTAACCTCGGTAGATGAGAGAAGTAGTCCTATGATAATTGAAAGATCAAGTCTTTAAGCCCATGACTATGGCAGAGTGAAATAATGGAAAAATTTTTTTCATTAAGGTTTCACATCGGACTCAAATCGATCGATTAACTCATATGACTGATGTTGAGTTTGACGAGTTTACCTTAATCCTAATTCAGTCGGAACTCATGATAGAGAAACTCAATTACACAGGTAGCTGCACCGAGAGGTTCGTCTTCAGTTCTGATGGGTTACCACCATATACTGCTAGGTGTCACTGGTAGATTTTGAGAGCAATTAGAATGATATTGATGATCGATCATTCTAATTATCTGAATCAGAAGAGTTCTGATCCATCGAAAGGAGTTTCGATGATGTCGATGATGAGATCACGACATGTCTCATTACCATATAGAATTGAACCTAACTGGGTCACACAAACAAGGATTAGGGTCTGGATGTCATCAATTGTGCTAACTCAATTGATTTGGATTAGATCCAATTAGGTTCAAAAAAATCGTGCTTGCACACGATTGAGTCTAACTTTCTCCTCGTGTAATCTTTTCTGTCTCTACTAAGCCAAATATGATTTGACTCATCCAGAGAATCTTGAGAAGATTTTTCTCAGTCTAAATGAAGTTTGTCCAGCTCAAAAAAATCTTATCTTAATTCATGAAATGAATTTAAGACAACACCTGCTAATTTCTAGCACCTGCCAATTTCATTTTAAGACACTGTCAAAAGTTGACATATGGGTCTTAAACTGAAGAGGGTTCATTGAAAGATTTTTGTGGAGTGTCCACATACCAAAACTCAATTAAATTGAATGCCATAATCAGATTATGGCATGAGCCCAATTGGATTAAAGTGGGCACCCCAAATGGATAAGAATCAAAGAGTCCTGATAAACATGGACTCTTTGGCGCCACCTTGATTGAGCTTATCCAATGTTGGTGCCAACTTAGGAGAGAGAGTGGGGTTCTTATCTGATGTGATCAGATGACATCACTCTACCAATCAAAATTTTTCTAGAATTTATTAAAATTTTTTGATTGGTTGAATGATGTGGCACTGCACAGCATACAGGGTCTATATATAAACCCTGCTGTGCCTAGGGTTTCGAGAAAAAAAATTATTTTATGTACAAAATCCAATAGCTGCCACCCCCTCCCCTCTTCTCCACATCCTTCTTGCTCTCCTTCCTCCCCTCTTCACATCCAAAGAGTTGGACGTCCATCTGGCAAAGATCCAAGGCGTGGTGACGCCTGGAACAGAAGGCTGCAGGACATCTTCGACAGGCTGCTGCTCCAACTTCAGAAGGAGTTTTGAAGCACTTTTAAATCAGATAAAGATTTGATTTTTGGAGCATAGATTCGCGAGGAGAAGATGTTCTAGATCTTGTCTGAGTGGATATCGGTAGAGGTCAGACACTTGCGTGGCTACATTAGAACCTCGGACTGTGCAGAGATCATCTACAGGGTAATCAGATTACCCTTGAGGTACTTCTTCTTTCATCATAGATTTAGATTTAATTTTAAATTTTAAATATCAGATAATAAAATTAGATCTAGAGAATTAGATCTAAAATATGTAGGATAAATTTTTAAAAAATTATTCCATCTCAAATTTGATGAAATTTGGAAGATCCTACGAGGAAAAGCAGTTTTCTTCCTTCATATTTGATGTTTAGGCTATCTTTAGTTTCGATTAAAGGTAATGAGTTAATCAATCAATATAATGGACAAAGAATTTTGAGATTTTAATATCAGGTCAAAATGTTATTGTTTGTTTGGAAAAAAAATTGAGAAACTAACACAAAGGGAATGAGTGTGAAATGTCATATAATTTTGTTATTTCAAGATCTTGTGAAACAAGTATTATGTAAGGTAGACTATTAAAACCTCAAGGATGATATAAATGATGTACTTTTAAAGTTATTGATCAAGCAAAGTTAATTTCGAGGATGAAATTATTTTAAGAGGGGGAGAATATAATAACCCGACTTATCTGGGCTTTTAGACTAGGCCCAAACTTTATAAGCCCAAAATCCCTTAAAAGAAAATTCTGTGTGCAGCACATGGTGGAGAGGAGGAAGAAGACTCCGAATCGGAGTCTTCTTCGCTTCTGATTTCGTCGAGATCGGACAGAGGGGAGTTTGGTTAAGTTTAGAAAACCCTTCTATAAATAGACCCCTTCTCCTCCCTTAGATTTTTATCGTGGATTGTTGAGAGATTATCGGTATTTCTCGAAGTGATCTCTGAGGTGAAAAGAAAAAGAAAATAAGAAAGAAAGAAAAATAAACAGAGATTTTTCTCTCTCTCCTCTTTTATGTCTCTCTACCCTCTCTCTCTTTCTCTCAATCTAGCCAACGTACCCCATAATGAACTTGATACGAACTTTTCAAAGAGACCTAGATTTGCTTTGATCACCGTGTGATTTGTCAATCCTAGTTCGATCTTTGTTAGATATTTATAGATCTGATCATCATTAATCTCCTATTGAGTCACTATAATATGACCCCTAATAATCTTGATTATAGATTTCTTTTTTGAGGAATATGAAGAGTTTCTGTTTCTAAAATTTTTTCTCTAAAAATCTTATAGATCAATGGAGGATCCAGATATTTATATAATCCAGATTGATTGGTTGACCTTATGGGAGTCCTGGACTTATAATGTTTAAGGATTCTCCGTAATTTTTCTGTCCTTAATCGTACATGATTTTTATGTTTAATCCTGATTATGTAGAGATGTAATTATTGTACAAGAAGGTATCAAGCAAAATATCTTAATTTCGAGTTCGTAGATTGAGGAGCTTATCGATTTTTGTATTTAGATCGATCACCAATAGAGATAAAATTTTTTGTACATGATCAATATTATATATGTTGTTTTCATCATTGAATTTGTATCGTTGAATTTATATCATTGGATTTGGATGGATGGATTTGTCATGTTTACAATACAACTATTTCATGTATAATTTTTAGCATGAGTATATTATGTGTTGATTAGATATATGTATACCAGTAATTGATAGTATAACTACATAGATCTGATATATTTATTTTAATCATATCTCAAATTGAAATTGATATGATAAAATCAACATGAAATAAAAAAAATATGATTTGGACTAGCCTCGTCATGTGGATAGCCGGTCAGAAGCTTATGCCTAGGATAGCCTCTAGGAGTTTATACGCAGGATAGCCTATCAGGAGCTTATGTCCGGGACAACTTGCCAGGAGCTTATGCCTGGGACAGCCCTCACGGGATTACGCGTGGGATTTTGGATCAGATCAAGAATTAAGAAATTTGAAATTGTGATAAGAAGAATAAATAATGAGACGTGAAATAATGCTGATAAAAGATTTCGCTTGTTGACCTATGATAATACATCTTTTTTGACAAGACAAATGATTGACATATATTTGACATATATTTTATGGATGTTTGTAATATTCTGAATATTGAATATGAGATTTCATGCTATATTGCTTATCATTATTTTCAGATTATAATATTATAATGGTGTGATATGTGAGATTCTTACTGAGCTGTAAAGCTTACATTCCTCATTTTTTTTTTTTCTTTTCAAAGTTACAGGATACTTATGATTGGCTATGATTTGAGTTTGCGGATGAGCAGATGAATAGATAGAGCGTTATTGATATCCAGCCAGATGATAGAGGGAACTGAATTTATAATTGTATAAATTTTACTCATTGTTATGAAAGTAGACTATTATTATTTATAGATATTGAGGTATTATAAGAAATTTTAGGGGCTTTGCATATTTTTTAGGGCTTGTCTTAAAAAATATGCGGTCATCATCTACCTAATCCGGATGTTGGGTTCGGAACGTGACATTTCTTCTCTTGCATTGGACGGTTAACAGTGCACCTGTCGTGATCATAGCCACTGCCAAATCAACAGAGAAATCTCTATCACGTTATATTTTAGGAAATTTGGTGACTTATTTGTGAGAACTGTGCTATCCCCTCCAATTTCACGCATGGCTGCACGTACCCGCTCTCTAACATACCAAACATGGGAGCTCATGTTTTCCCATGACTTCCATGTACACATCCCAAACTACGCTTTCATGTGAGGCGTAGAAAAAACAAGAGAATCAAATTTGCCTTCTTGGAAGTTGGTCTCATTGTATGAGGTTGGGCATTTCAGTAGCTCCATTTTGGTGCTGGCCGTATTTTAGCACTTATATTTGATATTGTTAAGTGTTCTAGATAATGGCAGGCAGAATTGGCTATTAAAAAAAAAAAAAGACTAGCAAAATTGTATGGAATATGATATGACATCAACAAGATGTTAGAAATTACATAATAATTAATTCATGCTGTCAGTCCATAATAGCAATTCAGAGTTGTTTGCAATCAAGATACGCATACCGTCAGCGCAAGTTTAGAAACCACATAACAATTTATATCGGTTCGTAATAATTTTTTTTTTATTAGTATGTTCGTATGCCAGCTCGTTATTTTTCTTTGTTAATATAATTTTGTTGAAATAATTTTAAAAATTTCAGAACAATGCATATAAATTTATAATATTTATTTATCAGTATGATTTCACATCAGTTTATATTATTTTTTTATATAGGATCTGAACATATAATCTTTGAGATATATCGGATATGATATAAAAAATATAGTTTTTTCTCTCAATGTCTCCTTTGTTTCTTTCTTCTCACACGTGGTGTTTGGATGTGTTGCTGAGTTGGATGTCATTTGAAGGATGGAAAGGAGGTCAGAGAGACCCATGCAAGAAAGAAATCTAAGAAAACTCTTGCTCAGGATTTCTCTCACTAAAGTATATCTCCTATCTTGGATACGCGGATCACATCAATCAAGATTATGTCCTTCTGCGTGGAGAACTCTCACTACGTGGAGTGCCACGCTTCAGGTGCTATCTTTGTAACTCAAAAACAATCCTATGCTCCTTTCTAATGTATTTGTGCATGCCTCTCTGGATCTTTGTCCTCTCCCTTTCTTGGAAGTCCAAGCCTCTCTAGATTCTTGATTGCGTGTCTGGCCCTGGTTTATTTGGCCCTTCTTTATTCATTTTCTCCCAAGGATTAGAAAGCAAACTAATCATGCACATAACATTAGTCGGATTGGTGCGTGTACATGACTCATCGGTTGCTTGTATGTCTGGGACTCACCCAAATTAGGCCAGATAAATTCTTTTTTGGAAGGGCATAAGAAAAAAAAATAATATCCAACTTTTTCTGGCAGTTGTCTTTTAAATGTTAATCACTAACATCATCTTATAATTCAGACACGTTACCTTTTCTTTTCCTTAAGACTAGCCCAGCAGGCATGCATATATACATCATGCACCAGATTAGTATGAGTAAGCTTGGAGAAAATGCTTTAAGAAATAGAACTTTGAAAAATTGCCATGAATGAGTTACCCTCACCCGAATACTACAATCATCAGATCTAGCGTGACTGGAGTACTTTAAAGAACCAAAGTAAGTTTAGAAAAAGGGAAGGAAGAGAGAAGTTTGCTAATACTAGATTAGTGGATCAAGGAGAGCTCTAGGGCAAAACTGTTCACTTGGGATAGTCACCTTTACCTAGTTTAGAGAGAGTGAGAGAGAGAGAGAGAGGGAGAGGGAGAAGTTTACTAATGCATTCTGAGAGACACATGGTAGTCTTTTATTATTTTTTATTTTTGTCTAAAGAGACACATGGTAGTATCCATTATGCAAAAGTTGCTTTTACTTCCACCAATCGAAGATGGATGGAGGACTTTATATATATACATATATATATTTATGAGAGATAGAAATAACTATTCTAGCGAGTTTGTGTTCTCTACGTTCATAATGGGAGAGATCCGGACTCCCCTGTCTGCATGTTATACGATGGTTGTGATCGAGCAGCTAGCATATTTTCTTACGGTGTAGGGTCTACACAATCATAATGCGATCTAGTGGTAACTATAGCTAGAAAATTGGACTTCTCACATTTGACCCTGAACTGGACAGGATCTTGGTTAATCTTGACTCATGCTTGGATTAGGTTACATGTAGGCATCTAAAATAATTTAAATCTTTCAAAACTTTAGCTTCACTCGGTCAAACAAACAAAAAATATTTTTCATTCCTCAAAACTTCTGGACCTTAGGTGATGCTAACATGACTTTGAAACTTCATTTCAAGAATTAATACTTTCATATACCGCTTTTTTAGTATTTACAACTAATGCATGCCACTTGATACAGCAATCGAAAAGTTCAACACCAACTGAATCGATATTGCTGATTCAACAAAAGAAGGTAAATTGTGACTTAAAATAGTAGTTACATCTCTTTGCTCACCAATCAGGAGTTTTTGTTTCAAGTATTGGATTGTATATCTCGAAGAAGTATTTGGATCTATATTAACTTGGACAGGTCTCCTTTCTTTTCTCTAAATTTTAGGAAAAAAACTTTTATTTTTTTTGTTTGGACCATTAATTTCTTGAAAGCAAAAAACCATTCATAAATCATGGTTCCAATCAATAGTACTTAAATTGATAGGAACAAGTATTAAAGTTTTTTTTTTTTTTTTTTTTTTTTTTTTTCTGTTGAGTCGGGAGAATATCTAATGCGCAATACTCCAATAATACATGTATGTATGTATTCTGAACCATGTTTTGCTAGATACATACTGTATGTATTGCATGTAAAAAACAAGAATAACATCAATGCTTAACACTAAGTTATATAGTTGTTATTAATTAGGGGAGTATAAATTGTTATAACTGATTTGTCAAGCCTTTTATTGGTGATTTTTTCTATGTCCACAAGTTGTGTAAGTGAAGCCATGCATTTTTAACTCTAATCAAAATGTAAATTACACATCTAATGTGAATCTAAGATTCTACTTAACAAACTACTTGGATGTCATAACGTTGGCCAATAAAGCTTTGATTACCTCGGGTGAAGGGAAATGATCAATATGCACCACAAGGCTGCCAGTTGGATCCCTGTACCCAACTCAAAAATCCTACAACACTTGAATGCAAAACACACATATCGAAGATAATAATGACATGAGAAACAAATGTCTAATATATATTAAACAACAATTTCTTATTAATTTAATCGGAGAACTTTGCATTGATGGAATAATTCCACATTACAGTGTCACATCCATCTAGCGAATATCAAGAACATTTTATCTCCATATTTCTCTTTTGTCTGCTTGTATCATAATGAATGTTATGGGCATAAAGAGGTTCTCGTCAATCTCCTAAGATCCTGTCTAGCATCAATAAAAGAATCCAAGCACTTAGAATACTAATAATTAGTGGGCTCATGGAACTACTCATATTCCAACATTCAAGATTCTGTGCATAGACAATATCTATTCCAATATCTATAGCTTCCCTCTTAAAGCAAGCTAGTTGTATTGGAAGGATCGATGTCCTTTTTTTAAAAGGTGCTGTCTGATATCTACTTGTTATACACCAGGCATCTAATAATCACTTACCCAATACAGCCCCTTCTTTCAGTCATTTATCCAATGAAGTCATTCGGACGGTCAAATAAAAAGCATCATTATGCAAGCCAAGCTGTAGCATCTTATAAGATTCAAACATAAATTGTGGCAAATAATCATCACATTCTCAAAAAATTTTAATTCATATGCGCCAAACTATTTACAAAAAAAAAAAAAAAAAAAAACAAAAAAAAAACAAAAAAAATTCATATATTTGTTACATCACAACCAATATATCCAAAGAGTAATGTATATTAATATAATTACATCGTATATGAAAAATAATATAAATTGATACAGAATCATATTAACGAACAAAAATATTAACTAAGATATTTTCATTCTTTTTTGTTTAAGTTTATTTTTTTTTTAATTTTTAGGACAGAGTGTTTGTACAATTTTAATATAAATATAATAATAATAATAAAAAAAGATATCTTAGAAAGTCAAAAGAAGATCTCCTTACATAATCTTTTCGATATGGCCTATCAGATCATCCAATCAATAGTATTATTGCTCTGACAATATATATAACGGACGTCAAGGGAAGCAGAAGCTTTATTCTTTGAATCCAAGGGAGGGAAGAAGCGTTTCCCAATTCAACCACCGGACTTGAAACACATACAAACAAAAACATGCTGCCACCCGATTCACGGTTCAACCATGAGGTGTTCTACACGTGCAAATGAATACGGCATTTGGCCTCCAGCCTTTAGTAGTCCACGAAGACCAGAAGAAAGGAAGCAGCCGAATCGCCAGGAAGCCACGAGAACGTGGAAAATCCGGATCACCGTCGTAAGATCACGCGGACTAAAGGATCTCAACCGTTCAAGGTTCATTAAAAGCACAGTAAATATGAAGAGCATGGTACGGTCAAAAAAAAAGGTTCAAGGCGGTCAAAGCTTGAATCCAAGTCCGGATAAAGCTCTCGCATTGAAGTCGTCCCCTCATCTACCGCATAGTTATTAATAATCTAATATTACGAGTCGTCCCGCTGTTTCGTTTTCCCTGCTCTAACTCCAAGGTAGGTGGCTGGAAAAAGTTCTTCAACGCAAAAGACCGTTGGTTATGCTCATGCGGTCACGTGAGTGCTGCTTTGTGAGTTTGTGCTGCAACAATTCCGTGGTCCGGTCTACAAATTTCTCAACCATGTTAGCACGTTTTTTTTTTTTTGATAAACGAAATATCTGATACAGTAAAAATATATCTAATTAAAATTAAATATTACCTTTTTGACAAGATTGTAAATAACACGTTATTTCGTTTATAACGGCCTTGTCGAAAGTGTTATTTGTTATTTAGTTATTATAATAGTTATAGAAGCCATTATTTAGCTAAAAATAAATTTTTAAATTTTTAATATTAAAAGAATATCTGAGATAATGGTTGTTATGGTGGTTTCATAACGGAAAACAACCGGTAATAATGAAAATATAGCGATATTCTCTTTTGTTTAATTAGATAAAATAGTAAAAAAAAAAAAGAATCGCACCTGACCGTTGGTTATTCCCATGCTGGTCGGTACTCTGTGCTGCGATAACTCTTTTTGGCTGGTTATTCTCAGAGACCACATGCTTGTACTCTCATCGGCGCCTTTGTGCAAGGTCTTAAATGACCCGTTATCCTGTTATAACGCCTGAACCGAAGCTATTATTCATTATTATAATATTTATAGTGGTCATTATTTATCTAAAAATAATTCCTAAAATTATTAATATTAAAATGATTGCTGAACTAATGACTATTTTAATCACACTATAAAAGTAATAATGCAAAAGTAAAGACATTATTTTTTCTTCATTTCTTATCAAATAAAATAATTTAGTGCAATCATTTTTTGAATTTAAATGAAAGTATCGTTCAAAAAGGACTGTTATTAATATTACGAGAATCCATTACAATAAAAATAATGAAAGACAATAGTTATTATATTCTTCTACCTTATTTATCTCAATATGGGGCGAAATTATTTTAGTGATGGTTAACAATGCTATTATATAAAACCATTCTTTGCCGGCCATCCATCAGGCATGATTTCCAACACATTTCGGTGGATAATATATAAGCCATTAGGAAATGATAGACCTATAAAAACATCATAATTACTTTGTAAATAATTCCAAAAGATATCATTACTATGCTTAGCACCACTCATAAAATTTAAAACTTAGACACGGTTCATCGATACAATGAAAAAAATGGTATAATCAGAGCGAAAGAGGCCACAGAGTAATTTGCTCTAAAGTCACAAGCAAAAGCCAACATCAATGTTAACCCAGCATGTTCCTACCTCAAGGAGCAGCTCAACTTACATGTCATGCCTTAAGTCTCGAGTGCCAGGCACAGCCCTTTAGTAATTCATTGGAATGCCTTAGTTGGTGCCGGCAAAAGCTTAAAGTTGGAATAATACATCAGCCACCAACTATAATAGCACTCTCTTACATTTGAGGCTAATGACATCATTGTGTAGCCAAAATTTTCAAATCTAAAATATCTTCCTTTTCGGCTTCCTTTTAGCTGTCTCTACAACTACTGATCTCTACATAAATCTTAGGTTAAAACCACTTTCTGAGCCAGATGTCACTAAGGCTTGTCCCATGGTTGTCATGCTGACACTCCGCGCCAACAGACCCAGTAATCCAACCTTTTTTTTTTTAATCTTTTGGCACAACAGTTATCCAACTTTCAAAGGCCGGTCCTGTCCACCATCTTCCTATCCTTTGGAGTCCCACTTTCCCCGGGTTGAAGGCCACTGGTTTTCACTTTTTTATCCCAAAAAAGGCCACCAAATTCTCTGGCTCCATTCCACAAGTCATACGCGGATTCCCCCGCCTGCGCCACTACAACAGACGACAAATTGGGAAGGACACGTGGACATTTCCCATCCTCCACGTTGCATCCACACGAGCCAATCAAAAAAAAAAAAAAAAATCCATTAATTCCCTAATAAATACCTTTTCTATTTATCTTTCTCCCAAATCTCCAGTTACTTAATTAGAAAACGAGAACTAAAATCCCAAAAAGAAAAGAAAAAAAAATCCATCAGCAAAGCATTATAATTAAGTTATTATTACAGGCACCCGCCGGTCACCGGACTTCACCAGTGCTTGGCCTGGAAACCGCCTTTATTCCGCATGAAGGAATTTTTCGGCTTCGGTATCTCATGGATATCCATCACCTGAATGGTCCGTTGCTTTTTCGCTTTTCCCCCAAATTTACAAAAAAAAAAAAAAAAAGAAGGGAATTTTAGTACATAATTAAACAGCATAAAATTCCAATAAACCCAAAAAAAAAAAAAAAAAGAATAATCAACTACCGTTTTGGGCTTCTTGGTAGTTTTCATGGAGACGTCTTCTCGCGGAAGCGAGTCTCTCGGCATCCAGCAGGCTGTCCTCCTTGGCCTTAATTAGATAAATTTAAATGATAATTAGATAAGTTTAAATGATTTTCGTTTAAAAGGTTTGATAACAAAATAGCAAAAAGAATTAATTTCTTTACAGCTGGAGAGGGTGCTGAAGGCGGGGAGGGGTGGTTTGGCTTGGCGGGAGCTTCCTTCCGCGGGGCGGGCTTCGCCTTCGGCTCCACTAATTCCCCGCCATTTCTCTCAGTGCTCGCGTAACCATCTGCTTCAAAGCCAACGCTTAGTATTATTATTATACATTAATCAAAAAACATTTTTACCCCCCAAAAAAAAAGAGAATCCCATTACTTACTGTGAGGATTTGTTGAGTAACCGAATTCTGGAGCCTGCAATGACAAAATAATAATAATAACAAACATTCAGATACCAGAGAAAGCAAATCAGATTTAGAAATTTTATAAAGAATTGAGTACCTGTTGGTGCCCGTTTTGATTGTTATTTTTTACAGGGATTTGCTGTGGCGAGTCTCCATAAGCTGCAATCCATTTGCATGGGAAATTAGACACAGTTGTTTTTTTTTTTTTTTTTTCTGTCTTTTTTTGGGGGCGAGGGGGGATTGAGTTTGGTGACCTACTGATATAAGCAGCGTCGCCGGCGGAATTCGATTTCACCCACTCGTCTACGAGATCTTTCCACCTCCTGGGGACCAAATTGGAAAAGAGGATCACAAGCCTTTCTTCAAAACTTCTTTCCAAAAAAAAAAAAGAAAGAAAGAAACTGGTTTTTGGTATACAAAAAACTGGCTTTTTCTTTAATTATCATCGTCGTCACCTGACGAGCTGCTTAACCAATTGCCGTACTTCCGCGGAGGGATGCTTCCGGAATCCGTTCACAATCCTTCCTATATCCGTTTCCTGGGATGCACACAAAGAAAAATAAAAAGTATGTTGTAATTAAATTATGAGACATAAAGTCCTTAAAAGAAAAGAAGATAGGATTTATTTTTGTTACCTTGAGAGCCTGGAAAGTAATCTCCATGTCTGCAAGATTTTGCAGCAGGCTTACCAGAGAATCCTCCGACTGTTCCAACCAAAACAAAAATATTCTGCTAAAAATATCCTCTCTCTTTTTTAAAAAAAATAGAAAATGAAAAGAAAAAGAAATATAGAGAAGGAAGGAAGGAGATGGACCTGATCGGGATCTTCTAGAAAATCTTTAATAGCCAAGATCTTGGTCTGCTCGTCGATCGGACGGTCATCATCCCTCCCATAGTCTTGTCCTTCTCTCTCCTCACCGTTCATCGACGGCGGCGACCGCGTCGCCGCCCGTTTCCTGGCCGCGGGGCTCATACTCCCCTTCCCCTCCGCTCCCCCTCTCGATTGGCTCCCCGCCTCCCGCCCCGCAGCTCCGCCGCCGCCACCGGCGGCGGGAGCGCAGCTCCCGCAGCGATCCACCGTCCTCGGCCGCGTCGCGTAGAGGCGCTCCACGATCCCGTCCCGCCGCGCCCTCAGCTCCTTGCCATGATCCCGGGCAGCTACATCGATCGCGGCCTCGATTAGCGTCCACAGATCCACGCCCGTGCTCCTCATCACCCTTCTCAAATCCTCCGCATCCATCGCCGTCGCCCCGGATCGTTCCTTCGGATCCTTTTCCTCCGGATCTGAAATCCTTAACACGCTTCCATTTCTCCCATCCAATCCACCATTCCAAAATCCAAATCCGAAATCTAGCGTTTGCGCATCACTGTCCCATCCAATCTGAACTCGCACAAAAACAAACAAAAAACCAGATCTCTCAGGAACAAAACGCTGACAAATTCCAACAATAAATCCCCGAATTCCTCATCGAAAAGGCCATAGATATTTCTTCTTCCTTTTTGGATGGAGATAGATATGAGAGGAAGCACCCAATAGCGAGGAGAATATAGGATTAGAGACTATAGGATATATTAGTTTATTATATAAACTTCCATTATATTTTAGGTGGAGTTATTATTATTATTATTATTTTGTAGTTTTTTTTCTATAAGAGACTGAGGAGGGCTGACTTCTCTCTCTTTTCTTTTCCTTTCTTTTTTTTTTTTTTTTTTTTCCCTCTTGGGCGGTGCTATCTCCGCCTTAGAAGACGACAGAAGGGTCTTGGCTCGCTCTCCTCAGCCCTTCCTTTCCGGGAAACGGAGACGGAGAAAAAGGGGTCGGGGAGGGAGCCGAGAAGGGGAAAGAGGGGAATCTAAGAGTATTTTTTTTCCGCCTCGTGATTAATTTGTTTCTTTCTATTCTATCTTCTTTCGTTGAGCATATTCGGAATATTTTTTTTTTGCTTTCCTTCTATGTGGCTCGTTTTGGGGCTCTGCCCCGCCGTTAAGTCCAGCCTTTGCGGCGTTGGCATCTCTCGCTCTGTGGGCCCGCGGAAACGGACGGCATCCAATCGGCGGACTTTAGAAGCGACGCTTTCGCTGCGTTTACTGTGGTCTGCCTGGAGTCTGGATGAGGATGAGGAAGGCGACGCGAAGGCACGTGGCGGGATCTCCTTTGCAGCAGTTGATCGACCATCTGACGGCTATTAGTGTCAGATACACTCGTGAGCTGGCAGTATCAGTTTATCGGATCATATGCCATCAGGGACCCACCAGTGGTTCCTTGTCATCTCGGGAAGAGTCTCCCATTCTTGTTACCCCAGGATCCTACTTTCGGTGATGGTGTAATCTAATAAGATTGGAGTGGATTTACTGCTGGATTCCTAGGTTGGAACTTGGAATGGTCATTTAGGTACGGTTCCAATCAACTCCGCTTTCTTCCAGCACGAATTTTGTGGAAGAAATAAAATGATCTCCATGATCTTTCTTCCTAGAGACCAACAGGCAGAACTTTAGGCTGGAACCTGGAGGAACCCCAAGGAGATTGCATGCTGCATTGGTTAAGATGTTTGATTCCTACAAGATATTCATGCAAAAATATCTAAACAAACCATGAGCAGAAAACAGGCATAATATTGGTTGGTGTTTATATTTTTCAAGAAAATTGCAAGGTTGAACCTCATTTTCTTGCTTAAGATTCGTTTTTCCAAATAATTTTCACTTTTTTTTACCAAATAATAATAATAGAGTTTCATTTTTCTATTCAATGGTTCAACATATCTGTCTATTTTCTATGGCTGATATAATGCAAATGTGCCATTGTGGTTGCTTTTAAGCTGGCATGTAGTTTTGAATAGCCCTGTTCGACAGACATTCTCAATTTGATTCACATTTTTAGGTATAAAATGTGATTTTCTATAGCTTCACGAGATAATGCCCTTCTAGTCTTTGTGTATGTACAGTGGTCATACCATAACTGAGCAAGCGTAACCCCACTCGATTTGAATTGGACATGCCATGATTTCCATAGTTGTCATAGAAACCATTTATATAGGTTTGAGTTAGCTGTATATTTGTTTGCCTTTTTTTTTTTTTTTTTTTGGAACATTAGAAGATCAGCATGCCAGGAAAACTTGTCTACTGATATAAAGCAGCAACAAGCTTAATGGTTAGGTTTAACAATCATGTAGAGGTGCCACTTGTAACAATCCGGATCGACCTCATCTAAAAAAATGAATTAGAAGATATTATTTGGATCCTTTAGTCTTGTATAAGTATCTTAAATTTTTTTAATGAATAATCAATGTGAAACTAAATACACATCTACAAGGATCCTCACTTTCTCTCCTAATTTATGCTTTCTCAATCTCATTGAGCTAAGGATTTAAATTTATGCAAATCTACTTATCTCGTGGTCAGTCTTAATGAATCCGCATCGCAATGTCTCCTAATCCACATGACCTATGAGCTGGGTTAGCTATGATATTATTTATAACAATTCAAGATCTTATCCAAAAAGATTCGTTGAAGGTATTATGTAGGCTTCTTGATTCTTGTATAAGTGTCTAAAAGTTTTTCAACAAATAACTGATGTAGGACTAAATATATGTCCACATGGATTCTTACATCATCGATGTCAAATATAGCCAAAAACGAGGAGGATAATAATAGTATGGGTTCGGATGTCTTGATCTTCAAGAATTTTTGCCGTCGTCACACTATTTTTTTGAAAGCAGAAGAGCTAAAATGTAGCTGTGGCTGGTGATTAGTCTACTACCATGGGTAGACTAGAATTTTACTAGAAAATTAAAATATAAAATTTAAAGAGTAGAAGAAATGATAGAGGCAAAATCCGTTTGATTTGCTAATCGGGAGATATCAAGGGTCTTCCCTTAGGATCGTAATTTGATATTTATAAGTGGTTCTCATTAACTACTGGCACTACAAGAATATTTAATATTAGTTTTTATCCCACGCATTGCACGTGAGTTATAAAATCACATAAGTTATTATTTGAAAAAAAATAAAGAGTTATAATAATAATAAGGTGCATTTAATATATGGCAGGTTGAGAGCTCTTAAGAGTTTAATAGAATTTTAAATGAAAATAAAAAGAAAAAACATGAGAGTTGAAGGCCTCTTAAGAAAATGAAATGGTCAAGCTCATTTAATATGGCTGGTTGAGAGTTCTCAGGAGTCTAATAGAATTTCAAAAAACCACACCAGCCCATTATTTTCAATATTTTAAATAACTTTTAAGTATTTTCAATACTTTAATTAATAACATAATATTTATGTCGCTCTATGTTGGTGTGGCATAATGGAGGTTGATATTATGCCAGACGGCATGAAGAGGTGAAATTTTTTTTGCTTATGTGGATAGACTAGATTGGTAACATAGTTTTTTTCACTTTTTACTTTCATATATATATATATATATATTAGATTAGCGACGATATTAGTGATAGAAAAAAATTCTATCGCTAATAACATCTTTTAGCCACCACAAAATCAATCAAAAATATTACCTTCATTAATATTATTAGCGACAACAGTTTAATTATTAGCAATGGCAAAAGCCATCTTTAAAAGTATTTATATTTTTTATTTTTTTATAGTATTTAAATATAAAATAATTATTAGCGATGACGAATTGGGATTATTAACGATGAAAATCTTATCAATTTTTTTTTAAAATTTTAATAATAATTTAAAAAATAATTTTTTTTGAAAATATTATTAGCAATAGAATTAGAGACAGTGATACTTTTCTGTGACTAATAATCTAAAAACTTATTTGGATTCAATTTGAATCCAATTCGAATCCGATTCAAATCCGATGTCAAACCAAATTTAATTAGACTTTGAATTCAATTCTTATTTAGATTATAAAATTCAATTAGCCTCAAATTAAGTCAAAATTAATTAAATTTAATTTAATTTAAATTAAATAAAAAAATAATTTTTAATTTGGGTTCAATTCGAATCCAATTTGAATCCGATTCTAATCTAATTTGAAATTCTGTCAATCCTAATTCAATTAGATTTTGAATCCAAGTTCTACTTGGATTGTAAAATTCAGTTATTTTCAAATTAAGTCAAATCTAATTAAATTTAAACTAATTTAAATTAATTAAGAGAAAATAATTTTCAATTTGGGTTCAATTCAAATTCAATTCAAATCCGATTCGAATCCAATTCGAAATCCTGTCAAACCTAATTCAATTAGATTTTGAATCCAAGTCCTAATTAGATTATAAAACTTAATTATCCTCAAATTAAGTCAAGCTTAAATAAACTTAATCTAATTTAAATTAATTAAAAAAATATTTTTTAATTTGGATTCAATTTGAATCCAATTCAAACTTGATTCAAATCTAATTCGAAACCCTGTCAAACCTAATTCAATTAGGCTTTGAATCCAAGTCCTACTTAGGTTATAAAATCTAATTAGCCTCAAATTAAGTCAAACCTACTTAAATTAAATTAAATTTAAATCAATTAAGACTTGATTCATGATTCAATTTGAATCAAATTCGAACCTGATTCAAATCCAATTCGAAATCATGTCAAACCTAATTCAATTAGACTTTAAACCCAAATCCTACTTGAATTATAAAATTCAATTAGTCTCAAATTAAGTTAAATCCAATTAAATTAAATGTGATTTAAGTTAATTAAGACTTCATTCATGATTAAATTCGAATCCAATTTAAACTCGATTCGAATCCAATTCAAAATTCTATCAAACCTAATTCAATTAGGCTTCAAATTCAAGTCCTACATGAATTATAAAACTAAATTAGCTTCAAATTAAATCAAATCTAATTAAATTAAATCTGATTTAAGTCAATTAGGACTAGATCCATGTTTCGATTCAAATCCAATTCGAATCCGATTTGAATCCAATTCGAAATCTTGTCAAATTTAATTCAATTAAATTTTGAATCTAAATCTTACTTGAATTATAAAATTCAATTAGTGTCAAATTAAATTAAACCTAATTAAATTAAATCTGATTTAAATCAATTAGGACTTGATCCATGATTCAATTCAAATCTAATTCGAACCCAATTCAAATCTAATTCGAAATCTTATCAAATCTAATTCAATTAGGCTTTAAATTCAAGTCCTACTTGAATTATAAAATCCAATTAACCTCAAATTAAGTCAAGTCTAATTAAGTTACATCTAATCTAAATTAATTAGGACTTGATCTATGATTTAATTTGAATCTAATTCAAATCTGATTCGAATCCCATTTGAAATCCTGTCAAATTTAATCAATTAGGCTTTGAATCAAAGTCCTATTTAGAATATTAAAATCTAATTAGCTTTAAATTAAGTCAAGCTTAATTAAATTAAATCTAATTTAAATCAATTAGAACTTGATCCATGAATTAATTAAGTCCAAAAATTTAATTAAACCCATTAATGATTCTTAACCACCCAAAAAATGATCAAGGAGAAAAAAATTTTTAATATTAAAATTTAATACTAAAAAAAATAATAGTATTAGCGATGACATTAGCGACAGAATAATTTACCAATGCTAATAATTTTAAAAAAATATTATTTTAAAAATTTTTAAAAAATTTAATATTAAAATTTAATATTTAAAAAAATTAATAGTATTAGCGACAGCAAATGGGTATTAGCGACTAAAACTGTCGTCGCTAATATCTTAGCACGTAAAATGGAGTTTTATCGATCGTATTACTGATGGCCATTACCGTCGGCAATAGTTCGATTAAAAAACACCTTGAGCCCATCGGAGAGAAAAAAAATACTGTGCTTATTCTCCTCCTTCCTGCGAATTCCCTCTCATTCTCCTCTTTTCCAACTTTTCCTACCTCGCCGGTGCCTCCTCCTGACCGACTGCGACCACCCTCCCTGGTGCATCCTTCCCAGTATTTCCCGCTCCCGTGCGTCCTCCTTTCCGACATCCCAACCCCGTCAGCGCCTCCTACGTCATGGCCTCGAGCCTGTTGCCCCGACCGTGCCTCACCTGCGGTCGCTCCAACCTCGTCGGTGCCTCCTATGTCGTGGCCCCGAGCCAGTCGCCCCGACCCCGCCTCACCTATGGCCGCCCCAACCCTACCGATGCCTCCTATGTTGTGGCCTCGAGCCAGCCGCCCCGGCTCTGCCTCACCCATGGCTGCCCCGACCTCGCTGGTGCCTTCTATGCCATGGCCTTCAGCCAGCCGCCCCGGCCCCACCTTGTCTGCGGTCGCCGCAACCCCACCGGCACCTCCTATGCCATGGCCCCAAGCTTGCCGCCCCGTCCCCACCTCACCCATGGCCGCGACCCCGACCCCTCCAGCGCCTCCTACACCGTGGCTCCGAGATCGCTGCCCCGACTCCACCTCTCCTGCAGCAACCCTAACCCCACCGGCACCTCCTACGCTGTAGTCCCGAGCCTGCTGCCCCAACCCCACCTCACCCGCAGCCACCCGCATCCCGTCGATGCCTCCTATGCTGTGGCCTTGAGCCAGCCATCCTACCCATGGTCGCCCCGACCCCGTCGGTCGGACCCTACGGCCCTTGCTCTGCTGCCCCTAGCCCGTGGCCCCGACCCTGCAGCCCCAACCCCGCGGCCTCGTCCCCGCACCAGCGCACCTACTATTGTAAGTATTAGCGATGGCAAGGACTGTATCAATTAGATGCATGGGACTTGGGGTTATATTATGGCTATTTTTTCTTCTTCCCATATGATGTCTTAAAGCTGATGGATGCCTATAGGTTTTGGTTGCTATTTTCTTATGATTGTCTTCATATTTTTCTTGATGATGATCCAAACTAAATAGATATTGAAGAGACTGGCCTCTTTTTCTTCTTCCTATATGATGTCTTAAAATTGATGGGTGCCGATGGATTTTAGTTGCTATATTCTATGGTTGTCTTCTTTTTTTTTTTGATGATGATCCAAACTAAATGGATATTGAAGGGACTGATCTTTTTTTCTTCTATCTATGTGATGTCTTAAAGCTGATGGGTGTCGATGGATTTTGTTTGCTATATTCTTATAGTTGCCTTCTTATTTTTTCTGATGATGATTCAAACTTAATTAATGGATATTGAAGGGAATGGCTCCACAGATTGCTATGGGCTCTTTTTCTTGTTTCCATATGATATCTAAAACTTGATGAGTGGCGATGGATTTTATGTCATTTTCGAGGACAACAGAAGATTTTATGCAATGAGAACTGATCTCTTCTTCTACATGTTCAGAGTCCTACATCTTTTTTTCTCCCTTTGGGAGGTCATTAGCCTTGGAGAAGTAACTTGCTACTACACTATGATCTGAAACTTGTCTTTTCTTAAACACCCCCACAAATAGTAATTTCTTTGGAATCTTACTAGTCTAGAAAGTCATGGACTGGGGCTCTACTTGCTTAAATATCTATTATTTTTACTAGATCAACTTGATGCCTCTAGTAATGTTATCTCTGATCTGCAGTAGATGATGCACCACAGTAGACCTATCCCTAAATCTGCCAATCGATGTCGATCAGAGAGATCAGATGTTATGTAAGATTGTTAGTTAGCATCTACAATATATCAACAGAAAAATGATTCTCATCCAGCAGTACATGATAATATGTTGGTCTGTATGGCTATAAAGATAGAAGTCAGACTCCGTTGGATGACAAATAATTGTGATAAGTTGCCTTTCATCGAAGAAGAACTACTTCTTACAGAAACTAAGATGCTCGAAAGGGAACTGAAATCGTACATCATCAAGATCTGGGCAAAAGTATCCTATTGATGCAGTCAAGTATCTTTTTTCTGATTTATGTTACGAACTAATATTACTCATTTTTTCTTTAGTCATAAATTATGCACGTTACCTTTATGAACGTGATACAAAATTAAGGTATCATGATATACAGTTAAATAAATATGATACATAGTTATTTTATTTTAGTACACAGTTAATACAATATGATACATAGTTATTTTATTTTCAAAGATTATAGATCATATCTTTCTGAGATCGGAGCCATCACAGTCGAGGAGAGAGCATTGAAGGAGAGAGCTCTCATGCGCCAGCTCACATGGTTCTGCGGCACATATGCCATATGGTAAACTCTAATATTTTAGTTATTCTAAGCCAGCGATCTCAGAGCCTCTTGAATGCCATCTGTGATACGATCATGGAGCTTCTCTAAGATCCGCAGCTGCACGACCGACTGGGCTCGTCATTTCAACCATCACATCAGATAATTATATTACTAAATCTTTTTACTTATTTTAAGTTTTCATATTTAGAAGCTTCATATATTTAGGTTTGAATCTAGAAAGAAGATTTAGGGACTAAAAATTCAATCTAACTATCCAATCGATGGGTCAGAGATATCTATAGCTCCGTATCATCGAATGAAATGTATAAAAATTATCTGTTTGAAAATTGAAGGAGTATATCGAAAGATACACCTCCATATTGAAAGATACACATCCATATTGAAACATACTAATATTATTTTATTTTTTTCGTTACAGGATGCTGGGACATCCGGCTCTCATCCACCAGCTGCTGGAGAGGAGCAGAAGGAGGAGGTGGACAACGATGAGGATCAAACCTAATTTTTTTTTGATATATTATATTTTTTTATACTGCTTGTAAAAAAATTATATAATTTATATTTTTAATATAATATAATTAATTTTTAATTTTTGATTGTCATATTATCTTTGGATTTTAATTATAATAGGTATTAGGAACCATAATTCATTGTGATTAATCAAAACATATTTTAAAAAATATTATTATTAATTTTTTTAAAAAATAAATTTAATTATTAGCGATGACTTATTAGCGACGGTATTAGCGACGGAAAATACTGTTGCTAATACTTATTAGTGACGGCATTAGCAACAATAATGCCATCGCTAATATTTTTTAAAAAAAAATTACTTAATTTAAAATTTTTTAAAAAATTAGAGATGACATCAGTGATGGTAAATACCGTCGTTAATATTTTTTATTTTTTTTTTAAATTTAATTTAAAAATTAAAAATAATTAGCGATGAATTTTTTTCATCACTAAAGCCATCGCTAATAGGTTTATTAGCTATGGTTAGGGTTTTTGTCGCTAATAAAAGTATTTAGTGACTAAATTTTTTTAGATTGACTATTACGATGGAATTAGTCACGATGAGATTATTAGCAAACAGTATTTGGACTATTAGCGACAGCAACTAGCCATCGCTAATAGTCTAAATTCTTGTAGTGTGTGGTGGGTATCACTATTTTATTTTTTATGCTTATCATTATTGATTTGCATCGTGTGGACTACTATTGTCATGCATGATAGGTATTCCCACTACTCCTATATTCTGAGTAGTTATAACACTCCTATGTTTTGTGTAGTAATATGTGTAGTGATAAGATATGTGTAACTATCCCACTCTTTTCATATTTTTTAGATAGTGATAAGATAGGATAGGTATAACTATTTGTTGATTTGTGCCATATGACCTACTATGCAGGACAATCACTTTCGTTCTGCTATTGTATTCTGAATAGCAGTTTCCTCCATATCAAGTAATGGTAATAACTGGTTAGGTATTTTTTGGCATTTGCTTTATAAAAAACCCCATCCTTATAGGGATGTGCAAGTAGACCGATCAAATTACAAAAATGATCTGAATCGCTAATTTCAATTTGGTTTGGATCATTTTTTCATCTTTAATTTGGTTTCGATTCAAAATTTTAGAAACCAAAAAATCGATTCAATTTTATTTTCAATTTTGAAAAGCTGATTTAAACCGAACCAACTTATATGTGCGTGTATTATTTGTATAAACCACTACCAATTTATTTATATTTTGCCTTAGCCCCAACAATTCATTACTTCTATATTTAGTCCATCCCAGAAACTATCCATTTAGCCCATCTGATAAGCTGCTCATGTAGCATAGTTAGAAAAAGTTAAAATAGATAGTAGCCCGTTTAGTCCATCCTATAAGCTGCTATTTGATATAAGCCAAATTGTCTACAACTTGATAAATCGAACCGAATGGAAACCAATTTTTTTGTTTGGTTGAATTGATTTTTCTCTGTGGTCGGTTCGGTTTTAGTTTTAGAATACCATTTCAAGTCGGTTTGGGTTGAAAATTGATCTCAAATAGATCCGAACTAAACTATATACACCTTTACATCCTAAGCCTATAACTTTCGCCATCATTGATCCACACCACATTCATTCAGTTTTGCACCCTTAACGTATCAATCAAAGTTGGTCTAGATATAGTGTAAAGGTTTTGCTAGAACTCTTTTACATTATTTCATAAAAAAGTGGGAGACATCTTGACCATCCAATAAGTGAGGATATTTAAAAAATTTTGCCCTTCGTAAGTTAGCAGCCTGTTGAATAGATTACCAATTTTCTTTTTTATTAATTTTTTAAATAAATAATTTAATAATTTCTGTTCTGACTTGCTAAACTGAGTCGGAACTAAAGCTGACAAGTTAGATCTAAAGCAGATTCGATTGAGCCTCTCTTTTTCTAACATTTCCAAATAAAAATATTTAATATTTTTTTTCATCCCTTCATCTCCATCCCAACTAAAACCCTCTTCACTTGCCTCCCCCTCATCATAACAATGGCTCCCTCCTCCCCATCACCCCCCTCTATTCAACATCAATACCACCACGGCTGATACGTCCATCCTCCTTGCTATCAAATCCATCCGACTACTCCTCCTCTACTTTGATCCAAGCCTATTGATGCTAATTTTCTTGCTTGATCCTCCAACCCCTCCTTCTCCTCCACCCTTAGTGATGATTTAGACCCAACCCTTATCCCCTTCTCCTCATTAGTGATAACCTAGTTTCTGGATGCCTCATGCCTCGACACCATCATGTGGCACCATTGTAGGCAATATCAGCATCCCTCACCTCTACTTCCATGCCTTTAGTCTCTTCCTTAGTCCTCCTCCAAGCTCCTTTCCTCTGGCCACTTTCCCATGAACTTTATCATTTCCTGACCCTCATTGCCGCCCACCAAGCATCGAGCACCAGGGCTAGTGCTTATGACTGCATGAGCTAGAGGCTCTTGGAAGATGGTCTAGCTAGCATTGGGTTTCATCCATGATGGATTGACTAGATTATGGCATGTGTTTGAAGCTCATCTTTTGCCATTTTGATCAATGGGATGCCATTAGAGTACTTCTGCTCCACTGTAGGGTTGCGCCAAGGTTGTTCTTTGTCATCCTATCTTTTTATTATTTATGCTGACGTTCTTTCAAGAGCTCTTCGCGCTGCATCCCTGGGGTTGGTCCAGGATCTCTATGTACCTACCCCGAGGGTCCAGTCGATGTCACACTTTCTATTTGCAAATGATTACCTATTGCTGGGCCAGGCTACAATCTGGAGTGCTATCGATTTCAGGAGGATCTTAGAGGAAAACTGTAGTGCCTCAGGTTAGTAGGTGAACCCCTTCAAGTCAGTTGTCATCTTTAGCCTCAGCTGTCATCTTTAGCCTGAATATCTGGTGAACTTGCGGTATTTGATTAGGAGCAGATTGGGTGTGGCTGAGCATAACAGAGCTTTTCAGTATCTGGGGGTTCCTATCTCTAGATGTAGGCTAAGGAGGGCCGACTGTGAGGGGGTGGAACGGAAGGTCTAGGAGGATTTGGAAGGCTGGCGATCTCGGGCTCTCTTGATGATGGATAGGATCATATTGGTATAGTACGTTCTTTTCTTTATGCCTGTCTACTTGCTTTCAAATGTTATCTTACCCAAGGCCCTTATAGCACAGCTTGAGCAGTAATTTCAGAACTTCTTGTGGGGATCGTGTCTTGACGGTGGGGGTGATGTGCATCTTTTGGCTTGGGATGTAGTTTGTCAACTGTTAGGAGAGGGTACTCTCGATATTTAGTCCTTGGTTAGGAGGTGGGAGCTAGGCCCTGATCGCTCGACATGCTACAAAGTTGTTGCATGATCCTGAATCTATGTAGAATTTGATGATGAGAATGAGGTGTGGCATGTGGTCGACTAGTGGCATGATACAGGTTAGCCAGAGTGCTTCATCTCTATGGAAGGAGATCTATATGCGAGCTCCTGATGTGATCCCTCAGACTAGATGGGTGGTGGGGGATGGTCGGTCTGTGAGCATCTTGTTCGATTCTTTGGTGGCTGATATGCCATTGGCTAACATTCATTAGCAATCAAGTCTTTGAATCAATGAGGGTTTGTGATCTGCTACATACTGATGGCGACGGCTGGAACATTGAGGTTGTGATCAGTCTCCTGGGGGAGCAGTTAGGTTGTTTAGTGCTTTTGTTGGCTATCCCTCTTCATCGAAGCACAGATGTCAGGGTCTGGAGATGTTCCTGTAGAGCAAAGTTTTTTATGGCCGATCTCTACCGGTTATATCAGCAGGTACCCATTAGACTCCTGAAAGGTGGTTGGATCTGGAAGCTTGAGATGCATCCAAGGAAGAGTCTCTTCCTTTGGAAGGTAGTCTGGAGATGACTTCCAATCAAAGTCACTCTTAGAAGGAGAGGTACGGATATCCAGTCAGTCTGCTCCTGTTGTGCTATGGAGGAGGAGATGTTGGCACATTCACTCTTCTGGTGTCCACAGGCCAAACAGATATGGAGGCCGACTGGACTTCACCATCAGATTGAACAAGTCGAGGATCCTATTGGGGCTTTCCTAGATATGTTGAGATCGAGAGCTAGGGCATTTTATATTGAGATGTAGTCATCAATGTAGCTTATATTGCCCAACACATCTGGTTAGTCAGAAACAGCCTAGTGCTTGAGTTAAGAAGGACATTGGCACGATTTATTTTGGAGAAGGCCCTTACCTTATTAGCAGAGATGAGCAATTTAGCCTCAAGGCCTTCAGCGATCTGGGACTCCCACCTTGCTCTTGTAGAGAACCGATGGGTATTTATTATTTGGGAGCCCCCTTCGGCAAGATACCTTGAGGTCAATTTTGATGGAAGTGTCCAGGGTAGGTTGGGAGGCACAGCTTTCGTGACCTGTGGGCCTGGCTCTAGACTGATTGTGGTGGGAGGTTGCCAACTATTTGAGCCTACAGTGCTCAGGGTGGAGCTTCGGGCCGTGTGAGCTGGAATTATTTATGCTTAGAGGACCCTGCATATGGATCACATTGGTATTAAGGGTGATTCCACCACGGTGGTGTCCTGGATTCAGAGATGCATGTAGGGGGCTATTTTACATCATCTCCTTCGAAATATTTTTATTCTGTTATCTGGGTGTGCAGGTCTCTCCATCAGGCACATATTTCGAGAGGCTAATATGGCAACTGTTTGGGTTGCGATCTATGTTGCGGAGCATTTGAGTGATTTTTTGTGGATTGATTTGGGAATGATTCCTAGGCCTCTTAAGAATTTTTTATTTTTAGATTATCTCGAATGTATTCATACAAGATTTGTTTAAATGATCCGCTATTATAAAAAAGCGGGGGGGGGGGGGGGGTGGAGAAATGCATCCGAAAAGAGCCCTTATATTTCTATATAATCAAAGACTTGTCACTCATTTGTATATAAAAATGATCATGAAGTTTGATAAAATTACTGTATCAGCCATGCACTTAACTAGCTAAAATTGGTTGCTGATGGACAAATTCAAGCCATCCATACTGAATTAAATGGCCAAGGATAGGATAGTAATCAAAGGACAAAAATGCCTTTTGAAGTACCATAGCAAAACCCACAGTGTAAATAATACATGATTGCAAGATTGTACAATCTCATGCAAAATGATGTTGGAAATGTATTTTATGATGATAATTTAGGCAAAAAAACTCTATTGTTTTCCCCCTCATCGCAATTGAGCATTGCAAACATTTTCATTTGAAGGTATGTTGATTTTTTCAATCATTCTTTTATTTTCAAATTTTTAAAGCATTTGATTTTAAAATATATCTCTACAATCATACTAATGTATCTCATTTTTAAAGATGAATTATTGTTGTGAGAATTTTTCTAATTATGGACTGTCATTAATTAATTAATTATTTTATTTTATTTTATTAAAAATGAACTAATTATATGATCTAGGTTGATGGATATGCATGTAAGCCTAATGTTGTTAGTGATCCTTGTGTTTTGGGTGATGCAGACCTTATGTTGGATGGTGTAGTTGGGACGATACAGCGTAGGTCTAAACCCTACTTGAGCTCATGATGGAAGGGTCTATTAGGGTTTCTTTTTTGAATGGCTAGATCTCCTCTCTACTTCTTATAAATACCATGAGATTAGTTCTCAGGCTTACCCCATCGAACAGTTGCCTATTGAGAGAAAGCTAAGGAGAAGGATTTGGCCTTTGGTGTTTATCTGAGCATTTAAGTTTTGAGAATCAATGGTGAATACAAATACGCATCTATAATTTTGTATTCTAATCTTTTGCATATAATCTTAGAAAAAATCCTTACAATTGGTTTCAGAACTTGGTATTATTGTAGAAGGTTAGAATCAAAAAAGGGGCGGGGGGCGGGGGGGAGAGAAGAAGATGGATGGATCTTCCTGTGGTCATCCTTTTTTTTCTTCTTCTTTCCATCGCTGTTGGGGACCTGCTCCAGTGGCCACTGAAACGAGCAGTAGTAAGTTTTGCCGAGTTCCTAGCGGGATCTATGGATCCAAACAATAATAATAATCATAATAAATATAAGGGGTGGCAAAAGAAAGAAAGAGGGCTGGCGGTTCTTTCCTGCCATGCTCTCCTTCTCTTTTTATGGCCGCCCCCACGTGCAGTCATCCGACACAATGCCACCTGCAGCGACCGACGCTGGTTCCTCCCCATCGAGCCCGATCTTCTCCTTCCTCACATCAAACAAAAAAAAGGAGAATGAGGCCACCAGCTCCTTCACACCGTGCCTTCCTTCTTCTCTCTTGCTGCCACCTCAGGCTGTCGTCCGAGGAGACGACGGCGACTCCGACAAGTGGCAACACTAGACAAGACTAGCCGACCATTGGTTATCTAAACAAAAAAAAATATAAAGACCATTGGATCTCAATAGATCGATGGTTTTCCCTTGATTGCCAGTAGCTACTGGCGGCTGGTGTTAGGGAGACGTTGGCGGCCCACTGATTGGCCGATTTTTGCCTCCCCTCTTTTCGTTACCTATCATAAGGGAGGAGAAAACCCAATATTGGGTTTCGGGTTTGGGTTTTGGGTTCGATCCGAAATCCGAACCCGATTTGATAATTTGGTTACATAGCCTTTTGCATTTTAGTCCCTGCAAAATATAAAATGTGATTTTAGTCTTCAATTATTTACATTTCAGTCCTTGTGACGTAATTCATTATATAAAGATCCTGTCTTATAGTTTAGCCCCTACTGAAGTTTATTATTTCATAATAGTCCTTCAAAACTTCAGTTTAATCTTTGAAAAGGGTTTATTTCTGATGATAGTCCACCCAAAATTTATTTTTTAGTATTTCTTTAATTATGTGATATAATATGCTATTTTTTGAAATATTTTTTAAGGCATAATAGCTTAAGAAATTATTTTGGCATGTGATGGACCCTATGATAATATGTACTTTCTCCAATTGTATGTATATATTACACTTAGCTTTCTTTTTGGGAGATAAATAGGATAAAATCTCATTATTTATTTAAGCTGTACAAATCTATTACTGTGATTTTGGAATGCGATATTATGCTGTAATGATCAATAGGATGCATGTTGTTAAGTATCTTATTCTAAACTTGATCATTTGTAGGCATACATGCGGTTAAAGTACATTGATTTGTGTTTATTTGGGTATTTAATTTTCTGTATGAATAATTTTATAGATTGGCATGAATATTTATCACCAAAATGGTTTATTTGTGTTAGTTCATGAGATTTTTCATCACGAGAGGGATATTTTCTAGTTATAACATATAATCATCTGCCCCAAGGGGGTTATTGTGTGTTTTAACTAGGGATTGTGTGGAGCATTGTGTTGCGAAAGTGCTCTAGCTTTCGAGGTCCGTCTGCCCAAAGGAGATAGATTTTTGAATGCTAGAATATTTCTTCTTGTGGCTTCATATGCAAAGCACTTATGCATATTACATATTCTGCCCAAAGGAGAATAGGTGATATTGTATCTGGATTCTTGTTTATCGCTTATGTTGTTTATGCATATGCTCAATTCACTAATGTTTAGCATTTTTGTTGTTTGATTGTATAGTCTTATTTAGTGTGAATAATAATAATGTTGTCATTGAGATCTTAACTGGATCAAATTATAAAAGGTGGAAGGAAGATATAGAATTTGTTCTTAGAATTGCTGATATTGACTTGACGTTACATGAGAATAAACTTGATGATCCCAATAATCTGAGTATATCTGAACAAAAGAATTATCTTATCAAATAGAAAAGTGTAATAGGCTTAATTTGATTGTGATCGTTGTTGTAGGAGATCAAAAAAAAAAAAATCAACTCAAACTATATAGATAGGATGAGTCGGGATCGTATCTTTAGAGATCAAAGGGTTGAGATGCAATTAACAAAGCAAAAGAGAGAGTTTGATTCTTAAAAGTCGGTAATATGTTAATAAAAAATAACTAATTTAAGTCAAAAATGAAATTGAGGGATATATATGATAAAAAGGCATCTTCGGATTTTTAGATGATCATAAACATAGATTTTGATATTTATTCTAATCTAAGCAATCAAAGTTCATGTTTGATTAGAAATCTTACAAGCTAACTCCTAGCATAGGCTATCTTGCCAAGTATGAATCATATCCTATCAAGATCATGGTCCATCTCATAAGTGTAGGCTATCCAATGATTAATTTGCATAGATCCTAGCAGGTTACGTAAATATAAAATCTCTAAATTAATTATCTATGCGGAGCATGGATCATATCCTATTAAGATCATAATCTATCCCACCTTTAAATAATTTATGCAAGAATCAAACATAAAAGAAAATAAAGATTGAAAGTATTTATTCAATTGTAAAGAATAGAAAACAACTACAGAAATTGATGTAAGGATAACTGTACTCCCTTACAAACTCAACCTTAGCCAAACATGGCTCCTGGATATATCTTCTAAAAGATTTGGAACTCTGTTACAGCACCTCCTCTTCCTGAAGTAATTTTTTTCTTCTCCACTCTCCCTTCAAATCCTAGAACAAAACTTAAAAAATAAAATCTACTGCCAACTGCCTACCATTCTCTATTGCTTCCGTTGTTGTTTTCTTTGTTTCCTGCAGCCCTCTTTTTATAGAGCAAAAAATTTGGCTAAAATCGAGTAGTAGTAGGCTTTCAATCGTGTTCAAACTTCTCAACCCACGTCGTCATTCGATTGAGATCAAACAACCCAAAATCTACTGCACACAGCCTCAGATCAAGTCAGTTGAAATCTTGATCGTTGGATCACTCCTCAGATTGATTTGGAGCCATTGGATCATGCAAGATCAGCTCCTGGTTTGTTCTCCCAATCGGCACAAATTCCAGCTATCCAATCATGCCTTTAAATCATTCACAGCCATTGGATCGCACAAATGAAATAAGCCACCACTGCTTGACATGGAACAGAGCTCCCTCAGCCATCCGATTGGGTGTGAAAACCTCTTCCAGTCGTTGATCAGCGCACAAGAAGGCTGTCCGATCGGTCCACTGTACATCGAGCGATCTGATGGGCCAGTTTGAGCTTGGTTTGTGGGTCAATTTGGATTGATTTTCAGCCCAATTCGATTCGGATTTGAGCCTCCTTTAGGTCTCCATTTGGGATCAATTTTGAGTTTGTTTTGTTCTCAATTTGAGTTATTTTAACCTACGAATGGGGCTCTTTGCATTGGCGATCATCTTTTCTGCAAAAGATAAATAGAAACATCAATTCTTAAAAAATAAAAATAAATTAATTTATAAATTGATGCTTTTATTACTATGTTTATAGTACTTATCACATCCTCTAACTTGAACTTTGCTTATCCTCGAGTAAAAAAAGAAATTAGTATTTGATACTGTCATACTCTGAAATGGATATTTTATCAAATAATTTTCTAAACAGTCTATTGATATTCAGAATAACATTGTTGAGATAGGCCATAAGGGTATTAATACTCACTAATATGGTGGTTAAATAAAGAATAAAAATTATTTCCAAGCCTTTTCTAGATCAATTCTTACTTTCATCTCCAAATTTTCTACTTTAATATAAACAAGTGCAAAGTAACTCTTGTTCCCTCCTCTCTTTTTTTTTTGATTGAAACAGGCATCTTCATATTGTCCACTTTTTGATGTGAACATCAATGCTTCTTGAGACAAAGAGGGTTGGTTACTCGATGGGAGACCAATGTTTAGAACTTGCCATTTTTTTATATTTTATGAAGGAATGTATAGATACTCCACTTGTGCTTATAAAAGGTGGATTCTTCTTTGATACTAGTTGGGAGAGTTAGAAATGCTAGAATGATTTCTGCTCTAGATTTAACCATTTATTAAGTTTTTTTAATACTTGATCCCTCGATGTCTAAAAAATTTTCTAGATAAATATCAATTCCTGTTTTAAAATTTACTTGATTCAACTCAAATCCAAGAAAATCATGTGCCTGAACACTAAATACTTATTTATTTCAGAACTTTAATTTTTTTTTATTACCCTTACCCCTCCAACTTAATTTTCATCATCCTCAATGGAGTAAGGAAAAATAGAATAAAGACACATAACTAAGGCAAGGAGAGATGTCACCTGACTAGGTGTGCTCGTGTATTATCGAATGATTTCATAAGGAGTGGTCTATTATTCCTATAAAAATAAAAATCACTGGAGCAGAGATTGATAAAAAGATTGGATTGCCTCCCAATAAGTGTTAAGTTTAACATCTTTGATCAGACGCTATGAGAGAATTCCACCTATAACCAACTTAGGTACGTCTCTCAGAGTTTCAAAAAGACAGGATCAATCAGGAGGCCTTATTATCATGACAGTAAAATATTCATGAAATATTCTACGATGATTAGCCCGGATCAATAGAGTTTATTGGGCAAGCACACTATACCAGGGTCTAAAAATATTAAAATCAAGAAGAGATGGTATTTGCTGGGTTGAGATCGGAGGTGATGGTTTAAATTTTTTTTTGATTATAGCCTGATCTACCCCAATCCCAATCTCAGATATGCTATGTCTTGGCATACTTCCTTTTCGATCTATAACCTGATATTTTTTGTAAATTAACATTAACTCTATCTCCATACATCATTTTAGTACTTTAGATAAATTTTGAAAGTAGTCCTCGAAAGTAGTGTCGAATACAAAAAAATTAGTCATAAAAATTTTGAAATTATTATCCATCATTTCAGCAATATCCCATCCGATAGCTTCTTTATATGCTTTTAGAACACCTACAAGTTGAGCTTCCTGATTAGAGATCACCAGTAGAATATCAATGGGTGTGTCAGGAAGTGGCTTCAATTCTAGAACAGTTGGTAATTCTAATAAGGGAGCTATTGGGGGGCTAGATAGTGGCTCATATTTTTTGATCTAAAATAGAGTGATTTTGAGAGAGAACGTATCTATTAGATCATTTACTTCTATAATATATCGATCTTCATCAAAATCGTCCACCCCAAAATGAGCCAGACAAGGATTTAACGAATCCTCAAAAAGAATTATAGGTGTAGCTTCCTCTATTGTATCATTCATTTGTGATCTTTGGGAGGTCTCAATTACTTCTATCATTTCATTAATTTATCCTCCCTTCCCGTTAGATGGAATTAGAAATTCTAAGATACTTGGGAATGGGACCATAGGTAGGTAAGATGATGATAGAATTGGTTCATCCTACCATTCTAATTCTTTTTTATATATTTCAATCTTAGTCAAATTATCTAAGTTGGTCCTTTTGGTTAAGCAGGATTGTTCTATGACCATTTCATTTTCGAGTGTCATAATCGACTGTTCAGAAAAAATTACCAGAATATTAAAATTTCTAGTCAGGTATGGTCCCTCAAAGTCATTCTCGGACTGACTAGGCAACTTTCTTTCCTCCTCCCGACTGAGTGTGAGTGCTAGCTTCTCTAGTTCTTTTAAGGATTGCATAGAAGTGTGAAGGGTTTGATGGCTAAGTTCTAGCTTGTCGAATGCTAGCTGAAATCTCTTTTAAAAAGTTGGGTCATAGTTAGTTGGAGAAGGTTGATATTGTGGGTAGGGCATATCGTAATAGGATGCGTCTATGAATATAGGTTTTTGTGTTATCGGGATAACCATTGGTTGTGATTTTTATAAAAAATTTGGTTGAACCCTCCAGTCTGGATTGTAGGCATTAAAGTATGGATCATTTTCTGATCTATAGGCCATTTGATTTTGATTTTGATGAATAAACTCAAAAAATTGGTATGCAGCTGGGCATTCACTCACAAAGTGAGTCGAGCTCGAACATATTGTGCAAACTTGTCGTGTAGGAAGAAAAGATGGAGAGAAAAGATATCTGATAGCCGTTAGACAATCTAATCCATGGGACTGCTCATCCAATCTATTATCGAGATCCATTTCGAATTGTTCTAATTATTTAGATATGAAATCAAAGGGTCTAGATCATAACAATCCTCTTCTGATTTTTTTTTTAAAGAATGAGAAGAGGTACGAGGGGAGAGAATTCTAAATATAAGAATCGAGAGGATCCTAGATCTAAAAGATAGGTGTGAAGAATTAGTTAATGTTTGATATTAATTAAAATTAAGTTAAACAAAAATAGACTCTTTATCCTAGGGTTAACCTAGATTTAGAGAGCTCCTGATTGTTCCAAGGTCACCTTCAGAAACTTCAAGTTCAAAATCAACTAACAAAATTGATCAGATAAGTGTAAGATTAGTAGGAGGCTCCCTATGCTTTCGTAATAGACCTAATTAAGTAATTACCATTCTTCAGGACTAAGTCTCTGAATCACTTTTCTAGACACCAATTGGTTAGTTAAAGTCAAATCCGATCCAATATTCCGGTTCTCTTGTCCTATTGAGTTCGAATTCTTTTGGGTTGACGTCTAATTGATTTTAAATTAAAGGCTTAGGTCAATATAATATGAAGGATGGTGGTTTTTGGACTAAAAAAAGATGGTGAAATTTTCATCTTATCTTGTTTAATTGGGTTAAGTGTCCATAAGATATTTTATGAATATGCAATACAAATAAAGCAGGATGTCCAAGCATAAGTGAAAAGTTTTTAAATTTTAATTTATTTTTCTATGTTAGTTAAGTATTATGATATATATATTTTATTTTTTTTCTGTTAGGTTATTTAAAATAAAAAAAATAAAAAGATATATTGTAATTAAGTTAATTAAATTTGAAGAGATTTAAAGAATCTAACTAAATGAAAAATAAATTATGCTAAGATTAAAAGACAGCTAGATAGCCTATAAATAGAGTAAGAAATCAAATATACTTTCAAAATAGTAAATTATTCTAAGCTATAAAAAATAATAAATTACTTACAATAATAAATAGTAAATTACTTATACAAAATAAGATAACTATTTAACTATACAAATAAAGTAATCTGCTTAAAAAGTAGCAAAGCAATATAAAATAAAAATAAGTACTAAAATAGTTTTTTCTTTTTTTATGCTTAATCAATACAACAGTGCCAATAAACTCCAGCAACGGTGCCAAAATTTGATCATTATTGTAAGCGGTCAAAAATAAAAATCAACTCAAACTATGTAGATAGGGTAAGTCGGGATCGTATCTTCAAAGATCAATGGGCTAAGATGCAATTAACAAAGCAAAAGAGAAAATTTGATTCTTAAAAGTTGATAATATTTTAATTAAAACTATCTAATTTAAATCAAAGATGAAATTGAGGGATATATATGATAAAAAGACGTCTTTAGGTTTTCAGATGATCACAAATATAAATTTTGATATTTGTTCTAATCTAAGCAATCGAAGTTCGTAATTGATTAAAAATCTTACAAACTAACCCCCAGCATAGGCTATCTTATCGAGTACGAACCATATCCTACAACATCATGGTCTGTCCCACAAGTATAGGCTATCCAACGATTAATTTGCACAGATCCTAACAAGAAACATAAATATAAAATTTTTAAATTAATTATCTATACTGAGCATAAATCATATCTTATTAAGATCATAATCCATCCCACCTTTAAATAATTTATTCAGGAATCAAACATAAAAGAAAATAAAGATTGAAAATATTTATTTAATTTCAAAGAATAGAAAATAACTACAGAAATCGATGTAAGGATAACCGTACTCTCCTACAGACTGCACCTTAGCCAAACATGACTCCTGGATACATTTTTTGGAAGATTTGAGACTCTGTCACAGTACTTTCTCTTTCTGAAGTAATCTTCTTCTTCTTCTAGGGATGATAAAATCGATCCGATCTGATGGATATGCATCCTACCCAAATCTAATCAATCCTAAAAATAGGGTTTGACCGGATTTGAATAAAATCCTAAAATATAGCACAGGTATGGGTAGTACTATTTTCTATCCAAATTCGAATCCGAATCTAAATCTGATCTGAACCTACGATTACTATCCTCAAATCCATACCCGAATCCATACCTGAGTATGTGTGTGTGTGTGTGTATATATGTATGTATGTATGTATGTATATGTATATATATGATCTATATATATATATATATATTCAATTTATAGTTAATGTGATAATTATATTAGTTTCATCAATTATTAAATTATTTTGGTATATTTTTTTCTTCATTCTCATTATCTTTTAGTATCTGAAGCTTCTTTTTCACTTAACATTTTTTATTATAGAATAAGATAATTAATATTTTTATATCTTAAAAATATTATAATTTTGAATTCTTTATCTTTTTGAACAAGTCCTAATAGAGGTAATCTTATTTTATTTAAAAATAATATCCTTCCATCTTTATAAAGTGAGGAATATAAATTTATTCAAAATATCAATAATAATAATTTTTTTTATTATGATTTTTTCTTCGAATAGATAATTTCAATTCATTCCATGATAGTGATTTATTTTTAATTCATCCCATAAAAATTAAGTTTAAAATAAAAAAAACACATCAACTGTATATCAAGTAAGCCACTAAAGCAATTGAATCTAGTAAATAACTATTTCTGCACTATATAATTATTAACATATATTTTATAATAAAAATAATTAGTAGCCCTGGTTCTAAAATAAAAAATTGAAAGTAAAATATTTTCATCATATATTGCAGCTAAGTGTATAATAAGTAGCTAATATAGGACTTATAAGTGTATATGTGTATTCAATATTTTTATTACATAAGTGTATAATAAGTGTTACATAAACTATAGTAATTTCAATATAATAAGTGAGTAACATAAGCGCATCTAATATTGTTATTATATAAGTGTTACATAAATTTCAGTAATTTCAATATAGTGAACTTTAATATAATAAATGACTCATATAAGTATATAATAAGTGTATTTGATATTGTTATCATATAAGTATATAATAAGTATTACATAAACTATAGTAATTTCAATTATAAGTATTACATAAACTATAGTATTTATTTTTATAATATAAGTGTATAATAAGTGTAAAGTGTTACATTAAATTATAGTAATTTCATAAATTAAGTTTAGTAAGCAAATCATTAACCAACAAATATCTATTGTCCAAATTCAATTAGAAATAAACTCAAAATTATATTATATATTAGTATTCTAATGTCTGAATTTAATTAGAATAAACTCAAAATTATTAATTATAATATCTAAACTTTAAATTAATAAATTATAATATATATTTTTTTGATAAAATAAATTATAATATATTAAAATATCCTAACCGCGACAGTAACCCTAAACCTAAATTCCTAACTCTATTTCTTAATTTTCTTCTACCTTCTGAATCTAGAGATCGAAATTAATGCTAGTTTCATCAATTATTGATTTATATTTATATATTTTTTTATTCTCATTATCTTTTAGTATCTGAAGCTTCTTTTTCACTTAATATTTTTTATTATAGAATAAGATAATTAATATATTTATATCTTAAAAATATTATAATTTTAAATTTTTTTATCTTTTTAAATAAGTCCTAATAGAGGTAGTCTTGTTTTATTTAAAAATAATATCCTTCCATCTTTATAAAATGAAGAATATAAATTTGTTCAAAATATCCATAATAATAATAATAATTACTTTTTCTTTTTTCTTCATTATGATTTTATCTTCAAATAGATAATTTCAATTCATCCCATGATAGTTATTCATTTTTAATTCATCTCATAAAAATTAAGTTTAAGATAAAAAAAAATACATCAAGTGTATATCAACCAAGCCAATAAAGTAATTGAATCTAATAAATAACTATTTTTATACTATATAATTATTAACATATATTTTATAATGAAAGTAATTAGTAGCCTTGGTTCTAAAGTAAAAAATTGAAAGTAAAATATTCTCATTGTATATTGTAGCTAAGTGTGTAATAAGTAACTAATATAAGACTTATAAGTGTATGTATGTATTCAATATTTTTATTACATAAATGTATAATAAGTATTACATGAACTATAGTAATTTTAATATAGTGAATTTCAATATAATAAGTGAGTAACATAAGTGTATCCAATATTGTTATTATATAAGTGTTACATAAATTTTAGTAATTTCAATATAGTGAAATTTAATATAGTAAATGACTCATATAAGTATATAATAAGTGTATTTGATATTGTTATCATATAAGTATATAATAAATGTTATATAAACTTTAGTAATTTCAATTATAAGTATTACATAAACTATAGTATTTATTTTTATAATATAAGTGTATAATAAATGTAAAGTGTTGCATTAAATTATAATAATTTCATAAAATAAGTTTAGTAAGTAAACCATTAACCAACAAATGTCTATTGTCCAAATTCAATTGGAAATAAACTTAAAATTATATTATATATTAGTATTCTAACATCTAAATTTAATTAGAATAAACTCAAAATTATTAATTATAATGTCTAAACTTTAAATTAATAAATTATAATATATATTTTTTGGTAAAATAAATTGTAATATATTAAAATATCCTAACCACCCTAAACCTAAATCCCTAACTCTATTTCTTAATTTTCTTCTGCCTTCTGAATCTAGAGACTAGAATCTCGTTCACCGCATTGCTGTGCCCATCCTACTGTGCTGCCTTGCCATCTAGCCATGCCTCCGCACCGTCCAACTGTCCCCTGCTCGCCTCGTGTCAAGTCCGAAGCTTGCTCGCCGCCTCATGACTTGCTTACAGTCACTGCCACTCTGCCACCCTTGCTCGCCACCTCACGTGAAGCCCCGTGGCCACACCCTTGCTGCCTCGCATTCAGCCTTGCCGCCCTTGCTTGCCTCGCATCAAGCCCCACAGGCTCTGCTCACCGCCACTCCGCTGCCTCACGTGAAGCCCTGCAGCTGCACCACCCCTGCTCACCACCTCTGACCAGCCCCGCCACCCATGCTCGCCTCGCATCCAGCCCAGCCACCCCTGCTCGCCTCGCATCCAGCCCCATAGGCCTTGCTCACCACAACTCTGACACCTCTGCTCATCACCTTGCATGAAGCCCCATAGCTGTGCCCCCTACTCATCGCCTCGGGTCTAGTCCTGCCACCCTTGCTCGAAAACATAGAAAAATAGAAGAGATGAAAAAAAACTTAGGACAAAGGAGATGTTATCAGTTTCTTTTTACTTGATTCATACTGTGATTGCCACACTTCACATATGATAATTTGAAAGAGAAATAAAAAATTATTAAAGTTACCAATCTTTTGTTCCATTGACAGGTACTTCATAGGCATTACCAACCTATTATTCATTTATTATCCTGAATTAATATTTAAAAATTATATTATGATCTTTTACTATTTGCATATCTTTGAAGTTATATAGGTATATAAAATGCTATAAATTTATAGAATAGTTGCTTATTTATGTTTTGTGCATAATTTTTTTCATGGTAGTTTATTAATAACATCGGAAGAAATATTTAGCTCTCATGATCTCAAAAATGAAGGTTCTTCTCAAGGATTAGAGGAAGGATCTAGTCCTTCAATACCGCAAGAAACTTTCACTTTTAGTACAACTCCTACATCTACATCGAATACTGTGGGTATGTCATCTGAACCAATTTCTATGGCAGATGTATATGACTCAACTGTAGAGCATGAAAAGCAAAGAAATGTGGTTTAGAATCACTTTACAAAGAGAAAAGTCGGTGGAATGGACAAAGCAGAATGCAATCATTGTCACAAGTTATTTGGGGGTTCTTCAAAGCATGGAACAAATCATTTACATCAACACATGAAATCTTATCCAAAAAAAAGCACAAAGGATATAAGACAAATGCTGTTAAGTATGGATGTTAAAGGGAACATAGTTAATCATGCCTTTGATCAAGCAAATGCAAGGAGAGACTTGGCTTCTATGATCATAGTACATGAATATCCTCTGTCAATGGTGGATCATAATCTGTTTAAAATTTTTTTTAATACACTTCAACCACTTTTCAAGTATCCATCTTGCAATACTATAAAAAGTAATATTTTTAAGATCTATGACTTTGAAAGAAATAAGGTGATGAAGATCCTAGAGAACAATGGTAGTAGAGCTGCTATAACAACGGACATGTGGATAGTTTCAACCCAAAAGAAGGGATTTATGGCTATCACAGCACATTTTATTGATAACTCGTAAACTTTATAAAGCCAACTTTTAAGGTATTGAACTCTTTAATACTTTCTTAGTGCTGTTTTATAATATTCTATACTTATATGATTATTTTTTAATTATAAATTATTAAATTTTTGATAGATTTATCTGTGCCTTGTCTGCGTACTAGTGATGTTCTTGCTAAGGTATTGGTTGATTGTTTATTGGATTGAATTATGGATACAAAGTTGTCATCTATTACTTTGGATAACTATTCAACAAATGATACTTTGATTGGTATTATAAAAGATAAATTACAAGCTGATTACTTGTTGCAATCTGATTTCATGTTACACATGCATTATTATGCCCATATTTTGAATTTAATTGTCAAAAATAGTTTGGATGTGATAAAAAATAGTCTTGAAAATATAAAGGATAGTGTAGTATATTGGACTACAACTCCTCAAAGAGTTGAAAAGTTTGAAGAAATTGTTAGATAATTATAAATTTTTTTTAGTAAGAAATTATGTTTGGATTGTCCAACAAGGTGGAACTCTACTTATTTGATGCTTCAAACTGCTATTCAATATAAGGGTATTTTTGCTTGATTGAGACAATATGAATCTCAATATAAGTATTCACTTAGTGAGAGTGATTGGGAGTTTGCTCGAAAAATTTATAAAAAATTGAAGCTTTTTTATACTGTTACTGAGTTATTTTTGGGGATAAACTATCCTACTGCCAACTTGTATTTTACAAAAATCTATCAAATTAAGTTGGCTTTAAGAGAATGGTTGTTTGAGGATGAAGTAATACATGAAATGGCAATGAAGATGTTAGACAAATATGATAAATATTAGGGTGTTGTGCATGAGATAATGGGTGTTGCTTCAATTTTAGACCCAAGATATAAGATGAGTTTGGTTGAGTTTTACTTTGAACAAGTCTTTAGGAAGGAAGAAGCTCCCAAGCATGTTGATAAAATTTGGGCATTGTTAAATGATTAACTGAAGAGGTACAAGTCAGATATCATTTTAAATGCAGAAAGTGTTAAAGATAGTGAGGGACAATCAACCATCAAGTCAAAGCTTGATTATGATGATAATACTTTACTTTCTTTTATTCAAAGTAAAAAGAAAGTTAAAGTAACAGTTATAACTGAGTTAGACCATTATTTAGAGGATGATGTGTTGTCTTGATTTGATGATTTTAATATTTTGGTATAATGAAAATAAAATAGACTAAAGTATCCTACGTTGCAAACTATTGCCAGAGATATACTTGCTATTCTTATATCCACAGTTGCTTTTGAATCTACTTTTACTATAACTGGTAGACTTGTGAGTCCTCATCGAAGCTAGCTCCATACAAAAATAATTGAGGCATTGATGTGTGCTCAAAATTGATTATTGACTTTTAAAAGGAAAGGTAAATTAAATTTAATATTGTCTATTAGTTTATATACGTTTTACTATATTAATGTATTTATCTTATTTTGAATCATTAATAGATGGATCATTAGCTACAAATGGTTATGATAATGATGATGATACTCATTTGGATTGTTCAAGTAATAATATTTTCACTTTATGATTATTTTTCTAACTTTGTTATATATATTTACTTAATTTCATATTCATTTCTCTTGATTACTTATTGCAGAGCCTACTATTTATCTTGAATGAGTTGTGGAGTTGCAGTTGTCACTTCGTAGAATTATTTAAAAGTTTTGTATTCAAGTTTACTACTTTTTTCGCACTATATTGAATTTTTATGGATGAAATAATAGACTTAATGGTTATGTTCTATGTTAAATTACAATTCTATTTTTATATTTGATTTCTATAAATCTAAACTTATAAATTATATTTTATGTTGAATTGGTAATTCTGTTTTGGTTAATAATATGTATAAAATTATTTTGGTTGTTTATATCGTCTATATTAAATTGTAATTCTATTTCTATGTTTGATTTCTATAAATCTGGACTTATAAATTATGTTCTATATTGAATTGGTAATTCTATTTTGATTGATAATATACATAAAATTATTTTGATTGTTTATTTTTTTGGATATGAGATGGGTATGGGGTGGGTATAGTAAAATGGGTTATCTGTGGGTATTCTCGAGCCCATTGGGTATGAAGATGGGTATCTCTTTCTTATCCGATCGAGTATCGGATAAGATTTGGGTATAGGATATTAAGTTCGAGTTTGGAGATGGATTGTACAATACCCGATCCAAACCCTACCTATTGCCATCCTTATCTTCACCACTCTCCCTTCAAATCTTAGAACAAAACCTAAAAAAATAAAATCTACTGCCAACTGCCTATCCTTCTCTGTTCTGTTTCCTACTTTCACTATTGTTTTCTTTATTTCCCTCAGATCTTTTTTTATAAAGCAAAAAATCTGACCGAAATCGAGTAGTAGTAGGCTTTCAATCATGTTCAAACTCTTCAACCCATGCCCGCCATCTGATTGAGATCAAATGGCCCAAAATCCACTGCAAACAGCCTCAGATCAAGTCGACTAAAATCTTGGCCATTGGATCACTCATCAGATTGATTTGGAGCTATTGTATCATGCAAAGATCAGCTCCTGGTTTGTTCTCCCATTCGGCACAAATTCCAGCCATCCGATCGCATCTTTAAATCATTCACAATCATTGGATCGTGCAAATGAAGTGGGCCACCACCGCTTGACAAGGAACAGAGCTCCCTCAGCCATTTGATTGGGTGTGAAAACCTCTTCCAGTCATTGATTAGCACACAAGAAGGCCGTTCGCCCCTGTGGACCGTGTGTGGATCGATCAGTCAGTCCAATGTACATCGAGCAGTCTGATGGGCCATTTTGAGCTTGGTTTCTAGGTTAATTTGAATTGATTTTGAGTCTAATTTGGTTTGAATTTGAGCCTCTTTTGGAACTCCTTTTGGGATCCATTTTGAGTCGGATTTGCTCTCAATTTGAATTTTTTTCATCTGCAAATCGGACTCTTTGCATTGATGATCATCTTTTCTGTAAAAGATAAATAGAAATATCAATTCTTAAAGAATAAAAATAAGTTAATTTATAAATTGATGCTTTTATTAACATATTTATGATACTTATCAGATTGCTATTAAGAAGTTTGTTTTTGAGCATCTTCTGAGTAGTCTACCAGACACCAATAATGCTAAAGAATATTTGATGCCATAGGACAGAGATACCTTGTGTCTGAAAATACTGAGTTTGGATGTCTAATGAAAAAACTAACAACCATGAGATATAACAATATTGGGGGTATCAGAAAATATATTCTAAAAATGATTCATCTCCTAACCAAACTTAAAGGTCTTAAAATTGATTTGCTTGATTTTTTTCTTATGCCTCATGCTTTGAATTCTTTATCTGTTGAACTCTCTCAGATCAAAACTGTCTATAACACTCTGAATGAAATCTGGAGTGTTAATGACTTGACCACCAAATGTGTTGCTGAAGAAGAAAAGCTTAAGAAAGAAAATAGTGAGATGCCCTTCTTCCTTTCCAATCCAAACCCCATTCTGGTGAGCATTTTATGAATTAGAAAAGACATAAACCTACTGCTCATAGATAGTCTCAGGATGCTAAAGGATATGGTAACAATCTTGCTCAGAATCGTTCTATAAGAGGCCCCAAAGCTGCAATTAAAAAAATATCAGGTATTTTCACTGTAAGAAGAAAGGCCATATAAGGCGTCAGTGCCATAAGTTCAAGTCTTGGATAGAAAAGAAAGAAAAATAGAAAAGTAAGCTCCTAGCTCTGATTTGTTATGAGTTAAATATAGTCAATGTCTCTATTGATTCTTAGTAGATTGATAGTGGTATTACAACTCATGTTGCCATTTCTTTACAAAAGTTCATAAGAAAGTAGAAACCAAGTTTGAGAGAGGCCAAACTAAAAGTAGAAAATGATCTTGAAGTTGAAGTAGAATATATAGGAGTTGTCAAATTATCTTTAATGTCTAATTTTGAAATTTTCTTGGAGAATACCCTTGATATACCATCATTTAGAAGGAATATGATTTATGTTTCTATTTCAGATAGGTTTGGATTTGGTTTTGATTTTCGTGATGAAAAAATTAATTTGATGTTTAACTTTTAGATTGTTGGTTATGATATTTTGAATGATGGGTTATATAAATTATATTTAGCTTGTGATAATCCCTATGTTTCTTTAAGTGCTGAGAATATTGTTACAAAGTATTCTAGGATCAAAGATAGATCCTCTATGTTGTGGCACAAGTACTTAGGACACATATTTAAGCAAAGAATTGATAGATTGATAAAGGGTGACATTATATCCATCTTAGATTTTGAGGACGTGGAGACTTGTATTGATTGTATTGGGGGTAAATTGACTAAGACTAAAAAAAAAATGACAATTCATAGTTCAGACCTTTTAAAAATAATTCACACTGACATTAGTGGACCTTATTCCTCTATAATTTGTAGTAATAAATACCTCATCATGTCTATTGATGATATTTTTTGATATGGTTATCTTTATTTAATTAAAAAAAATCATATGCTCTTAAAAAATTTTAAATCTTCAAAATAGAAGTTGAAATACAATTAAAAAAGATCATCAAAATTGTGATATGTGATCGTGGGGGTGAGTATTACGGCAAACATAATGTAGCAGGATAGCATATGGGTTCATTTGTCAAATACTTACAAGATTGTGGGATTGTTGCCCAATATATCATGTTGGATAACCCTGAGTAGAATGGTTTGGCTGAGAGGTATAATTGCACCCCTAAGGATATGATGAGTAGCATATTGAGTAGGTCTAACTTGTCAGAATATCTGTAGGATGAGGTTCTTAAAACTATCTTGTACATCCTTGATAGAATTCCCAATAAGTCTTGCCTAAACCACTTTTCGAACTTTGGACTAGTAGGAAGCCTAGCTTAAACTATTTTCAGATTTGGGATTGTCCTGTAGAAGTAAGAATATACAACCTGATAGAGAAAAAGATTGACCCTAAAATCAATCGTTATTCCATTAGGTATCTAGAATATGCTAAAGGATATAGGGTCTATAATCCTAGGAGTAGCAGCAGAATTATAGAGTCACTGACTGCTAAATTTTTAGAACTTGATATGGCTAATATTGAATCCTTCGGATTGTTAATGTTGATAGTAGTCAAATTGAGATTCTCCATTTTTATGTCCATATCACATGAGAATGTAGTTCCTACACCTATTAATAAAGTGGATGTTTAGGCCCTTAATCCTCCTGCTCCTGTTGAGAATTTTTCAACCAGTTCAGCTTTTTGAGGAGGTGACATTAAGAAGATTTGTTAGACAGAGAAGGCCTACTATTCCTGATGATTTCTTTATCTATCTTGGAAAAAGTGACCATAACATTGGATATGTGGTTGATCTAGTAACATATCATGATGCTATGAGCTGTTCTCAATCTGATTTATAGAAAGGTGCTATGAAAGAGAAAATATAGTCTATGGCTAATAATAAAGTGTGGGACCTTGTTGAGCCTCTTGAGAATTGTAAACCTATTGGGTGGAAATGGACGTACAAGACTAAGAAAGATTCTAAGGAAAGAATTGAGCGTTTCAAGACTAGATTAGTTGCTAAAGACTTTACTCAATGAGAAAGAATTGATTATACTGAAACTTTCTCTCCAATATCCTTAAAGGATTCTTTCAGAATCATCATGACTTTAGTGGCCCATTATAATTTGAAGATTCATTAGATGGATGTTAAAACTGCTTTTCTGAATGATAATCTTAGTGAAAAAATGTATATAAAATAGCCTAAGAATTTTTAGAAAAATGGTAGAGAGCATTTAGTCTACAGATTGAAGAAGTCCATCTACGGCTTAAAACAAGCATCTCGGTAATGGTACTTAAAATTTGATGAGATGGCAACCTCTCTTAGCTTTGAAGAAAACAAAGTTGACCAATACATCTATCTTAAAATCAGTAGAAACAAGTTTATCTTTCTTGTTTTATATGTTGATGATATCTTGCTTACTAGTAGTGATTTTAGTTTGCTTAGTGAGACTGAACAAATGCTATTGAGGACTTTTGATATGAAAGATCTTGGAGAGGCAACCTTTGTCTTAGATATTGAAATTCATAGGGATAAATCACGTCGTCTCTTAGATTTATCACAGAAGGAATATATTAAGAAGGTTTTTAAAAGATTTAATTTGTACAATTACAAACTATGTGATATGTCTGTTGCCAAGGATGATAAATTCAGTAAAGATCAATGTCCCAAGAATAAACTTGAGAAAGATCAGATGAAGTATGTGCCTTATGCCAGTGCTATATGGAGTCGATGTATGCTCAAGTTTGCACCAAACCTGATATTGCCTTTATAGTGAAAGTTTTTCGTAGATATCTGTCAAATCCAGGCTTCTAATATTGGGTTGCTGCAAAGAGAATGATGAGATAATTATAAAAATCAAGAACTATATACTTGCGTATAGAAGAGCTGATGATTTAGACTTGATGGGCTATTCAGATTCAGATCTTGCTAGATGCCCTGATGATTTTATATTAACTTCAGGATATATTTAAATTAGCTGGAGGTGCAATATTCTGGAGGAGTGTTAAACAAATCCTGACTGCTTCTTTCACTGTGCAAGCTGAATTCATTGTCTGCTATAAGGCTGTTACTCAAGCAATTTGATTGAAAAATCTTATTACAGAGCTTTAGATTGTTCATTTTACGTCTAGACCACTGACAATCTATTATGATAATAGAGTTGCTGTGTTCTTTATAAAGAACAATAAATCTTTCAGTGGACCTAAACATTTGGAGCTGAAGTACTTGATAGTAAGAGACTTTGTGAAGAAAGGGGATATAATTATTGAGCATATAGATATAGAGTCCATGTTGGCTGATCCTCTAACCAAGAATTTGAGGCCCATATACTTTATAAGGTATGTTGAAAATATAAGCATATTGAGATTTTTTTATATACTTGGTTGTGGGAGTGACTTTGTACTTATGTTTTATTGATGTTTTATTATTATGGATTTTTTTTTATCTCATATACCTATGATAAATATTAATATACATTGTTGATATGATAAATTAATGGTACACTTATATTAATTTACTTGGTTATGTGTACATATTTATTTTAGTATACTTGGAGATTTCTCTTATTTATGTATCGGTTATATGAAACCTAAGACCTAACGTTGAGTCTTACATATATTATGCTATCTCGTCATTGACACCATGTTGAGCATGTGAGATAGAATGGATTGTTGCTGAAGCTGTTAAAATTTTTCTTGCTTATTTTTTATCCAAGCATATCGAAAAGGAATTGAAGGACCGATAATGTAAATAGCATGCGTTAAGATCATTTTTTGATGCTATTTTCTTACTACACTACACTACTAGACCAAGACTCAAATCGATAGTGTTAGTGATGTTCGTAACCATGGATAAGTCTTGTATCAAATAAAGGATGCAATGACTTCTATGATTCAGTATGATTGATACTATTGGATCGAGTCAATTCCAAAGTGTTGTCCATGGATCATATGTTTTTCAAAAATTATGATCATGTATTGTGTTTTTCTGTTAAAATAAAATATTTTTAAAATTTTGAAATCATAATTAATATTGTCCAAGTGGGAGAATGTCAGAATTTTTCTAATTATGGGCTATCATTAATTAATTAATTATTTCATTTTATTTTATTAAAAATGAGCTAATTATATGATACAGATTGATGGATATGCATGTAAACTCAATGTTATTAGTGATCCTTATGTTTTAAGCTATGCAAGCCTTATGTTGAGTAGTATGGTTAGGACGGCACAGTGTAAGTCTGAACCCTATGCGAGCCCATGATGAAAGGGTCTGTTAGGATTTTTTTTTGAATGGCTAGCTTCCTTTTCCATTTCCTATAAATGCCATGAGATTAGTTCTCAGACTTGCCCCATCGAATAGCTATCTATTGAGAGAAAGTTGGAGAGAAGGATTTGGCCTTTGATGTTCATCTGAGCATCCGAGTTTTGAAAATCAATGGTAAATATAAGTATGCATCTATGATTTTGCGTTCTAATCTTCTACATATGATCTTGAAAAAAATCCTTACAACTATAATAACGGTGCAAGCATAGCTTCAAAAAAATATGTGTGTGTGGGCAATGGCTTTGCTAATGAATATGAATATAGGCATGAGTTTTCAACATTTACCCAATTCAATACTTTTAGTCTCATGCAAAGAGGAAGAAAAATTGTCTTGTGACAATAGTATTTATACAAGAATTTGCTATGAAATGAACTTTGATAGTTTTCTCTATTATTACAATTTGTATATATCAATTGTTTCTAATTGTATGAAATATCCAATGTTCAGTCACACTAACTTATTTCATTTTTAAAGATATCCTCATTATAATAACATTGGCAGCGTAACTTGTAAATGATATAATATTTCAGGCACAACTTGAAAAACAATGTAACATATCATGACTTTGCTAATAAATATGAATTAATATTTACCATGTTACAAGTTATAATAACCACCATTTGTTGAAACTATAGAACTACAATGTTACTGCATCGCAAGTATTTTATTCTCAAGTACTACTATTGTTGCCGCCTGTCTTCGATGAGTTAGTTGGCTGAAAGCTAAGTTATTGCGTCCGAACGATGAATGGCAAGAAACCTGCAAAATAAGTTCTCTTACCAAAAGTTATTCAACAGAGGACCCTCCGATACTTAAGTTAATCGAAAAAAGAGAACAGTCAGAGAGCCAAAATGAGAGCCCAAAAGCTTATAATTAGCAAAAGATTGCTTATCTGATCCCTCATAACTTACCGCTTTATATAGAGCTAGGAAAGCCATTTCTGTGTAACCCCAATCCCTAAATACTTGGAACGTGAGAGTTAAGAAATTTAGTGAGCGGTTATCTTATTAACTGCCATTAAGGTTGAATAATGGGGCCACTCATGGGCGATTATTGTGCTCCACATTCGCGTATAGTTAATACTCATATCGAATAACCATCATTTGATCCCATGTAGAATCTAGTCGGTCAAATACCGACTATATGTCGAATAGTCGTCAATCATCCGATGCTTTTATGTCAGACCAAGTTGGTTAGACACCTACTTGATTAGGTTCGTTGTACTTAGCTGATGGTCAAGTCCCATCAATCTTAGTCAGTCGAGTGCCGACTAGGACAAGACCCATTGATCCAAATTGGGTTGAATCATAGGAACTCAGTCAGAGCAGAGGCGAGAAAGAATCAATTGTCATGCACTAAGTCGATTGAGAGGTGAGGAAGAGGGCTAGTTGCTAAGTGACGAGAATCTATCCTAATACTTGTCCTCCAACTCCTAAGTCCGATTATGTAGTCTTAATCGGACGAAAGGAGTTAATCGTCATGTGGATCGGAGTTGCTTTTCACGATGATCTTCATTTAATGTCACTTTAAAAGCTGCATGCAGCTATCCCGTCGATTCAGAAAACAAGTTGTCGTATTACCATTTCGTATAACATGCAGTGGCCCTATCACACCATAAGTCATGCGGCAATAAATGCCGCAAATTACTTGAAGTGATCTTCCATATTGATTGCGGAAGATCAGATGGCTGAATAATAATTCGTCAAGCAGTCCGAGTCGTCCACATGTCAGTCGTCCAGTAGCCCAACTGTGATCACGTGGATCTAGCTGATCTAATGCAATCTTAACGGTGGTGCATCAAAGAGCCGAGAGAATGGTCAGTTGAGATTGCTATCATATGTCGAAATCTTCGAGGAGGTCATGATTCCCTGTGTTGATCATAACCGTTAAAAGAATTTATATATAGGGGTCATCTCCCCTTCAGTTTTTCTTTCATTTCCTGTACTTTTGTTCCCAGCCCCCGAATCTGTCCTTCAGTAGAGTTTAGGGTCTCTGGAGTGGTTTAGGCTTCATCATTGTCGGCCGTCTCCTTCCTCATCGGTCTTCATCATCATCGGTCCTTCATCATCGTCGGTATTTTCGAAGGTTAAACCTCTTTATCCCCTCTCTTTAGGTTTTTGTCTTGATTTTTTCACTTCTTCGACTTTTGTCTTGATTTTTTAACTTGAAAATGGCCTCTTTTGTTAAAGAGTCCGGAGACAAGAAAATAATGGGAGACCAAAGAGTCGAATGATCGGATAGCCCATCAGATCGATTCGAATCAGACGTGGTGGAATTCAAAAATTTTTAATCCGATCCGATATGCAAGATTTAGATCCAAGTTAAAAAAATAGCATATTAAATAATAAAAATCATCATACATAAGAGATAAGAGGCAATCTTATCACCATACACAGATAGACAATCTCTGTGATTGATGATCTAATGATCTTCGAGGTTCACTATGGAGCCGCACACGTGTTTGACCTCTACAGATATCCACTCGAACTTGATCTAGGATGCCTTCTTCTCGATCAATCTACCTACTCCTAGATAAAATTGTAAGCTCTTTGATCAGATTCAAACCTGATCGTCGACAGGACTCCGATCAGCCCTTGATTGTAGTCTTTTCGAGTTTTTATATAGAACTGATGGCGTTCGACACCTTGAACTCAACAAATGGCTCATCCAACACCTTAGGATGTGGAAGAGGGATAGATATCAGAGATAGAAGAGGGAGAAGACATAGAAAGGAGGAAGAGAGGTGTGGAAAATGATCTATTGGCTATAACCCCTTTGATCGATCAAAAAGAATCCCTTTTTATAGGAATTTGATCAGATCAAATATCTTAAAACAGAAGGACTCTCCTAGGTCCTTCTCAATTTGATTTCTTTCTTGTTTTATCATACAAAATCAATGAAAAATTCAGATTGGCATGGAGATAAGATAAGGTTGTTGTCGCCTCATTCCAATCCACCTCCGATTCGAATTCAAATGATTTTAAATTTGAAGTTGAATGCAAATCTGAATTTGAATTCAAAGAAAATCAAATCTCTTATCCTCATCCACTAGTGGATGAGGCTTATCCCTCTCTTATCTGATTTGGGTGACACACATATGGATCCAATCCATGTGGGTGGGCCCCATCACTTTACCGAACAGCATTGGATGGTGCCAATATTTGGGACCCCCATAAACCTAACCTAATTCGATCAAATTCAAACTTGGATGAACCAACATTTGGAATCCAATTAGAGCTTGTACCAAATTGATTAAATCCTATCTAATAGGATCCAAAATTAAGGAGGAGAAAATGGGTTTAACTATGTACTAACATGGTTTCCTTAAAACCAAAGCTAGGACTCAATAGCTCCTAACCCAATTGGACTACACTTAGTTTAATTGTGCAATCCAAGACTAAAATCTTTGTTTGTGTGATCTCATAGGTTCAATTCTGTCTGGTAGTAAGATATGTTGTGATCTCTATCATCAACATCATCAAAATTCTTTATAATTTAGTCAATTAGAATTATTGATCATCGAAATAATTCTAATTAATCCCACAATCCACTAGTGATATCTAGCAGTATGTAGTGACAATCCTGCAGAATTAAAGGATGAATCTCTAGGTGCAGTTACCGTGTGATTCGGTTCTTCTATTGTAAGTCCCGATAAAATCGAGATCAAGATGAACTCATCAAACCTCATATCTATCATATGATAGAATCAATCGATTTGAGTCTAATGTGAAATCCAATAGAAACTCTTTTCTATCTTTCATTCTGCTATGGCCATGGGCTTTTGGACTCAATCTTATAATCCACATGGGACTGCTTCTCCTCTACCGAGATCGATAGATCTTATCTTGATACAATCAAATTTCTACAATGAATATATTACTGCCAACATACATCTCGAAACTTCATATGGCTAGAGATCAAGTTATAATGTAGTCAAACTACAGCACCCTCAAGGTGAATTGTCGATGCACCTCAGGTCAGAGAACTAAACACACAACCACAGCTATGAACATGTCACTGATGAGAAGGTAAATATCCTGATGACTATTCGTAAATGATCATACTCAGTATCCTTGTTCTTAATAAGCACCTATATTTTTGCTCTGGTGTCTCCACACCGTAGATTCAAGACTCATCTATCCAAAAAAAATGATCGTACACCAATCTTTCAGATCGATTACCATCTCCGTGATGATCTTATGATTGAGAGCAATTTATGAGTTACTAAGATTATTATATGTCTCAAATTCTCAACTTTTTGAGAATATGTGTTATCTTATCCATTAACCCAATGGATGATTTACACTATTTAACATAATGTGAATAAAAATAATCAAATTTTATTAAAAGCAAAGTCAAATTACAAATTATGCCCTAAAAGTATCGTATAAGTGTCAGCTAATCTGGCTTCTAGGACATACATCGAACAAACTTCTTGAATCAGAATGCTTCCTTCGTAGCCTTCGATGTGGTGATGTATTCTACTTCCATAGTGGAGTCTACTATCACAGTCTGCTTGAAACTCTTCCAGCTGACAGCGCCACCATTGCATAAGAAAATACTTTTTGATGTCAACTTTCGATCATCGATATTAGACATAAAGTCTGAATCAATATACCCCTGCACTTCCGGTTCTCTATTCTCAAAGATCAAAAACATACCCTTAGTCCTTCTCAAGTACTTAAGGATACACTTCACAGAAGTCCAATGTTCTTCCCCTGAATTTGACTGATATTTGCTTGTGACTCTCACAGCATGAGCGATATCAGATCGTGTATAAAGTATGGCATACATGAGGCTCCCTATAGCCAAAACATAAGGGATCTTGTTCATGCGTTGAATCTCCTTCGGAGTATTTGGGTATATTTTTTTGGAGAGATGAATGCCATATCTAAAGGGTACAAGACTCCTCTTAGAATTCTCAATGCTGAACCTTTTCAGCACTTCCTCAATGTATATCTTCTGTGATAGTCCTAACATCCTCCAGATTTATCTTTATAGACCTTTATCCCTAAAATGAAGGATGCTTCTCTTAGGTTTTTTATAGAAAACTCTTTAGGCAACCACACTTTGATCGAGGTCAACATAAGAATATGATTCCTAATTAGGAGAATGTCTTCTACGTATAATATGAGGAAAGTGACAACGCTCCCATTGACCTTCTTGAATACATATGGCTCCTCTTCGTTCTTGATTAAACCAAATGATTTGATTACATCATTGAACCGAGCATTCCAGCTCCAAGATGCTTGCTTTAGTCTATAAACAGACTTTTGTAGTTTGCAAATCTTGTGATCACCATCACTGAAAGTAAAATCCAGCGGCTATTCCATATAGATATCTTCCTCAAGATACCCATTCAAAAAAATCATTTTCATATCCATTTGTCATATTTCATAATGAAAATATGCTGCAACAGCAAGCAATGTGCGGATGGACTTAAGTATGGCTACAAGCGAGAAGATTTCGTGATAGTCAATGCCTTCATGCTGATTATATCCTTTCACCACAAGCCTAACTTTAAAGGTCTCTATCTTTTCATCTGCAGCTATTTTTCTATTGAAGATCTATTTACACCCAATAGATACAATACCTTCAGGTGAATCTCCCAAGGTCTAAACTTGATTTGAGTATATTGAGTCAATTTTTGACTTCATTACTTCTAACCACTTCTCGGAGTCGATATCTGATATCACCTCGTTATAGGTCTTGGGGTCATCTCCATATACCTCATTTCTTATGAGGAATATTTTTTCTACATCCTCTGAGATAATACCTAAGTACCTCTCCAGAGGATGAAAAATCCTACTAGACTTATGAGGTGGAGAAGGAAGTGTGTGGATCGGCTCAGACTGAACTGGTTACTTAGGTTTCAAGGCTCGCTGCTCTTTGAAGACTTTCTCCTCGAATCTAATCTGTCTTCCCATGCCTTCATCTTGAATAAACTACTTTTCAAAAAAAATGTACATGTCAACTCACAATCACATTATGGTCTTCTAAAAGATAGAAATAATATCCTTACGACTCTTTAGGATATCCAATAAAATGAGCCCTAAAGAACCTAAATTCTAATTTGTCCACCTGTTGTCGTTTAACATTGACTGGACAACCCCAAATTTTGAGATGACTCAGACTCGATTTCTTACCATGCCATATCTCATATGATGTGGTAGGAACGGTTTTAGATGGAATCCTATTCAGTACATATATGATAGTTAAAATACAATATCTTCAAAGAAAATTAGGAAGGTCAGTAAAACTCATAATGGAACAGACCATATCTAACAAGGTCCAATTTCTCCGTTATGAAACCCCATTGAGTTGAAGCATTCCAAACGGAGTCTACTGTGAGATAATTCTATATTCCTTGAGATATTCAAAAAATTCTTTACTAAGGTACTCACCTCCTCAATCTGATTGAAGAGCCTTAAGAGGCTTTTCGATTTATTTTTCAACTTCATATCTGAATTCTTTGAACTTTTCAAAGGCTTTAAACTTATGGCGCATAAGGTATATATATCCAAACCGTAAAAAATCATCGGTGAAGGTAATAAAGTAGACAAAACTTCTTCTGACCGACACATCGAAAGGGCCGCAAACATTAAAATGCACCAGAGCAAGTAACTCTGTGGTTCTTTTCCCATGTCCCACAAAGGATAACTTGATCATTTTGTCTACAAGGCATGATTCATAGATCGAATATGACTCAAAAATCAACGAACTCAATAGTCTAATTTTCTGCAATCTGTCAATCCTATCTTTTGCAATGTGATCTAGTCTTAGATGCCACAAGTATTTTTCGTTCACATTATCTCTAGAACGTTTGGAACCTATAGCATTCACATTTTGCTTGATATAATGAACAGAAACATCAACATGTAACTGAAAAAGACTATTGATAAAAAAATCATTTCTAACTTTATTATTTCTCAAATAAATAGTATAATAATCCTTAAAGAAACTAATTGCATAGTCTTCCTTTGTTAAACAAGATACGAAAATTAGATTTCTGCTCGCGATAGGTACAAAGTAACAATTTCTCAAAATCAAAATATTTTTCAATGGTAACCGTAGATGGTAGATTTCCACGACCACAATAACAACTTTTGCTCCATTCCTAATGCATAGGATCATTTCTTCATCTCTCAACCTCCTGCTATCCTCAAAATTCTTCAAAAAAGTACACAAATGAGCACTAGATCTAGAGTCAAGCATCCAACTGGATGCAGAAGAAACTATCGGATTTATTTTTATGATGAGCATACCTCTAGAAGATCCATCTATTGCCCAGCTATGCAATCTAAGAGGGGGGTGAATTGAATTTTTAAAAATTTAAAATTAATCTAGAACTACAAGGATTAAGTAATAAAAGGCAAGTTAGTTGAAGTGAGTAATTTAAACAAAGTGAAGATATTAGATGCAAGAGTGCAAGAAGAAAAAAAAAATAAGATAGAGAACATGTAAGCACACCACAAACAACCAAGATTTATAGTAGTTCAGCACCAATCTTGCACCTACATCCACTCTCCAAGCTTCTACTTGAGAATTCAAATCCACTAAACCGTATTCAACAAGAATACAACGTCCGTACCTCCGACTCTAGCTATCCCAAACTAGAACATTTATTTTTCGGATACAAGCCAACCCAATACAATTTGATTCAAGGTTCGAATCAACCTTTCTACATTTTGGAACCCTTTCAAAACTAAAGATCAACTCAAAAACAGAGTATAATAGTTAATCATACAGAAATACAAATGTAGCTCCTTTAATGAGCAAATAAAGCTTTAAATATACTTTACACAACAATGAAGAAGCTTTTTTGATTCTCCTCAAGATTGTTGAAGACTTGAATGAGCTCTTGAGGGATTGGTGAACTTGAAATGAAAGCTTCTTTAACTTCAAGAAGGCTCTTTGCTTAGGGCTGAAATGAATGCTTGAAAAACCTTTTCAAAACCTTCCTTTAAGTACCTTTTATAGCTTCAAATGATGGTGGAGAGTGATCTGGATAGTTTTAGAGTCGTTGGAGATCATTAAATGAGCATTAAATACGCCAAAACGAGCTAAAAAACTAATCGTTACGGAGTTTTTCCATCGCAGGGATCGACTCATAGGGTTGACTCATACACATGAGTCGACTCATGGGGTCGACTTCTATGGCACAAAATAGAAAATGACTGTTCTGAAATTTTGACGTACACAGCAACAGAGGTCGACTCATGCACAGGGGTCGACTCATGGGGTTGACTCAATTGGATGTGCCAACCAAAAAACAGCATGCCGTTCAGCCCCATTTGACATGAGTCATCTCATGGGATCGATTCAATTTTATAAATATTATTTTTTTTCAAAATATACATCCAAAAATATTAAGATTGCCTCCAAAAGATCACAATTCTTTTGTTCTTTCTCTTGAGGCTTTCGAGTTAGGACTCGATGAAATTATAATTTTATCCCTGAAAAATAATAAATCTTTTTCCAAGCCAAAATCATTAGTAACCGCTTCAAATACTTTGTAATCATCAAAATCAATTCAAGGAGCAACAATCTCTCCCTTTTTGATGATGACAAAATACTTGAGCAAAAGCAGAGTATAATATATATAAGGCATTGAACATAAATTTTAAATTTATGAAGATGCATCACTTAAACATCATAACCAGTTATTTGAATGAAATGCATCTTGAGTAGTTTGAAGATCAATTTGAAATTTACTTATTAGATCATTTGCTTTGAAAATTACTGATAATTTTGGTTCTTTGACACATTTGCTTTGACAATTTTGCTTATTGCTCTCAATTCTATTTCTCTATTTCTTATTGCTTGATCTCGATTTTTGATTCTCTACTCTCCCTTTTTGACAGCATCAATTAAGATCTTAAGGAATTTTGAAGAGAGAAAAAAAAAAGATAACATAAAGGACATATTTTTTCTACTCCTCCTTTTTGATTCCATATTTTATTTCTTTACTCCCCCTCTTTCATTATTTATTTCTCTACTCCCCTCTTTCATTGTTTATTTCTCTACTCCCCCTCACTATAGAAATTGTAAAAGATATATCAATTTGCTCATTTAGAAGATATTGCTATTCATGATATTTTATCACACATATATGAGTCATTTTTCATATCTTATAATTAAAATATTTTAATTGATCCCATTCATAAACATTAATCCAAAGACATTCATTGAAATTCAAAGTATAAAAAATATATATATCAAACTGTGACTGAATATATTAAGTCAAAATATATAGATCACACAAAAATCATGGATAACAACTATCCAAGAGTCAATCGGCCAACAAAATATAAAGGCCATAAGATAGATCCTAAAAAAAAAAAAGAAAAAAGATTAACTATTCTAGATCTAATAGATATCATGACTAGAGGGATCAAAATCTGAAGAGTCAGAGATATGATGAGGAGATGTAGGATCAAATCCACGGGCACGACCTCAACCACGTCTGCCTCAGCCACGGGTAGAAGTACTGGCATGAGTAGAGGGGTGAGAGGATCTTGGAGCCTGGGAAGCTACAAACTATGCTAGAAGAGAAAGTCTGATGGTGTCCAATTATTCCAAAGCTCTCGATATGGACTGCATCAAAGCACCAATCTGAGTAGAGACAGTCTCACTGGAGCTCCTGATCTCTCTTCTCAAAAAATCAAATTCACTCTCTAAAAGTTCTCGAAGTCTAGCCGCCTCTACAGATAGGTCTGAGATCTCCGCGATGTTCTCTTGCGGTTGGGATTGGGCTAAGGCTAAAACTTATCCCTGCAAATCTAGAAGTTTGCCCGTCAGTCTCAGAACACATCCTTCAAGCTCCTCAAGTCGTACAGACTGAGCTGTGAGCATCTAAAAAATAGTAGAGATATGAGGGATCAAAGTCTGGTCTGAGTCATCCTGAGATGTCGACCTCCGAGCAAAGACTGAGGTGGCAAATTGTTGAAATAAAATGGAGGCAACACGCTGGGACATCAGCTCAATCTGATCATCTGCAAGTCTGAACTCTGAAGGATGTACCCTGCTCTCTGACTGTGGAACTGAAGCATGGCTCCTCACTGACTTTGAGGGACCAGCCTCGTGATCAGACACGAACTGAATATCAGGAGATGCTCTGTGATCACGAGGAGGTGAAGACGGTCTCTCCTCCTCCGCTCTCTCCTCAGCTGGCTCCTCTGCTCTTTCCTCGACTTCCTTTGACCAACCACCATCAGTCTTTGAAAAACCCATGCGGTGCAGTGTGTGATGGTTGATGGTGTCGGAATGAGATAACCTAGTAACTGCCTTCTTCTCAAAACTGACTCCTAACCTCCTAAAGACCAGGATGAGTGCCATACCATAAGGCAAGTGAGGCTTAGACCTGTTTAGGGTCTCTCTCATGGCCTCAAACATTAAAGTAGGAAGGTTCAAAAGAATTTGGGTGATCACATGGTACATGATGCAAATATCCCTACCAGATAAGAGGTCATGTCTGCCACTCCTAGGGACAAACAGTTTGGTTACTATGTGATGTAACAGTCTCATCTCAATAGAAAGAATTTTTGCTTCTAATTTATTCAAACTTTCAGTAAAAGTTCTCCCTAAGATAACATTAATTCCTTCTTCTTTGATTGGGAGCTCTATATTAGTATAGCCTTCACAAGGCAAGTGCAGGATTTGTCCCAAATGTATTGGATCGAGAATAATATCAACACCTTTCACTGTAGACTTTACTGTTCCATTGCAATAACTCAAATTTAAGTAAAATTCTCTGACCAAATTAACATTAGTATTTTTCTTTAATAAACAGTAAAACACTCATCCTTGATTTTTAATCATCGATCCAATAGAGAACCCTTCTTTTTCAAAAAAAAATTAAAATCTATATTCTTCCCGGGTTTCACTTTTTCGATCAGAGAAAGGTACCTTGCTTGAACTGATTGGGGACTGTAGAAGCTGAAGTAAGACTTGGAGCTGGGATTGGAGTAGGAGAGGGCTCGGCTGCTATTCTTTTTCTGCACTCAGTCTCTTCCAACCCACGAACAAATTTTCTTCTTTGCGGTAGCTTCATTTTGGGAGCTATTTGGACAAAAGAGACTTACAAGGAGCTTAAAAGACTAAATGAGAGATAGAGAGGAAAGGATTTTAGAAGAAAAAGCAAGGATTTTGGGAAGGTAAATCACCGATTTGGAGAAGAGGGGTAGAATCTAGGGCAAGCTCGAATCATCCAAACGAGAAAGAAAGAGGAAAGAAAGTTAGTTCCTAAACGGATGATTTGAAGGGTAAAAATCGATGGGAAGAGAGATTTGAGAGAAATCTTTGGTTTGAGGGAGAAGAGAGGGAGAGCTTCTGGTTCGGTGGGAGGAAGAAGAAGAAGGGGTGAGTCGGCTCAAAGAAAACTTCCCAATAAAAAGAGAACGTCCGAAGGATTTTGACAGAATTACAAGTTTATCCTAGGATCGATCCTAGGGTCGACTCATGGCATAGAAAAATTCATAAGAATGATGAAAAAATTTAAAAAAATCTGAAACTTTGAGGAAAAAGTGTCTACCTAGAGATTGATCATGTGAAGTATAGTTTTGAGCTTTGAAAAGAAAAGAAGAGATGAGAATTGAGCTCAACATATTTGGTTCAATGAATTTTTTGGCATTAAGAACTTAGAATTAAAGAGATACTTAAGCTGATGGATTAAGGATTCCTAGTTCTCTCCTAATTTCATAAAATCTATCTTCACTTAAGGCCTTGGTAAAGATGTCAGCCAATTATTTTTTAGTACATACATAATCAGAAATTATATCATTATTTTGGACATGTTCTCTTATGAAATAATGTCTGATTTCAATATGTTTTGATTTAGAGTGCTGAATTGAATTTTTAGTTAGATTAATAGCACTAGTGTTATCACATCTTATGGAAGTTTTATTAAATTTGATGCCAAAGTCCTCAAGTTGTTGCTTAATCCACAAGATCTGAGCACAACAACTTCTAACTGCAATGTATTCGGCCTCGGTCGTAGATAGTGCCATCGAATTTTGCTTCTTGCTAAACCAAGAGATTAAGTTAACTTCAAGAAATTGGCAAGTTCCACTAGTACTTTTTCTATCTAATCTACATCCAGCAAAATCGGTATCTGAATATCCTATTAAGTCAATTGATGAGTCCTTAGAATACCATAGTCCTAGAGTTTATGTACCATTTAAATATCTAAGGATTCTTTTAACTGCATTTAAGTGTGATTCTTTTGGATTTGATTGAAAGCAAGCACAAAGACATACACTAAATATAATATCTGATCTACTAGCAGTTAAATACAATAGAGAACCAATCATGCCTCTATAAAATTTTAAGTCTATATTTTTACCTTCTTCATCCTTGTCAAGCTTACATGATGGGCTTATGGGTGTACCAATTGCTTTGGAACCCTCCATTCCAAATCTTTTGAGTAGTTCTCTTGTATATTTGCTTTGAGTGATGGAGATTCCTTCCTTTGTTTGTTTGATTTGGAGTCCGAGGAAGAATGTAAGTTCTTTCATCATGCTCATCTCGAACTCTCCTTGCATGAGCTTAGCAAAATCTTGACAAAGATTTTCATTAGTAGGCCTAAAAATAATGTCATCAATATATATTTATATAACTAAGATATCATCTTGATTTCTTTTAATGAAAAGGATTGTGTTTACATTTTCTCTTGAAAAATCATTATTAAGCAAAAATTTACTTAGCCTTTCATACCAAGCCCTAGGTGCTTGTTTCAAACCATATAATACTTTATTTAATTTAAAAATATAATTAAAAAAAATATAATTTTTAAAATCAAGAGGTTGTTCTACATAAAATTCTTCGGCAATATATCCATTTAGAAAAGCACTTTTGACATCCATTTGGAATAACTTAAAATTCATAAAGCAAGCATATGCAAGTAAAAGTCTAATTATTTCTAATCTAGCAATAAGTGCAAAGGTCTCATCAAAATTAATTTTTTATTCTTGATTATAACTCTTTGCAACCAATCTTGCTTTATTCTTAATTACATTTTCATGTCCATCCAATTTATTTGTATATACCCATTTTATGCCAATTACTGGATAATTTTTAGGTCTTGATACTCAAGTCTATACAATATTTCTTTCGAATTGATTAAGTTCTCCTTACATTGCATTTATCCAATTTTAATTTTTTTTAGCTTCATCTATGGTTTTAGGTTCAAAATGAGAAACAAATGTAAAATGATTGTATGCATCTCTAAGAGAGGAACGAGTTTTTACTTCATGTGTAGGATCACCAATGATCAATTTTTTGGGGTGATTGTGATCATACCTCCATTCTTTAAGTAGATCATTTGAGCCTTGAGGTTGTTCTTGTTGTTCTTCACCTTCATCCTTTTGTTTGTTTTCATGTTCTTCTTCATTTTGAATTGTTGAGTTTTTTAGGGTGATCTCCTTCATCCCTTCTATAAGAGGATCTGCATCATCAATACCTTCATTCTTTCTTGAAGGAAGATCGTTAGTTTCATCAAAAACAACATGTATTGACTCCTCTACTACTAAAGTTCTTTTATTGAAAACTCTAAAAGCTTTGCTAGAAAAGGAGTAACCAAGAAAAATAGCTTCATCGAATTTTGCATCAAATTTTTCTAATCTTTCTTTACTATTGTTCAAAACAAAACATCGGCAACCAAAACATGAAAATATGCAATGTTTGATTTTCTTTCTTTTCAAAGCTCATAGGGAGTTTTCTTTAAAATTGATCTAATTAAAGTACGGTTTAATATGTAACATGCCATGTTAATTGCTTCCGTCCAAAAATATCTTGGGAGGTTGCTTTCACATTGTATGGTACGGACCATTTCTTTGAGGGTTCTATTTTTTTTTTCTACTACCCCATTTTATTGGGGTGTCCTAGATACTAAAAAATTATGGTCAATACCTTTTTCATCACAAAATTTTTCAAAATCTTGATTTTCAAATTCGATTCCATGATCACTTTGAATATTTTGAATTAAAAAATCTTTTTCATTAGTGACTTTTCGATAAAATTTTGAGAACACATAAAAAATTTCATCCTTATGTGCCAAAAAGAAGATCCATGTAAAATGAGAAAAATCATCAATAATCACAAAATCATATTATTTTTCACCTAGACTAATAGTTCTAGTGGGTCCAAATAAATTAATGTGCAATAGTTCTAATGGCCTAGAGGTTGAAACAATATTTTTAGATTTGAATGAGACTCTTATTTGTTTACCCAGTTGGCATACATCACAAATTCTATCCTTTTCAAAATTTAATTTGGGTAAGCTGGTAACCAATTCTTCTTTAATAAATTTTGAAAGTGAATGCATGCTAATATGTGCAAGCCTACGATGTTAAAGCCAATTAGTCTCATTAATCTTGGTATTCAAGGCTACTAGGCATTGCATGTTTATTTTAGAAAGATCATTCAAATCTACTATATAGACATTACCATGTCTATGCCCAACAAATTTAATGTCTTCATCAATAGGACTAATTACTATGCATAATGAAGATTCAAAAATAACTTTGTATCTTTTATCACAAAATTGACTGATGCTTAATAGATTATGTTTCAAACCATCTACTAATAAAATATTTTCAATATACTTGGAGAGAGTGATACCAATTTTACATATACCGATGATCTTTTCTTTGCTATTATCTCCAAAGGTGACCATCCCTCCATCTTTAGCATCAAATGTGATGAATTGAGATTCATCACCAGTCATGTGTCTTGAGCACCCGCTATCAAGATACAATTTTTGATTTGCTCCTTGAGATGCAAGACACACCTACATATAAAAATCAAGTTTTGACTTTAGGTACCTAAGTTTTTTTGGATCCTCTTTGGTTAGTCACAATGGTTCTTTTTGGAACTCATATTTTCTTCACATTAGAATTTTCAGATTTGTTAGAAAAATATGTATAGGATTTGTGTCCTACTTTACCACATTTAAAGCAAGTAATATTTGAAAACTTATTGCATGATGAGTTTACAAAGATATTTTTCAGAAGTTTTTATTTCTTTAAAGGGTTATATCCAAGACCGGCTTTATCATAAATAGCCTTTTGATTGTCAAGTATCATTTGAAGTTTATTTGAACTTAAAATGAACTTTTCAACTATTGATTTTAACTTGGTAATCTCATTTTTTAAGTTCAAATTTTCTTGAGACAAGATTGATTTTTTATTTGAAATAATCTTATTTTCTTTTAGTAAAGATTGATTCTCTTATTTCAATTCTTTGTTCTTTAACTCTAGCTTCTTTAGTTCATCAATTTGATCATAAAATGCTTCATGAAGTTCTTCAAAGGTAAAGTCATTAGGAGTTTCAGTGTTCACCTCATTTTCATGTGCCATAAGGCACAAGTTGGCTTGTTCATTTGAATCTTCTTCTTCGGAGCTTGACTCATCACTTCCACTCTATGTAGCCATCATAGTCTTTTTCTTGTACTTCTTGATACGCTTCTTAAGTTGTGGACATTCAAACTTAAAGTGTCTTGACTTCTTATATTCATAACAAATAAGAGGTTGCTCCTTTTCTTTCTCTTTGCTATATTTTCTTTTTGTAGGTGGCCTCTTCCTCATTCCTTATCTTCTTTTCTTCAAAAACTTCTTAAACTTTCTAGTAATGAGGGCCATTTCTTCATCTTGCTCTTCATTTTCCGTATCATCGAATTTCTCATCAAGTTAAGCAGTGGATTTGAGGACGATTGTCCTCTTCTTTTTGACATCTTCTTCTTGATGTTGTTTCATGCTTAGCTAGTGTGTCATTAGCGATCCTAGAAGCTCCTCCAAGGATAAGATATTCAGATCTTTGGCTTCTTGTATTGCGGTCACTTTAGCCTCCCAAGTCTTTGGTAAAGTCCTAAGAATCTTTTTCACGAGATCACTGTTAGAATAAGACTTATCAATATTTTTTAGACCATTAATAATATCAGTAAAATGAGTAAATATTTCAGTTATTGATTTATCATGCTTCATTTTAAAGAGTTCATATTTATACACAAGCATGTTAATTTTTGATTCCTTCACTTGATTAGTTCCTTCATGAGTTACTTTTAATCTATCCCATATTTTTTTAGCTGACATATATGTTAAAATATGATGGAATTTATTAGCATCTAGAGCATAATATAAAACATTCATGGCTTTTGCATTAAGTTGAGCCATTTTCTTGTCAACCTCATCCCATTCTTTTTCAAGTTTGATTGATTCCACACCATCAATTATTTTAGTGGGTGTGTATGATCCATTTATTATGATACTCCATATATCATAGTCAAGTACTTGAATAAAGATTTTCATTCAAACTTTTCAATAGATATAATTTGATCCATTGAAAAATGGAGGTCGGTTTGTAGACTGCCCCTCGGCTAGTGAAGCACCAACTTGCGTTGCCATAGATCTTTAGATCTTTGATGATTAAATCAAAGTAGGACTAGAGCACCGAACTCTGATACCACTTGTTGTCCAGCTATGCAACCCAAGAGGAGGGTGAATTAGATTTTTAAAAATTTAAAATTAATCTAGAACCACAAGGATTAAGTAATAAAAGGCAAGTTAGTTGAAGTGAGTGATTTAAGCAAAGTGAAGATATTAGATGCAAGAGTGCAAGAAGAAAAAGAAAATAAGATAGAGAACAAGTAAGTACACCACAAACAACCTAGATTTATAGTGGTTCGGTGCCAACCTTGTATCTACATCCACTCCCCAAGCTCCTACTTGAGAATTCAAATCTACTAAATCGTATTCAACAAGAATACAACGTCGGTACCTTCGACTCTAGCTATCCCAAACTAGAATACTTATTTTTCGGATACAAACCAACCCAATACAATCCGATTCAAGGTTCGGATCAACCTTTCCATATTTTGGAATCCTTTCAAAACTAAAGATCAACTCAAAAATAGAGTATAACAGTTAATCACATGGAAATATAAATGTAGCTCCTTTAATGAGCAAATAAAATTTTAAATATACTTTACACAACAATGAAGAAGCTTTTCTGATTCTCCTCAAGGTTGTTGAAGATTTGAATGAGCTCTTGAGGGGTTGGTGAACTTGAAATGAAAGCTTCTTTAACTTCAGGAAGACTCTTTGCTTAGCGCTGAAATGAATGCTTGAAAAATCTTTTCAAAATCTTCCTTTAAGTGCCTTTTATAGCTTCAAATGATGGTGGAGAGTGATCTGGATAGTTTTAGAGCCATTGGAGATCATTAAATGAACATTAAATGCGCCAAAACAAGCTGAAAAACTAGCCGTTACAGAGTTTTTTCGCCGCATAGGTCGACTCATACACATGAGTCGACTCATGGGGTTGACTTTTGTGGCATAGAACAGAAAATGACTGTTCTGTAATTTTAACGTACACAGTAATAGAGGTCGACTCATAGGGTCGACTCATGCACAGGGGTCAACTCATGGGGTCGACTCAATTGGGTGTGTCAGTCAAAAAATAGCGTGTCGTTCAGCCCCATTTGATATGAGTCGACTCATAGGGTCGACTCAATTTTATAAACATTATTTTCTTTCAAAATATATAACTAAAAATATTGAAATTGCCTCCAAAAGATCATAAATTTCTGTTCTTACTCTTGAGGCTTTCGAGTTAGGACTTGGTGAAATTACGATTTTGCTTCTGAAAAATAATAAATCTTTTTTCAAGCCAAAATCATTAGTAACCCCCTCAAATGCTTTGTAATCATCAAAATCAATTCAAGGAGCAACAATCTCTCTCTTTTTAATGATGACAAAATACTTGAGCAAAAGCAGAGTATAACATATATAAGGCATTGAACATGAATTTTAAATTTATGAAGATGCATCACTTAAACATCATAGCCAGTTATTTGAATGAAATGCATCATGAGTAGTTTGAAGATCAATTTGAAATTTGCTTATTAGATCATTTGCTTTGAAAATTACTGACAATTTTGCTTATTGCTCTCGATTTTATTTCTCTATTGCTTATTGTTCGATATCGATTTTTGATTCTCTACTCTTCCTTTTTGACAGCATCAATTAAGATCTTAAGAGATTTTGAAGAGAGAAAAAAAAAGATAACATAACAGACATATTTTCTCTACTCTCCCATTTTGATACCATATTTTATTTCTTTACTCCCCCTCTTTCATTGTTTATTTCTCTACTCCCCCTCTTTTATTGTTTATTTCTCTACTCCTCCTCGCTGTAGCAATTATAAAAGACATATCAATTTGCTCATTTAGAAGATATTACTATTCATGATATTTCATCACACATATATGAGTCATTTTTCATATCTTATAATTAAAATATTTTAATTGATCCCATTCATAAACATTAATCCAAAGACATTCATTGAAATTCAAAGCATAAAAAATATATATATATCAAAATGTGATTGAATACATTAAGTCAAAATACATAGATCATACAAAAATCATGGATAACAACCATCCAAGAGTCAATCAGTCAACAAAATATAAAGGCCATAAGATAGATCCTAGACAAAAATAAAAAAAAGATTAACTATTCTAGATCTAATAGATATCATAGCTAGAGGGATTAGAATCTGAAGAGTCAGAGATATGATGAGGAGATGTAGGATCAAATCCATGGGCACGACCTCGACCACATCTGCCTCGACCACGGGTAGAAGTACCGACACGAGTAGAGGGGCGAGAGAAACCTGAAGCCTGGGAAGCTACGGACTATGCTAGAAGAGAAAGTCTGATGGTGTTTAATTGTCTCAAAGCTCTCGACATGGACTGCATCAAAGCACCAATCTGAGTAGAGATAGTCTCACTGGAGCCCCTGATCTCTCTTCTCAAAAAGTCAAATCCGCTCTCTAAAACTCCTCGAAGTCTAGCCGCCTCTGCAGATAGGTCTGAGACCTCCGTGATGTTCTTTTGCGGCTGAGGATGGGCTAAGGCTAAAACTTGTCCCTACAAATCTAGAAGTCTGTCCGTCAATCTCAAAACACATCCTTCAAGCTCCTCAAGTCGTATGGACTGAGCTGTGAGCATCTGAAAAATAGTAGAGATATGAGGGATCAAAGTCTGATCTGAGTCATCCTAAGATGTCGACCTCTGAGCAAAGATTGAGGTGGCAAACTGCTGAGATAAAATGAAGGCAACACGCTGGGACATCAGCTCAATCTGATCATCTGCAAGTATGAACTCTGAAGGATGTACCTTGCTTTCTGACTGTGGAACTGAAGCATGCCTCCTCACTGACTCTGAGGGACCAGCCTCGTCATCAGACATGAACCGAATATCAGGAGATGCTCTATGATCATGAGGAAGTGAAGATGGTCTCTCCTCCTTCGCTCTCTCCTCAGCTGGCTCCTCTGCTTTTTCTTCGATATCCTTTGACCAACCGCCATCAGTCTTTGAAAAACTCATGCGGTGTAGTGTGTGGTGGTTGATGGTGTCAGAATGAGACAACCTAGTAACTGTCTTTCCCTCAAAACTGACTCCTAACCTCCTAAAGATCAGGATAAGTGCCATACTATAAGGCAAGTGAGCCTTAGACCTGTTCAGAGTCTCTCTCATGGCCTCAAACATCAAAGCAGGAAGGTTCAAGAGGGTCTGGGTGATCACATGGTACATGATGCAAATATCTCTACCAAATAAGAGGTCATGTCTGCCACTCCTAGAGACAAATAGTTTGGTTACCTTGTGATGTAACAGTCTCATCTCAACAGAAAGAATTTTATAGGTGAGTTAGCAGCTGCCAAGCAGTAGTCATGTCCTCGTGTTGGCACTGCAATTCGTTAGACATTGACGCCAACACGTAGCACCTAACTTTGTTGTCATAGTCCAACCACTTCACATGAGATGCTCTCTGATCAACGATCGGATGGGCTAGGAGAGGGGAAAGGTCCTAGTCAAGGATATAGGCCAATTTTTCAAAACTCAAAATGATTTTCAAGTTTCAAAACCAATCCTTAAAATATGGTCCGATCAACCTATTGGTTTCTAGTATTCTGGCTAGAGGATTTGAAGCAGATATTGTTCCTGCAGAGAGTCAAAATTTTTAGTTAGATTTTATAATTGATTTAACTAATTTATTTTAAAAATTTTATTTTTAAAATAAAATTGGGCTCCCACTATTTTTTCGATTTTCCTCACTCCTTAGAAGAGAAGCGAAGATCTCCATGATTAAAAGTTTTAAGTGGACGCTACAGTCTCACCAATTGACTCACCACCTCACCTAATAGTTATTGATGTTGGGTCAATTGATAAGTGGACAACTCTTGTCCAGTATTTCTCCAAATATATTGCAGCCAACTTCGGTCTTGAATTTATGAGCCTTATCGTATTAGAAATATTGGCCCACTACTTAATTAAGTCAGACCCACCATTTCACGAAATAGATCCGTCATTGGGACTCTCACTGTATTCAAAATATTGAGCCCAATCCCATCTCCAATCCGCAACATCTCATGCCTAATAGTCATAGTCGCATCTTTCCGGTGTAACTAAACTACTATATCCAATCAAAAGTAATCAACCCCGAAAAAGATCCGTACAACTACAATGGCGGAAGACCGCAAAACTTAATATTTTATTATAGAGATTTAGTTTAAGTTTCTTTCTTAATTAGTCATAATGGTTATGACTAACTTAGTGGCATAGGCTAGCTCGAGTTCAATAAGTTGACCTAATACAGAAACTAACCTTCCAAAATGGCTAGGTAAGTTAAGATGTGTGGGGGTCCCCTCATTACTTTCTTTAGACACCAACGTAGTTGGTCAGACCAGATAATGGAGCCAATTAAAGAACCACCAACTATGTACTTATCTTAGACATCAAATTGGTTGATTAAAATTGATCAGATTAACTTATTGACCCAGGCTCGAACCACTAAGTCGAATTAGGTCTTAAATTGATCAATAACATATGGCTATTAATCAATCTGACCAAACTTATAACTATTAGGTTGGTCTGAAGCTCTCTTGATCCAAACCTAGTCAACTCTTGAGTCGGTTTGATCAACCGCTCTCATTAGACCTAATTGAGCTACCCACACCCTTGATCCATGATTTATGAAATTGATTTAGATCTTGAATTCATAATTTTAGATTTATTTAATTTCATCTTTTAATTCAAAATTAAGTTTGTGGGTCCTAATTAGATGTCCAAATAATTTAGACTAAAATTATATCATATACAATTATGTACACAAGACTGGATCGACTCACCCTGGAATTGAGTCAACTTAGTGAACTCAGTCGGCTTAGTTCAAAAACTGAGTCGACTAACCCGTGACAAATAGAAATCTTGTTGATCTTGGCCTGAACACTTAGTCGGCTCAGTTGGAAACTGAGTCGACCCACCAAGGCATTGGGTCGATTCAAACAAGGACTGAGTCGACCCAGTAGGCGTGCCAGCAGTAGATTTCAAGATTTCAGCATTTTCCTACAGTCCATGCATAACAAAAATTCTAATTTAGTAATTAAAATAATTTTAAAAACTAAATAATTTAATTATGCATCAAAATCTAAGGTTTTGCAAAAAAATAATTTTTTTCTTTTTGCGGTTCTTCTTCATGGATGTATTCACATGGCACCCCTACATGCCATAAGAGCACCCCATTGAATGGAAAGAGAGGGTCTTTAAATTCTACTTGCTCTTATGATCAGACGATTTGATGGTACATCCATTCTGAGTACTAGACTACTCAAATAATAAAATAGATTTATGCATATATCATATAGATCAAAAAGATCTAATTTACAACATATTGAATTTAAATTTAAAATAATTTTAGATCTATCTAAACATACATTATTCAGATCTAATCTAAATATTTTTAGATCTGATCATTCTTTAGATTACATCTGAATCAAATCTGATCTAATTTAGATCTAAGATCCAAACAATCTGGCTCTGATACCAGTTGAATAATCGGATAGCACACCGGATTGGTTCGGATCAGATGCAGTGAAATTCAAAAAATTTTAATCCAATCCGATGTGCGAGACTTAGATCCAAATTAGAAAAATAGTATATTAAATAATAAAAATCAACATGAATAAGAGATAAGAGGTGATCTCATCACCGTGCGTGGGTAGACGATCTCCGCGATTGATGTTCCAATGATCTCTGAGGTTCACTGTGGATCGACGCACGTGTCCGATCTCTACAAATATCCACTTAAATTTGATCTAAGATGCCTTCTCCTCGATCAATCTGCCTACTCCTAGATGAAATTGCAAGCTCTTTGATCAGATTCAAATTTGATTGCCGACAGGACTCCGATCAACCCTTGATTGCAGTCTTTTTGTCTCTTCACGTAGAACTGATGGCATTCGACACCTTGAACCCATCAGATGGCTCGTCCAACACCCTTGGATGTAGAAGAGGGATAGATATCAGAGATAGAAGAGGGAGAAGATGTGGAAAGGAGGAAGAGAGGTGTGAAAAATAATCTATTGGCTGTAACCCCTTTGGTCGATAAAAAAGAACTCCTTTTTATAGGAATCTGATGAGATCAGATACCTTAAAATAGAAGGACTCTTCTAAGTCCACCTTAATTTGATTTCTCTTTTATTTTGTCGCATAAAATCAATGATAAATTCAAATTGATGTAGAGATAGGATAAGGTTGTTGTCGCCTCATTCCAATTCACCTCCGATTTAAATTCAAATGATTTTAAATTTGAAGTTAAATTCAAATTTGAATTTGAATTAAAAGAAGATCAAATCTCTTATCCTCATCCACTAATGGATAAGGCTTATCCCTCTCTTTCTTCCTTATCTGATTTGGATGACACACACATGGATCCAATCCATGTGAGTGTGCCCCATCACTTTGCTTAACAGCATTGGGTGGTGCCAACATTTGGCACCCCTACAAACCTAATCTAATTCGATCAAATTTGAATTTGGGTGAAGCAATATTTAGAACTCAATTGGAGCTTGTACCAAATTGATTAAATCCTATCTAATAGGACCCAAATTAAGGAGGAGAAAATAGGTTTAACCATGTGCTAGCATAGTTTCTTTAAACCCAAAACTAGGACTCAATAGCTCCTAACCCAATTAGACTACACTTAGTCTAATTGTGCAATTCAAAACTAAAACTCTTGTTTGTGTGATCCCATAGATCCAATTTTTTCTAGTAGTGAGATATATTATGATCTCTATCATCAATATCATCAAAATTTTTTTTGATAGATCAGAACTCTTTTCAATTCAGTTAATTAAAATTATTGATCATCAAAATAATTCTAATTAGTCTCACAATCTTCTAGTAATACCTAACAATATATAGTGGCAATCCAGCAGAATTGAAGGATGAATCTCTAGGTGCAGTTACTATGTGATTCGATTCTTCTATCGTGAGTTCCGACAGAATCGAGGTCAAGGTAAACTCGTCAAATCTTATATCTGTCATATGATAGAATCAATCGATTTGAGTCCGATGTGAAATCTAATAGAAATTTTTTTCTATCTTTCACACTGCCATAGCCATGAGCTTTTGGACTTAATCTCATGATCTATATACGACTGCTCCTCCTCTACCGAGGTCGATAGATCTCATCTTGATGTAATCCAATTCCTACAATGAACATATTGTTGCTAACATACATCTCAAGGCTCCATATGGCTAGAAGATCGAGTTATAATGTAGTCAAACTATAGTACCCTCAAGATAAACTACCGATACACCTCAGATCAGAGAACTGAACACATAACCATCGCTATGAATATGTCACTGACGAGAAGGTAGATATCCTTATGACTGCTTGTAAATGATCACGCTCAGTATCCTTCTTCTTAACAAGCACTTGTATATTCGCTCCGATATCTCTACACTGTAGATTCAAGGCTTATCTATTCGAAGAAAGTGATCTTACACCAATCTTTCAGATCGATCATCATCTCTATGATGATCCTATGATTGAGAGTAATTTATGAGTTAACTAAGATTAGCATATGTCTCAAATTCTCAACTCTTTGAGAATATGTGTTATCTTATCTATTAATCTAATGGATGATTCATAGATACTATTAAACATAATATGAATGAAAATAATCTAATTTTACTAATATCAAAGTCAAATTATAAATTATGTCCTAAAAGTATTTTATAAGTGTTAGCCAATTTGACTTCTAGGACATACATCTGACATAAAATTCTCGTACTCCAACAGTTCAGAGAGAGATCAATGAAGTTCCTCAAGATGATCCTGAAGATGCCTTTTCTCGGTAGGGTCGTCCCGATCCTGAAGAATTGGATGAACGGCCAACTCTCGAGAATCTTTTCGAGTCTCTTGTCAAGAGGTTCGAATTATCTGAGACCCAATATTGAATAGATCGGGGGTTACTATCATATCCTTAGTCGGTATCGGCTGATGGCACCCGATGAAGAAGGTCAAGTTGTTCGCCCTCCTGACAGCTACATCGTCGTCTATAAGGAGTTTCTCTATTTGAGACTTTGATTTTCTCTTCATCCCCTTATTGCAAATATCCTTGACTTATACGATATTAGTTCTTGCCCAGCTCATCTCCAATTCTTTTAAGATTTTATCTTCTTTTATAGTACTTTATCATCATCTTCATTTTGGACTGTGAATATCCCTTTTTCATGCTCTTTTCATGTTGAAGAAACATCCTGGAGAACGAGGGTGGTGGTTTTTTAGTTTCCGATATAAACGTCAGTTTATCACTAGGCTTCCTTCTTCTATCCACGGATGGAAAAATAAGTTTTTCTTTGTGGCTGCCGATCACCCTTGGGACTTTGATTGGAATTGGACCACTCCCAGTCTTTCCTTGAATAAAAATGATGTGGTCTTGAAAGAAGATCAGGAACTGTACAACTGGCTGTTTGATGTCCAGATTCCTCCACAGCGGGAGCTCCTCGAAAAGTAATCGTTGTATGACACCGAGATGAGGATCTCCACCAAATCCCTCCTATAGATCTTTGAAGTTCTTCTTTCTTTCTTTTCTTGTAGACTAACTCATCTTTTGTTTTTGTCTTGTAGGTATGAGGATCTCGACCGAATCCCTCCGGTGCGCCATCAAGAAGAGGCTGGGATCTAGGCCTGGCAGTCCTTCTCGGGATCCTCCAAAGAAGTCGAGAGAAGAATCTCCTCCTCAAATGTTAAGGAGTACATAACCATCATTGCCGCCTCGACCACTGTCAGAGCATTCTTCACCACCGCCTCTTGTCGAAGTTGTCCCTACCAATGATGATGTCATCGAGGCCCCGACAAGACTCATCGATGCAGTCCAAGCCTTGTTGACTCAAGCCAAGATGGATGGCGATTGAGCCACTGGTCGGGGAGATGTTGACAAGGGGAAAGCTCCGATGCCCCCCGCCTTCACCGCCAACTGTAGTCCTTCGGATTCTTCTGGAGAGACCTTCATCATCCTTGGGATGCACATCAAGGTCATCGACCAAGCACTCCAAGATCGTCGATTCATGAGAGAGTTGATCAAGATTGTGATGCTACCCGCCGACTGAAAAGTTAGGAAGGCCCGCCCAGTCAAGAAGATCATCTTGGGCTCCTACGCATCGTTGTTGTCAGTAAGTCTTCGACCTATTTTTGTTCGGTATTAAATCATCTTTCTCTTATCGACTAGTTGTACTAGCCGAGTAAATGACAACCAAATTTTTGATTTTCTCTTTTGCAGTTGGCACACGACATGATAATTTTGTATGAGAGATTGACTGTCTTTGCATGACTCAACTCCTAGCTTGAAGATAAGGCCTAGATTGCTCTTACTCGGGTCGAAGTCAACGAAGAACTTCTCTACACTATCGAGGAGCGGGAGAAAAAAATACCAAGTTTGCTCTATTAGAGGCCGAATTGGCATATGCCCGAGACAAGGCCGCCAATTTGGAGACTCAATAGAAGAAGGAGAAAGAGGAGTCCGACAAGCTTCAGAAGAAGGCTGAGTCGACAGAAACTGCCTTCAATGAGGAGAAGGGCAAAAGGCAGGAGGCTGAAAAATTCACCCAAGAACTGAAGGAGAAACTATCAGCGGTATAAATTCGGGCCCAGGAGGTAGCTTCTTGGGCACTGGTCGGGTTTTGGGAGTCTCAGGAATATGAAGATGAGTTTGTCGAAGGTTCCACAGATGCCTATCAACTCGGATTCGAGGACTGCAAGAAGGCCATAAGCCGACTGCTGCCCAAGTTGGACCTGAGCGCGTTGCAATCGGATAACCTCCCAGATGAAGGGGACTCAAGGAGCGACGAGGAAGCAGGGGCTGCAAAAGATCATCCTCCATCTTCTTAGACTTTTGTATTCCTTTTTGTACTTTTGTTTTCATTCCTCAGCTTTGTAATGAACTCCTCTTTTGCAATGAAGTAATCTTTTCCTTTTCAATTCTGACTTATACTTGTACCTATTTACATATCTTCCTTTTTTGCTTACTTTTCTCTACGAAATGATTAAGTAAAGTAGTCGAAAAAATTAAGTCAGATAATTAAAAGGAAGTCCCAAACCAGGTAGATTGACTTGAAATTTTTTTTAAGTCAGGTAATCAGTTTCTGTAGGAAACTTAGTCGGAATTAAGACATAGTTGTAGATCATTCTGTTAAATCAGAACTTAGAGAAAATTTCTCTATTCTATTTCGAATCATTTGATCCTTAATTAGCCGAGTGTAAGCCGACTGACTATTTTATTATCCACCTTGGCCTGCATGCATATCGTAGCTGATAGGCTTACAGTCCTTAGGCTGTAGTTGATACGCTTGCAGTAGTCGGGCCTTACAGCTCATCAAATTATTTTATTTTTTCGTTAATTAGATGTCAATCGAATAATATTTCATCGAATACTAATCGATGATGCAATTATTTGGTTAGGTGTCAAGTGATCATACTGTTCGATAAATTGTTGAGTATTTGAACTATTCGATGCAGAATTGTAGAAAATAAAATCTTTTATTTATAAGCTATTTTTACTGATAGTACATCCATAAATTCTCAGCATTCCAAGTCCAAGAGATTTTCATACCGTTTAAGTTCTTGATTTTGTATGCCCCTAGCCATAGAATTGTCTAGATTTTGTAGGGTCCTTTCCAATTCAGAGATAATTTTTCTTGCTCGATCGGTTTGAAAACTTCAGCTCTTCTAAGGACAAAATCTCCTATTTGGAAGATCTTAAGGTTAACCTAGAAATTGTAATACCGAGTTATTCTTTGTTGATAAGAAGCCATTGTTAGTTGAGCTTGTCTTCGAGATTTATCGAGCAAGTCTAAATCACCTTGTCGTTTGTCTGAATTGGTCAATTCATCGTAATGCTCCACTGGAGTCGAAGGTAGGTCGATTTCCATTAGGATTATGACTTCTGTCCTGAATACCAATTTGAAAAGAGTCTCTCCAGTAGGGATTTGAGGAGTTATTCGATAAGACCACAGGACCAAATAGAGCTCGTCGGCCCAATTTTCTTTAGTCTAGTTGATTCTTATTTTTAGGCCTTGTAGTATTATCCTGTTGGTCACTTCTGCTTCTCCATTAGATTACGGATGTCCGATCGAAGTGAGCTTATGGATGATGTGATACTTAGCACAAAACTCTTCAAATTTAATGTTGTTGAACTGTCGACCATTATCGGTGATTATTACACAGGATAGATCAAATCGATAAATGATAGATTTCTATAGGAAGTCGGTAGTCTTTTTTTCATAATCTACGTCGGTGGTTCAACTTCCACCCATTTGATGAAATAGTCGATGGCTACAATGATGAACCTTCTTTATCTATTGACAGACAGAAAAGGACTGAGTATATCAACTCCCTACTGATCAAATGATCAAGGTACCGAAATGATTGTAAGGTGACTTGATGGAAGTATTTGGATATTGACAAATCTTTGACATTGATCGCACTTCTATCCTAAGTCAGCAGCGTCTTTTTGTATGGTTGGCCAATAATATCTTTGTCAGAAAATCTTATGGGATAGTGACTTGCCCCCCAAGTGGTTACCACAAATACCTTCGTATACCTTCCGAAGGATATAGTTGGCTTCAAAAGGTCGAAGACACTTGAGCAAGGGTAGAGACACCGATCTTCGATAAAGCTAATTATCAATGATCACGTACTGAGCCATCAGTCTCTTCATTCGATGTGCCTTAACAGGATCAACTGGCAAGATTTTGTTAGTCAAAAGCTTGATGAACGGATCAATCCAGTTCGGTTCATGATCGACTTGGACTTGGTGTACTTCTTTTTCGGAGTTAACACTTGGATTCTCAAGATGTTCGAAGAAGATTTTTTTTAACTCGTCATAATTAGAAGTGATGAGTCGAGATAAGAAATTAGCTCGAACATTCTTCGAGTGGGGGATGTGGAAGATCTCGAAGTAGTCAAAATTTGTTTGTAGAGATTTGACCTTCTGTAAATACCTGAGAAGCATAGGATCTTGGGCTTCATATTCTCCTCAGGATTGGCTAGTAATTAGCTGAAAGTCGGTGAACACCTTTAGACATTTTACACTGAGATCTTTGACAATCTTCAATCTGACTATCGGAGCTTCGCACTCAGTTTGATTGTTTGAAGCCTTGAAGCTAAACTGGAGAGCATACTCAGTCACTATCCCATTGATATTGGTTAAAATGATATCCATGCTGCATCCTTGAGTGTTTGAAGCTCCATCCACATGTAGAATCTATGCTGGTTCCAAAGTCTCTTCATGGGGTTGATCCTCGACTTGACCATCGTCGATTGGTGTATATTCGATAATAAAGTCGGCGAGTATCTGAGCCTTCATCGAGGATCGTGGAATATAGGAAAGATCAAACTCACTGAGTTCGACTATCCATTTGGCCATTCTCTCTGAAGTATCCGACAGTTGAAGTAAAGTTCTTAAGGGGAGATCAGTCAAGATCTTTATCAAATTGGCCTGAAAGTAGGGGTACAGTCATCAAATAATCGTAATGATCATGAAGATAATCTTTTCGATCCAAGAATATCTTATTTCAGCTCCGTGCAATACTTGACTTTTGTAGTAGATGGGTTTCTGCACTTTATTTTTTTCTCAAATCAATATCGAGCTGACAGCTTCAAAAGTAGTAGCCAAATACATGAGAAGCTCCTCATTCGTATTTGGCTTTATCAGAAGTGAAGAAGAGCTTAAGTACTACTTCAAGTCATCGAAAGCCTTCTAGCACTCTTCTGTCCAAGTGAAGTCTTTCATCTATCTGAAAACTTTAAAGAAGAGGAGGCACCGCTCTGTGGACTTAGAAATGAATCGGCTTAAAGATGCAACACATCCTGCCAATTTTTGAATATCCCACTAAGAAGTCGGATGCTTCATGTCGAGAACAATCTTGATATTCTCGAGGTTGGCTTCGATGACCCATCTTGTCACCATGAAATCAAAAAATTTTTTCGAAGTGACGCCGAAGTCGCACTTAGTCGGATCAGTTTCACTTGATATTTCCTTAAGGCATCGAAAGCTTCTACTAGGTCATCGATATAAAGAGAAGCTTCATTGCTCTTTACGAGCATGTCATCGACGTAAACTTCCATGTTGTGATCGATTAGATTCTTGAAGATTTTGTTGACCAGTCTTTGAAATGTAGCTCTAATATTTTTGAGATTGAAAGGTATGACTTTGTAATAGTACAAGTCTTTATCAGATTTGATTGTATCTGAAGAAGGCATCTATAAAGCTTAGCAACTGACGGCTTGAAGTTGCGTCGACTAGTTGATCGATTCATGAAAGTGGAAAGCTGTTCTTTGGACAAACTTTATTGAAGTCGGTGTAGTCGATACACATCCTCCATTTGTCATTAGCCTTCTTGACTATTATAATATTCTGAGTCAATCAGGATAAGTTGCCTCACAAATGAAGTCGATTGCTAGTAACTTGTCAATTTTTTCATCGATGGCTTTCTGTCACTTAGAAATAAAATTTTTTTTCTTTTACTCTCACCGACTTGTGCTTGGCATCAACATTTAATTAGTGGACAACATATTAGAAGGGATATCCAGTATATCTGAGACAGACCATACAAAGACATTAGCATTCTTCCTCAGAAAGATCACAAGCTTCTCCCATAGATCGTCGCTTAATGAAGCTCTGACTTGGATGGTTTTAGTCGGGTCTTCATCATTGAGAGATACTGAGATGAGTTGCTCTGTGAGTTCTCTCTGACTTTTTTCTTCTCTTTGATCCAGTCCATCGATGGAAAGAGCTTCAGTCCGCTTCTTTTCTTTAATCACAATTAAGTAACATTGTCGGACCAACTGTTGATCTCCTCTCATTTCACCAGTTTCATTCCTCGTCGGAAAGTGCACAAGCAAGTGATATGTTGAAATAATTACTCGAAGCACATTTAGTCCAAATCGTTCCAAGATAATAATGTAGACGAAAAAAACCCAGACTATGAGGAAGTTGAGTCGTACGGTCGATTACCGAAGTTGTTGTCCGACAGTGATGGAGAGTTCTATCTCGCTTTCCACTTTGACCAAGTCGCCAGTAAATCCAATTAGAGGCATGTTGACTGCTTTTAGTAAGTTAGTTGAAAGTTGCATATGAAAGAAAACATAGTAGAATAATATGTCAGCAGAGTTTTCATTATCAACAAGATATTATTTTACATTGTAGTTAGCTATTGTCATAGATACAATAACAACATCATTATGAGGAGTTTGGACTCTTCGTGGATCTTTCTTGGAAAAAATTATGTCACCGCTTCCCCGCTGACATTTGGAGGAGCTTTTCGAGTCGTCTGCCTCCCGTAGTTTCTATCTTGCCGAGATCATATTGATCACACCCACCATCGGTTGAGCATGTGTTTCTTCTCCGAACACAGCTGTGGTTGAGGATCAGCGGCCAGCTGCACAGATTGATCCCATAGATATTTTTCGATATATCTCTACCTAATTAGGGCTTCAATTTCATCCTTCAACTGGATACACTATTTGGTATCATGATCGGGGCAACGATGGAACCAACAGTAGTACTTTCTATTGCGAGATGATGGTCGTGACTTCATTGGCTGGAATCATCGAAGGTAACACTCTCCCTCTATCTCCATAAAAATTTACGCACGAGTAGTTAAAGAGGTATAAGAGTCATACCTGCTACCGAAGTTTTTAAGCTTCGAACTTTGTTGGAAAGGTGGAGCCTCTCTTTCTGTGCAGGTTCAGCTGGATCCCATAGAGGTTTCTTCCTTCTTCATCTTCTTCTTTTGACCTTTGCCCTTGGATTGGCATCGATCAGTTACACCTTCCTCAATGCGAATATACTTTTGTGTGCGCTCGAGGAGCTCGATGTATGTCCAAGAAAGTATTTTGTCCAGAGAATAAGTGAACCTAGAGCTTCACAATCCTCGCTTCATGGCTGTTGACTCATTGAGATCCTAGACCTCCAAGGTGGCGGTGTTGAAGCACACTACAAAATCATGCAGAGATTCTCTGTCTTGCTATCTAACAAAGAAAAGTCTGTCGGAGGTTCATGGCATCCTTTTGCTAGTGATGAAATATATCATGAAAAGCTGTTCGAACTACTCGAATGAATAAATACTCTCCGATTGAAGTCCGGAGTACCAGATCCGAGCAATTTTTTGGAGAGTAACCGAAAAAGCAATGCAGAGGAGGATGTTAGATGCCTTCTAAAGAAGCATGAGAGTCTTGTAGCTCTCAAGGTAGTCAAGTGGATTGAAGGAGCCATTATGCGGCTTAATTTGTGGCATCTTGAATTGATTTGGAATCGGTTTGTTAAGAATCCATCGAGAAAAGAGCGGACTAGTGTTGATGCTGAGTTCGTCGATAGGATCTTGATTATTTATTTGAAGCTGATTCAACCGGCAATCCAACTCTTTCAGTTTGCTGTCGTATTCATCCAACCACCTCTAAGATTCATCAGGATGCTGAGAATATCCTGAGGTTGAGCCTTCCCCAGAAGAATTTGATGGAGATTGCGGCCTCTTCCCGTTTTGTGAAACTCATCGAGGAAAAAGAGATCCATGATCATCGGAGTCGGCACATGGGGCGTGTCGGGAGTCAGGACAAGATGAGTGTCAGATGGGTCGATGACTCGTCTGGTGGGAGTGTCGAATCAAGTGGCGGGATTGAGAACAAGGTCGATGGCTGTGCTGGGAGGCCACATCCCGTGGCACCATCTCCTCCGACCGTCGCTGTTGCTATTGCTGTTGTTGCTGCTGCTGCTATTCTGTGGTCTGTTAGAGACTGTGAACAACCTCCGTCAGTATTTTTACCTGCTATACAAGGACAACAAATTGCTATTGGCCTGCAGTCACCACCAACCATGAAGCACTGAGCTCTCTGAGGATTGCCGGAGGTGCATCACACTATGATGAGCATCGAGCGAAACTCATAGAAGCATTTTGCACTTTTATTTTGGCCATTATAATTCTTAAAAGAATGTTTCCTTCTTCTCTATCTGGCGCGCCAAACTATTGTAGCCTGTCTCCGATGAGTTCGTCGATCGAAAGCTGAGTTGTTGCGTCTGACTATTGTAATTCTTAGAAGAATGTTTCCTTCTTCCCTACCTGGTGCACCACACTATTGTAGCTTGTCTTCAACGAGTTCGTCGATCGGAAGTTGAGTTGTTGCGTCTGAACGATGAATGACAGAAAATCTGCAAAACAAGTCCTCTTATCGAAAGTTGTTCGGCATGGAGCCCTCCGATGCTTAAGTTAGTCGAAGAAAGGGAACAGTCAGAGAGCCAAAATGAAAGCCCAGAAATTATAATAAGCAAAAGATTCCTCATCTGGTCCCCCATAACTTACTGCTTTATAAAAAGCTAGGAAAGCCGTTACTATGTAACCCCTATCCCTAAATACTCAGAACGTGGGAGTTAAGAAATTTAGTGGGCGGTTATCTCATTAACTGCCATTAAGATCGAGTAATGGGCTGCTTATGGACAACTATTGCGCTCCACATTCGTGTGTAGTTAATGCTCGTGCTGAATAACTATTGTTTGATCCCATGTAGAATCTAATCGATCAAATACCAACTATATATCGAATGGTCGTCAATCAACCGTCGCTTGTGTGTCGGACCAAATCGGTTAGACACCGACTTGATTAGGTTTGTTGCACTTAGCCGGTGGTCAAGTCTCATCAATTTTAATCGATCGAATGCCGACTAGGATCAGTCGGTGTAGAGACGAGAAAAAATCAATTGTCAGGTACTTAAGTAGTGTTTGGTTGCTGGGAATAAGGTGGAACAAGGGCTTATTCCATCTTATTCCCCCGAACACACTATGAAATGACGGTGGGGCCCATGAGTTTAGCAATTCCAGTCAAAGGTGCATTGATTGCACCTTTTTTTCCTTCTACTTGGTTTAAGCTATTCCATGTTGGACCATGGAATAACTTATTTTAGATCCACCACGAGAAAAAAATTTGCCTTATTCTAATTTAGGGAATAACATCACCTTATTTTTGATGGGCTCCGCAGATTTTCAACCAAACACAAAATTGGAATAGAAATGGTGAATAGATATTCTGAGAAATTTGTATTCCTATTTCAAAAATACTATTTTGATTACCAAACACCATCTTAATCTATTGGAAGATGAGGAAGAGGGCTAGCCGACTAAGTGATGAAGATCTATCCCAACAACTATGTTACATTTGACTTAGTAAAAAGTTTTAATGATGATGGTGCCGATGATTATATATGCGTTTGCATAAATTGTGTAAAAATTTATATCAAGAAAACTAATGCACCATTTAGCATCATTAGTATTTTCTAATTTCAAAAATAAAAAAAGATTTTTATTTTTATATTTTTTAAATAGAAATATGTTTGATATAGTAAAATTTTTTACTTTATTAAAAATAAAATTTCTTGCTTTATTTTTTAAATTAATAAAAATAAATTCGTAAATAAAAAAATTAAAATAATGAGATATATTTTTATCTCAATTTTTATAAATTTATTTCTGAAAAAATTTATAAAAATAATAAGTACTAAATTTTCGGTAGGTGGGATTGCTCACAAGCAATGTCCTCTACCTAAAACTTAAAGGCTCGAGTAAAATAGCTGGCCATCAAAGTCAACTATGTAAGTGGAACTGCAAGCAATCAAAGTAATGCCAGCTGCATCACAATCACTTCGGCTCCCGTACATATGTGGCGCATCCCCATTGGCTCGATATTGTAATACTGTTAGCTAACGCTATCTACTCATGTGACAGCACACTGGAAAACTTTGCAACTTAGTGGACAAGGATCTAGCTTGCGTTGTCTAATCGGATTCGGATTGTATTTTTGTGAAAAAAATGACCGAAATTTTCTCACGACATCAATTGTTGGATCACTTTTTGCATTAAGTTCAAAGTACGACGTCAGCTGCATGATTTATACTGTGGAATGAAGGAAAAAATTCATAAATCTATGCAAAATAAATTTAGTTGATGCCATGAAGGAAGATCAATCGTGAAAGATACGACGGGGACCAATCTACCAGAAGCATTGCAAAAAAAGGAAAATTATTACGGTGCTTGGCCACGAGACAGCCGGGCGATGGTGATCCCAAATCACATTTGCGCACAGATATTAAAGTGCTCGTGGTTTGCTATAGTACCTATTCGTTGTAGATAATCCACACAACGAACCAAGACCTTTTTGGGCCGGCGCCGCACTGCAATCCTGGGAAATTAATGACCACCAAGAAAATCGCCCGCTGGTGGTCGTGCCCTCCCTTCGAACGCCCACTGCTCCGATCGCCGTTCATCGTTAGACAATCCCTGCTCTCTCTCTAATCCCTCTCGTTTTCTTTGTTCTTCGTTCTCGGATTCAAGAAGTTGTGCCGGCGAATCCCTGGCCACAACACCACCAAAAGCAAGGTAAATCCCTCAAAACTTCCTCTTTTCAATTTATTATAAAATATAACAGAAATTTATGGGATTTAATCTAGGATTTTTTTGAAAAAAAATAAAATTTTTGAATCCCCTGTTTGGCCGGCCTTTGTTCATCGAGTTTCCGGCACCGTCCGGCGCCATCCGACGCCGACAAGCCCAGGATCGGGGAAGCCGCCGGTGTGCAGCCTTGGGACGAAGCTCCGGCCACCTGGTTCCGGCGAGATCCCAGTGGAATCGAAAGAGAAACGAAGGGAATCACAGATCCCCTGTTTTCCTTTTCTTCCGCTGCGAACCGCTGCTGTGGGCCGCCGCCAGTCACCGGACCCGGCGGTAGGCTTCGCCGGAGACTGCCCCTCCGGCCACGAGCGTGCTCGGCCGGGGGATGGCCTCCGGTGAGGCGTGGAATGGGGGGAGATGACTCCCCTGTTCATGTTTCGGGAGAAAGGAAGAGAGGACGCGTCCTCTCTTCCGTGAAGAAAAAAAAAAGAGAAAAAAAAAAAAAGAAAAAAAAAATTTCTTCCAGAAAAAAAAAAAAAAAAAAAAAAATCTCTCTCCTCTCTTCCTTCTCTATCTTTTTTTTTTTTCTAAATTATTTCTCTTTTCATAATTTTTTCTCTTTAGAATGAAGATTAATTTAATAAAAATTTGAATGATTTTGGTAGAAGAGTTGACCTATCATCATTGATCGGCATATTGATAATCATCTTGATCGAATTAAATATTTTTAAATTTTATCATTTATGATTTTATTAAATTATCCATAGAATAATTTAATTATTATTTTAATTTAAATCATCTTAATTGGATCAATCGAGATGTTGGACTTTGTCACCTGATCAATTTGGATTGTAGCTTATGAATTCTCTCTCCTCTGATTTTCTCCTTCTATTTGATTTATGAACTCAATGAAAAATTTTCGATCATATCAATTTGAATCTGATTTGACCTAAATAGTCATTTTCTGAACTATTTATGTCTTAATTGGATCTTGATCGAATGAAATTAGATGACCGGACCCATTTAGACCGTTGGATGAACTATCCATTAATTCTATCTTTTTTAATTATTCATACCCTTTCTAATTATTAGACTTGAACCTATATAGGATTCTGGATATTTGATCATGGGATATCACAATATAATTTATGAACAGAAGATTTTGGAAAGAATTTTTTAAAATTATGTAGATTTATTGGAACACAATAAATTTTAAAAATGAATTTATGCGATTATATAGATTTATTAGAATATGTATGAGGTAAATAATATTTTATTTTTTCAAAATTTATCGATAAATTATAATATATCTTTCTAACATAATTTGAAAAACGATGCATGAATTTGATGAATGATATTTTGTTGTTGAAAATATATTATTTTGAAATGTTATGATGAAGCATGATTGAATGTATTGATTTTGTTATGCATCATATTGATTAATTTCGATACCATATGATTATGTGTATTTCTATTGAATTAGAATAAGAAATATGATTTATGAAAAATTTTGATTTAAAAATGATATAAATTGATAACCTGACTATGTAAAAGATCCTGTCAACGGGGACTAATATATTGGCAATTGATTTATCTTGAAGGTTTACATCGCCAGCAAACCAGCAACAAACCACCAGCAGATCAGCAGTTTCGAAGGATTTTGCTATCAGATGATTCGCAGTCCACACAAGATGATATGTGGTGTTATGAACCTATCATAGAAAAAATATGATCATAGCTCCTAGTTGACAAAAAAAATTAAGATAAAAGAAATTAGATGCTTGAAAGAAACTTAATTTTTTTAAAAAGTATTGGATTTGGCATGAACTATGTTGCATAATTGAAATTGATTTCGCATTGATGAACTCTACATACTTATTCTCTATAAATAATTATTTATTTTATTATCTGATGTAATCTAAATTAAGTGATTATTGCTTACTGGGATGTCTAACTCATTACCTCTCATTTTACTATTTTTACAGGTCTTAAGAAACTAAGATGATACGAGATATGTGCAGGAGAGTTATTAGAAGCAGAGCCTCAGTATTTTTATTTTAGATTGAAGAAGTCTTATTAAATTTGATGTAAGATCTATTGAATATTATTAAATTTAATGAAATATCAAGGTTAAAATTTAAATTGTTAAAGTTTGAATTTAAATTATTGATTAATTATTCTGCTGTTGCTTTATGATAACATGATAAGATGCCTTGCATACTTATTGAGAGTTCTTTATAACTATACGGTGATTGCCATGATCTCTAACTCGCGATCTTAGATCGGAGGAGTGACAAGTAATATGAAATATGCTCTGATATCATATTAATTATCATGCCCTTGATCTGAGATTGTGAGTCGAGAATCATGACAACCGCCGCATACTCATAGGTAACACTTTCCACAAACATGTAAAACATCTTATCATGCTATCATAAAGTAACAACGGAATAATTAATCAATAACTTAGAACTAAAACTTAACAATCTAAATTTTAATTTTAATATTTTAATAAATTTAATAATATTTAATAGATCTTATATCAAATTCAATAAGACTTTCAATCTAATAACTCTCCTGCATATATCTCGCATCATCTTAGTTACTCAAAATCTGTAAAAATAGTAAAATAAGAGGTAACTAGCTTAGAATCTCGTGCGATACATGGCATGTGAATATTTTTTTTTTAAATAATATTTTTAAAAATTAAAATCTAATATAACATAAAAGACATCATAGATGATATCAAATATTCGGAACGAAAACATAAAGCCAAATTGTTTAAATAAGATGATAGTAAGAAGTCACATAATTATTTCTATCTTTTGCTGATAGAGAAATTATTCCTTAAATCAATATTTTCAGTATCAATTATTTCGAAATCCTCATCATTAAGTAGAGTACGACCGTCTATTTGCATCCCACACATATCTTTTTTCTTCATAGTCATATCAATAATAAGAATTTCATCCTCATCTACTTCAATCTACAAAAAAAATTTAGTTATCAATTATTAGAATAAAATATATAAATATAATCATCCATATGTAAAAGAATAAAAATACATCATTCACAATGAAATTTTCTCGATTTCTCTTACCTTCTGATTCGTTGCATGTATCATTCGAAACTATTTTAAGAATAGTGCAGCTTAATCCTCTTTTTTTTGAGATTGTATTCATTAATTTTAATTTGAAAGATATAACTTTTTCTTATAATTTTTTTTTATTTTTAAGGAAACAATAGAATCATCATCTTTCTACATGAAGAGAAATAGATAATTTGATATTATTAAATAATTTATTGAATGAATAAAATATAAAATATATATTATATATATTTTGTCTATGCATAATTCTTTAGCTGATTTGTTTATTAATCATTGAGCAACTTTATCGAAAAGAACAAACGATGCAAATTCAATATAATCCTCCACATAAAATTATAATCGGTATCTAAAGAACAGAAAAAAATAGAACCAAATTAAAATTTATTATAACTAACAAATGAAAAATTGTAATGGACATAAGTAAAAGATGTGATATTAAAATATCTAATCTATAATTTTTTTTATGATTTAAAGTATATATTTATTTTTTATCAATAAATTTTAAATACTGAATATGAAATAAATTTTGACATTGAATATTTAAGCTCTATATTGCATCCATCACACCAAAATTCACTATTAGTGCATCTCACTTTTTTTTTGATAAACTTGGCATGCTGTATAGCATCTATATCTTGTTTTGATATCATTAATTAAAACTTTACAATTAAAAATAGTATCTTATAAATTAAATAGTTTAATATTTAATTATAATTATATATCTTCAAATATTAATATCAAATTTAAAAAATTTACATGATATACGAATGAAGTTTTAGTATTACATAATTTTAATCACCTCTCCATGACAATCCCACTCGATAAATTTTATCTTTTGAATTGTCATTCTTCTAAGAGACAATGGATCAGCAGAAGAAGCTTGTGATTGACTTTGGAATATCATTTTTCGAATATTATTTATACATGATAATTTTTTATTAAAAAAATTATTAAATTTAGTTAGTAGTTTATCCTATGTAAAGTAATTTAACAGTAAGATGATAAATAAGTAAACGATACTTATGATTAAAATATTTCACTTCAGATATATCCAAATTGATAGAAATTTTTCCTGCACTCGTAAAGAAAAGATAATGCTCCCCTATAATATAAATATCTCATTAAGAATAAAAATTTTAATATAAAAAAAAATAAAAAAATATTTTGAATACCTCAAAATGCTTTAACCATTGTTGATGTTACAATTAGAATTTGATGAGTGAAATTTTGTAAAATTTCACCTTCATTTATGTAATCAGCAGCATTACCCCAAAGAGTTATCTTTATCCTCAGTCCGCTATAATAACATGAGATTAAATTAGAAAGATAAATAATATATTTTTATAGAAATTATATATTATATGTTAAGCAAAATATATACTCAAGCATCAACAGTTTCGAATTTTTTTTTTAACATTCGAGTTTTGAGCATAAATATTCTCTAAAGACCTAACGGTAATCAATTTTTCAATAATATCTACAAAATATAGACATGAAATAATTTATTAGTTGAATAAAATTATCAAAAGATTAAGTAAAAAATAAATATAATTTTTATTCTTACCACTAAGATAGATATGATTATTGATTCGATTCACTATTTTATCATAATTCATGAAATAAAATTTGTGCAAAGGTGGACATATATGTCTTCTATTATTTTTTCAATTTCATGATCGATAAAAAAAGATCTTCTTATTATTTTTTATTAGACGATACATTCCATCAGTGTGCATAACTTTCAAATTAGTAATCAGATATACATATCCTTCTTCAATAAGCATACAAAATTTTTGTATAATATTTTTTCTGATTATAGCATGCATATGATTACTCTAATAAACCAACAAATCAAAAAATAAAGTATTAATAATTATTGTAAGAAATATTAACAGATATAAGAATAAAAAATATTTGAAAATAAAAAGAAAGGTACATCTTCGTCAATAATGAGCATATCCAAACTTATAATATTATTGTTGTTCTTTATGTTAATCAAATTCCATATTCTGTCAATTCTAACCTTTATCTTCTAGTTATCTCTCTCATTTGTTAACTCACTGAATAAATTGCACTGCATTCTGTAGTTGATCAAGAACATATAATAAATATATATTAATACATATAGAATAATTAAAATAAATATAAAATCATGATAGAAATATTGGAATGTAATTACAAATCTTGTATATTAAGAGTAGCAGGTAGATTTAAAAAAATCTCTTTATAGATAATATTCTTCATCGAACAATAATCATTGGAATGCTTATCGTTATTTATCAATACCTTTTAACCATCTTTACTAGTTACTCTAGATAGTGCAATATATAGCTGTCCATGAGTAAATACAGGACTTGACAAATATATTCCAACTTATTTTAGTGATTGTCCTTGATTCTTATTAATAGTTATAGCAAAACACACAGAAAGAGAGAACTGTCTTCGCTTCAATATGAAAAGCCATTTAGATTTGGTTGGAGATAAGACCAGTCCAAAAATAAATACACAATCACCAATGTTACTTTCGCTGATAATTTTAGCTTTTATTATCTTAAAAAATAATCTTGTAATTACCAATCTAGTATCATTACAAAGATCAGCACTTTGATTTAAATTTCTTAGTAATATCACTAGTATCTCTACTTTTAACTTTAACTCATGATTTGAAAATTCAAAAAATTTCAGAGAATTAAGAAACTCGATAGGATATAAGAGATCTTCTTCTGCATAGTTAGATGATGTCTTACAAATTGAATCTGCACTTAAATAAACAACTTCTTCTGCAGATATTGAAAAAAATATTCTCTCATTTATTACATTAATAATTTCATTTGTAGGTACAAAAATAGCTCTTTCATTTAAATACTCTCTGTTAAATAATTTTGAACTCAAATTAGAATAAATACTTTGGATGATATCATTATGTGCATCATTCTGCGATATGATGACAAAATTTGAAGAAAATTCAATCAAGTAGTCCCCATCACCAATATTGCCATTGTCAATTTTCAGTATCCAATTACTGAATTGAAAAATATCTGGAGCATTCGTGATAGAATTTTCACCATTCACCAACCTTATATTTAGTTTATAGTTTGAATACATGACAATAGTTTCATAAATATGATCTATTAATGAAAGCTTGAATAATATCTTCTCTTCGATCTTTAGGAACAACAAATAGAATCTACATAAAGTCTCTATCAAGAAGTACTACCTTTCCTTCAAAAGGTTTATATATATTATCAGGATCTACATGTCGTAAAATATCTCTGAAACTTCTATCTACAGCTTTGAAATAATACCTGTGAGCCATTAGAGCTTCATCCTAAATAATAATTCTTGTACTTATGATTAATTCTATAATATAACTACTAATTTAATCTTATAAACTAAATTCTTGTTGATAACTATCAGAATACAAAACCTTGAATGTGTAGTTCTCCCGCCAGGTAGAAGTTAAGCAGCAATGCCAGAAGATGCAACAGCTAATACAATTTTTTCTTCAGCTCTAACTGCAGCTAGAATAATCTTATAAATATAAATTTTTTCAATGCCACCATGTCCATAAATAAAAAATAAATCATCACTATTAGCCAAGATTGCTTCCATAACAGTTTCGTAGACAACCAACTGTTCAGTACTAAGATCAGTAAATAATTTTTGATGTTTTTCTATAACTTCTTCAATATTATAAGATAATTCTTCTTGAATTAAACGATTTTATCTCTGATTAAGAAGACTTGCATCTGGCAAAGATAATTGAGAAAAGTCTTTCAAAGACCTACCACCTTTAATTAATAGCTATTCAATTTCATGAAGAGCATAATATTTTATCTATAATTCTGACAATTGCAATTAATCAAATTGGAGAACTTGTCTCTTCTTATATACAATATCTTTAGAAACTAATTTTCAATTATTCTCCCAAAGTTGGAGTGGATTCGATACTTGATAATATAAAGGTATTGTAATAAATAGAGCTCTCATTAGTGGACTTGTTGCCCAACAACCAGCTTCCGTTAAACATTCATTCCATTCCTTATCTGAATCTAATAAATCAAGAGCATGTCATGCATCCTTAAATTTTGGATATGTGGTACTATTTATCGTATGAATATCTTCATAACATGTAGGTCCTTTTATAATGTTTAACAGTATTCGTAGATAAAATCTCTCACCACTTGTAGGATGTGCATAATATATTCTTTCAATACATCTTTCAGATAATCTTCATTTTCATTCCTTCACATTACTATATCATACCCAATGAATTAAAAATTCGATATAAGTTAGTATTTGTGCATCCTCATATTTTTGATTCATCTTCATCCACTCTGTGAACATGCTATTTTCAATTTGAGACTGATTTATTACATTAAACAAATTAGCAGAGTCATGAAAAGTAATGGACTGTTGATCAGAAAAATAAAAATTAAGTCTCTCAATATTGGGCTCATGATAATTTATACCAAAATCAAATATTCTCAACATGCTTCGGAAGCTGAAATATAGCGACAATCTAAAAATTGCTTAATCTCATCTACAACTGGTCTATGGTCCTTATTGTTCATATTAGAATCATTTTTAATTTTCTCGAAGATTATAGTTGCTTGATCTAAGCCTTTATTGATGTACTTGAATAGAAATTTAATTGATCAAGAATAATTACACCATTCAACATTAATATGAGCTTGATACTTTATCAATAACTCGATATTATAAGAAACCATATAATGATTATCAAGTAATATTCTATTTTTTTCAACTACTATACTATCATTCCTTCATCGATATACTAAAAAACCATCACTATCAACCATAGTTGTTTCATTAAACTTCTTTAAAAAGTATTTTATGTATTTGTTATTGATCATGCAAGGAGAAAAATAATTGACAACTCCACAAGGGCTATGAATCATAAATTGTTGGACAGCTTCCAAAGCAATTAGATTATTCTTATTATCAAAAATTTTTGCACTAATGATATGATTTATATCCTTAGCAGAAGGATATTTATCATTATCATGGAGTAGAAGAATATGAGCATTTGGAAGCCCCATCTTTTGAAACTCAATGGAATATACAACTACATAAAAGAACATAAATAAAATTATACTTATAAAATTAGAGAATTAATAATTTAATAATAAAAATAAAATAAAAATTAATAAAAAATAAAAAATAACACAAATCTGCTACAACTCTCTTAAATATTTTTTCATACTTCGTATCATGAAGAAGCTCATCTAATTTTATTTTGAAGACCCATGAAATAATATCAAGATCCTCAAAAGGCTATTGGCTTGGTATATTTTTTAAAAAATAACTAATCTCAGGCTATTTAGGATTGTAAATAAATATGATAAATAGATCAAGATAACCTACCCATCGATAAATTACCATAGCATCTTGATAGTTCTGCATAAAATATCTAAGACTACCAGTAAATAAGGAGGGTAATATAATACATTTACCAACCGATGAAGCTCTAGTATCATCTCTAAGAATAGCATCTTTCAACCCACAGTATAATTCTGATCGTAACTAAGGTTGGTTCTTTCTAACCCAATAAAGATGGCTCTCTTCAATACAAGTATAGCAATCAACAATATATTGTTGACATAGTCTATCTCCCCGTAATAATGTATGACCTTTATATGTTAATAGTGCAATCGATAAGCATAAAATTCTCTTATGCTCATATTTTGATGTTTTTGTTGTTATTTTTTAGTAACACTTCTTTTTATAATTCCAGTATGAAAACTGTCCTCACCATATGAAAAAAGTAATGGATATTGCATTGCCATAAAATAAGATGTCATTTGCTAATACGATGTAAACCATTAGTTTGATGTTCCATAATAATATCACGGCCAGAAGAATGCGTACCAAAATCACCAACAATTAACATAGCAATCTCAGAACATGAAGGACTATTATATTGTCTTGTATTCATATTTCTATCACTCAAAAATCGAAGTCTGGTCTTAACAATATCAGATTCTTAGAATCTATCAAGTGCCATTTGGAAAGCTCGGACCAAAAGATTTCAGCTATCCAGCATTTGCATCAAATCTCTGACGATATCAAGATTTAGAGAATTTGACCCACTATTCATGCTTAAACAATCGACTCTAGACCTCATTATCAGTGTCATAAATATATAATTGAGCAAAGTTAGGCTTGTTGCCCTCAATAGATAATAATGATTCAATTTTATGATGGTTTTGACCATTCAGACAGAAAATATAAGGGCCTAAACCATAATTTATAGAGTTATCAATATTTCCTTCCATTGAAGTAAAGAAAAAAATGAAATTATATATTTTTATATTTTTTTCAAAATTTTATTGACTTTCGGCCACTATCATAAGCAAGTAGTTCATCGAGCACCTGAGGTATATTTTTGAAAAATGGTAGCTTCACTCTACCATCTGAGCAGCATAAAGAGAATTTAGGATTTGAAAGTTTTCTTGATTGTACTGTTCTCTCTTCATATCACATAATAGCATCACATTGTTTACATGCACAGTTAGGCGGATCAAAATCTCAAGATTGAGTAAATCTTTCTAAAAAATAATGTATGTAAGATTTAACTTAAAAAAATATTAAAATATAATAATAAAAAAAATAAAAAAAAATAATATTAATTTCCAACCAAAGGATCAAATGCTGGCACTGATCTTAGGTCAGAAGTTCCACCTAAATCTTTAGGACTATAAAATCTCTGCCTTATATTTCTTTGGATAAAATTTATAATTAAAAAAAAATAATATCCATAATAATATTATAATTTGTAAATCTCAGATATGTTAGAAAATATATCTCAATAAAATATTATCTATATCAGTAGAAGTTTTCGATTCTGTTCCAATAATATTAAGATCTCTATTACTTTTCTTTGACAATATTAGCCGTCTTCTATATCTTGTATGTCGAGATAAATCCATAACTACTGTGAGAATAGTAGAAGTATCTGTCATCTCTAAATCACTGAACTTACAATTTCTAACCTCACGGTCAGAAAATTTATCCACCATCAAAAATCAAGTTGGATGTTTTTGATAGTGTTCAAAAAAATTAATAATAACATTATTCTTATCAGGTTAGATTAAACATGTCTTTAATCTTGCATATCGAGATGAATGCATTATTACTATAGGAATAGCAGAAATATTTATCGTCTTCAAATAATTAAACTTACAATTTCTAACTTCGTAGTTAGAAAATTTCTCCACCATCAAAAATGAAGTTGGATATTTTTGATAGTGTTCAGAAAAATTAATACTAACATTATTCTTATTAGCCTATATTAAACATGTTTTAAATCTTGCATACCAAGAGGTTTATAATTAAGTATCAACAACATAGAATAAATAACAAAATGAGTGCAGTAGATTTACATAACGATAGAAGAAAATTATAAGAAATAATTTAAAAAATCAATATTAATAATCATATTTATACAAACCATACCAACAATAAGACAATGAAATTATTCACTATACTATAAAATATGAAAAGATAATTACAATAACAATCAATATAAAATAAGATAATACTATAAATTTAAAAATTATCTTAAAAAAGTTACCAACAATAAAACAATAAAATTATTCATTATATCATAAACTTTGAAAAAAAAAGGATAATACTGTAAGTTAAGTTTAGCAAATATCCTAAAAAAGAAAATAAAAATAAAGAAATAACAAAAAATCCATGAATACAAATCTATTTAATTAATCATACATAAAGTTCGATGATGCTTAGTGGTGGAAGATTGAAAATTAGAGAGAGGAGAAAAACTCAGGATGGATATATAAGTTCTAAAATCAGAATTTAGAAGTTCTATTTTTCCTCAGATCTCTTTCATTCATAAAATTCCTAAACAGAAAATTCTATAGATAAAAACTTATATAGAAAGAAAACATGGAGAGAGAATGTATAGAGAATAGAGAGGGAAGAGAGAGAGAAACCCTCACCTCTTTTGTTTCCCTTATTTTCTTTTTTCTTTCTTTTTTCTTTTTTTCTTTTACTTTTTTTTTTTAGGGAGGATTCTTCCTCTTCAAATCCACAGATTGGTTCTGATGTTATACCTTTTAATTAGCCATATTGGCTCTTGTTGTCAACCATCCTTTTGCTAACTGCCTGGTCAGATGAGCCAAAAAGTACTAACCAATATGCCTGTTTCTCTTTATCAGTGAATTTGAGATCATAGTTTGTAAGCTGTCAAATATGCAGTCTTTTTTTCCCTCCAGTGCATGATCTGATTTCCAATTTAAAAAATAATCCTATTGATGCTTGATTGTTTGAAGGGGATTCATGATCATCATTAATGTAATAATTCCAGTCTATTATTTGGTGCTAGAGTATTGGTGGACATACATGAGGGCTGATGCTGAAGGTCTAGGTAAGATCTGCAAACCATCAGAAGCTGGAAAGCTGAAAATACCGGTGGAAAAAACATTTCCAATCACCCAAGTCAGAGAAACTTTGGTCTAGTATTTTTTATGTCTGAAATTCTGACTTAGATCAGGACCTCGTTGATTATATTCACCGTAATGAGAACCAATTTCTTCTACCTTTTCTTTGAAAATGTTAAATCATATGACATTAAAAGATAAATGCTTTTAAAAAATAGGGAGGAGGTTCTCTGATGACTTGTTATGCCTGAAGGACTTCTTGCTTTTCACGGCAATCTAAAGTTTGTTATGTTAAAAACTATAACTGTTTTTTGGTTCTTGGTTGCATTTGAGATTTTTTCAAATAGCAATGCTCTTTGTAATTCTTTGTACTTTCCTATTTGGGAGGTGATAGGCGAAAGATGTGATGGGGACTTTACTTAAGGATATGCCTCAGCCGCATGGTATAGTCTCTGATTTCTTAGAAAGCAATGACAATAGTGATGGATTAACCCTCCAATCTGACACAAATACATTTGCTGATGATCTTCTAGCCAATGCAAGTGCTAAGGAGATCTTGATTTTGCCGGAGGAGAGAACTGATGAAAAGTTGGAAACCTTGGTGGCTCCTGAGCAGAATTTTGATGGAAACACCGACCATAAAGAAAGTTGCATAGATCATGGCAAAGACAATGGTATTGTAAATTTATAAAGGCTCTTGTTGTGCACACGTGTTAAGGTTACGGATACCTTTTCCTCTCCACCGTCGCAAGATATTGTCCGCTTTCCCCGACGGCACCGCCCTACGGGCCGCACGCGGTCGACAGGTCACGGTTTTGTCCTATCTACCCCTCTGGGCAAAAGGCGCCTCACGAGGTAAGAGGCAGGCCGCACTACTTAAGCACATGCACACACCAGAGTTGCCCGATGTGGGACTATTAAGGGAGGTCCCCCCATAGCCTGCCCACAACAGATGCCCCCCACTCTGGAGGGTGCAGGTGTTGAGCGACAGGGGGCGGATTACCCCTACCTGGCGCGCCACTGTTGTGCACACGTGTTAAGGTTACGGACACCTTTTCCTCTCCACCGTCGCAAGGTATTGTCCGCTTTCCCCGACGGCGCCGCCTTATGGGCCGCACGCGATCGACAGGTCACGGTTTTGTCCTATCTACCCCTCTGGGCAAAAGGTGCCTCACGAGGTAAGAGGCGGGCCGCACTACTTAAGCACATGCACACACCAGAGTTGCCCGATGTGGGACTATTAAGGGAGGTCCCCCACAGCCTGCCCACAACAGATGCCCCCCCAACTGTTGGCGAATACCCACCGACCGACCGACCGATGGCCGGAGGGACCGACCGACCGACTTACGGCCGGAGGAACCGACCGACCAACTTACGGCCGGAGGACCGACCGACCGACTCACGATCGGAGGACCGACCGACCAACTGACAGTCGGGGCGACCGACTGACGCCGTCACCGGCCAATTATCGGCTCGCGACCGACTGAGGATATGTCGGCCGCACCTTTGCCGACCGACTAAATCCGGAGGTCTGTTGGTCGGCTCACGTAAGGCTCGCCGACCAACGGAGGGGCCCGACGCCACTCAGCTGGCCACCGACCTAGGGTCGGTCGACTCCTCTGATCGCCGTACAGCCGCCAGAGCTTGTCAGTTCTGACAGCCGCACGCGGCACTGCCGCCTAGGGGCATTGTCCCGCTGAGGGCATTGTCAACCCTGGTGATTTGACAGCCCCACGGCGACATGACACTTTCACGACGACTCTGACAGTCTACAGTGAGTTGACAGTTCCTCACTTGTCTGCGCCATTAATGACGGCGCCATACCGTGCTCCACTATATAAATCGGGGAAGGCAACAGTGCAAGTGATCCGATCCGCTCCCCCTCCATTCTCGCCTTAGAAACCACAGGCTTGCTCCTCCCTCTCCCTCTCTCTCTCGATCGAGCTCTCTGTCTTCATTTCACTGTTGCCCAATCACATCTCTGACTTGACCGTCGGAGGGTCCCCGCCGGAGCCGCCTCCGGTCAGTGTGGACTTCTCGTTTTTGCAGGTGCACGTTCCCCGGCGATCGGACGACGAGGCGATTGGCCGCAACAGAGTGGCGCGCCAGGAAGGGGACAGAATGACAAAGACAAGAGCCCAACGATCGAGGATCACCGGATCGGCAAGGCGCTCTTCCCGCCGGGAAGAGGCCTCCCCGCCACCGCCGGCGGCGGAGCCCAGCTCTCCACACCCCGCGGTGACCACGGAGGCGCAGATCGCGGCCATCGTACGGCAGATGACCGTACTGACGGATGCAGTCAAGAGCCTCCAGCAACAACCAGCGGCCCGTCCGATGCCCTCCAGGAGCAGTCGCCGACGACCGCGCCGATCCCTGTCGCCTCCGCGTGAGCGCCCTCAACAGCGCTCCCACGGAGAAGAGGAGGAGCGGCCCCGGCGTGCTGACCGACGGTCCCGGCAGCCCTCTCCTTCCCCGCTGGAACGGGCGAGGAAGGAGAAACGACCGCGCACGCCGTCGGCCTCCCTCTCGGAATCTTCCGGAGACTCCACTCCCGGGATCTCCCAGCATCGACGAGCGGGCGACTACGAGCGCCGGTTCGAGGAAATCGACCGCCGGCTCGCGCAGTTGCAGATGGACGGCCAGAAGTCTTCGAACGACGTCGACTTCCAGACCGCCCAACCTCTCTCCCGACTGGTCCTCGACGAACTGATTCCCAGTCGGTTCAAGATGCCGCACGTGGAGCCATACGACGGCTCCACCGACCCAGTCGACCACCTCGAGAGCTATAAGGCTCTCATGACGATTCAAGGGGCAACCGACGCTCTTTTTTGCATCGGCTTCTCCGCCACACTCCGCAAGGCTGCCAGGGCCTGATACTCCGATCTTCGATCGGAGAGTATCCACTCCTTCGGGCAGCTCGAGCACTCGTTCGTGGCCCACTTCAGCACCAGCCGAAAGCCGCCGCGAACGTCGGATAGCCTTTTCTCCCTCAAACAGGGAGAAAATAAGTCGCTCCGACACTTCGTGGCGCGATTCAACACGGCCACGCTTGAGGTCTGGGACCTCAACGAAGACATGGCTATCTCAGCCATGAAACGGGGCCTGAGGGCGTCCCGATTCACCTACTCTCTGGACAAGACCCTCCCCCGGACATACGCCGAGCTACTGGAGCGCGCGTACAAGTATATGCGCGCGGACGAAGGAGCGTCCGACCGACGCTTGGCCGAACCCAGAGGCCCGAAGGAAAAGCGGAGAAAAGGTCGGGAACACGCCGAACCAAGCAGGCCCCCGACCGACAGTCGGGTCTTGCCACCCCGACTAATCCAAAAGTCACCCCGACAACAGACTTCGAGGCCGGCACACCCCAGGTATGACTCCTACACTCCTCTCTCCGCTCCTCGTGCACAGATTCTGATGGAGATTGAGGGGGAAGAATACCTGCGACGGCCTCCGCCTCTGAAGGCAAAGGGCCTCGACCGTCGGAAGTACTGCCGATTTCACCGAGGCCACGGCCACAACACCGAGCAGTGCATCCAGCTGAAGGATGAGATCGAAGCTCTCATCCGTCGGGGGTATCTCGGCAAGTTTCGGAAGGGTCCGCCGACCCAACCAGTTGCCGATCGACGACCCCAGCCGACTGAAGAAGCGGCGAACAATCAGCCGACGGCCGGAGTCATCAACATGATCTCCAAACGGCTGGGCCCGGGGACATCGGCGGGAGGGGAGCCGACGAAAAAGCCATGCCCGGACGACGTAATCACCTTTACGGAGGACGACGTTCGGGGCATCCAAACTCCCCACGATGATGCTGTTGTTGTATCGGCGACAATAGCAAATTATGATGTAAAATGAATTTTTGTTGATAATGGAAGTTCGACAAATATTTTGTTTTACTCGACCTTCTCCCGGATGCAACTGTCAACTGACCGACTTAAGAGGGTCTCCATGCCCTTAATCGGCTTTGCCGGAGACGCTGTCACGACAGAGGGAGAAATTATCCTGCCCGTGACGGCCGGCACCGAACCACGGCAAAGCACGGTCCACTTAACTTTCGCGGTCGTCCAAGTTCCTTCGGCCTACAACGCCATCCTTGGACGACCCGGACTGAACGCCCTCAAAGCGATCATCTCGACGTACCATCTCCTTGTTCGGTTTTCGACCAAAAACAGAATCGAAGAGATGCGCGGGGATCAACAGCTCGCCCGACGGTGCTTCCAGATCTCCGCTCAAAATGACGAGTCGAAGGGCTCCCTGATAATCGACAAGCTGGACCAACGGGAGGAGGAAGAACGAGGTTCACCGGCCGAGCAGCTCGAGGCGATCCCGATAGGAGAAAATCCTGACAGGAAGGTTTGGATCGGGTCCCAACTGCCCGACCCAGAACGACGCCGACTGACGGGGCTGCTAACGGCCAATGCCGACATATTTGCTTGGTCGGCAGCAGATATGTCGGGCATCCCCTCGGAAACCATAACCCACCGACTCAACATCGACCCAACGATGAGGCCGGTGAGGCAGAAGAAAAGATCCTTCGCCCCAGAGAGGCAGAGGGCCATCGACGAAGAAGTGGACAAGCTACTTGAAGCAGGCTTCATCCGAGAATCCACGTATCCCGATTGGCTTGCCAATGTTGTCATGGTCAAAAAAGCCAACGGGAAGTGGAGGATCTGCATCGACTACACCGACCTCAACCGAGCCTGCCCAAAAGATAGCTTCCCACTTCCCAAGATCGACCAGCTGGTGGACGCGACGTCCGGATTTCGACTGCTCAGCTTCATGGACGCCTTCGCCGGATACAACCAGATCCAGATGGCGCCTGAAGACGAGGAGCATACCGCGTTCGTGACTCCCAAGGGCCTCTACTGCTACCGGGTGATGCCCTTCGGACTGAAGAACGCCGGCGCCACCTACCAGCGACTTGTCAATAAGGTCTTCCAAGACCAGATCGGGCGCAACATGGAGGTGTACGTGGACGACATGCTGGTGAAGAGCGCGCAAATCCCGGATCATGTTCAGGATCTCGAGGAGACCTTCCGCACCCTTCGACGACACCGAATGAAGCTCAACCCGACCAAGTGCGCTTTTGGGGTGACCTCAGGGAAGTTCCTCGGATTCCTCGTTTCTCAGAGAGGGATTGAGGCCAACCCTGAAAAAATAAAGGCAATCCTCGACATGCGTCATCCGAACACCAAGAAGGAGATCCAACAGCTGAACGAAAAAATCGTCGCTCTTAGCCGATTCATTTCTCGATCAGCTGAAAGGTGCCTCCCGTTTTTCAAAACTTTGCGTCACGCAAATGGTTTTTCTTGGTCGGATGAGTGCCAACAGGCCTTCGAAGACCTGAAGAAGTACTTGGCTTCCCCGCCGCTGCTCGTAAAGCCGCAGGTCGGGGAAACCTTGTATCTCTATTTGGCCACATCTCCTGAGGCGATCAGTTCGGTGCTCGTCCGAGAAAACGAGTGCCGAACCCATCAACCTATTTACTACACCAGCAAGGTGCTCCACGGCGCCGAAGCCAGATACTCGGAGACGGAAAAGATGATTTTCGCCCTGACCATCTCAGCGCAACGACTCCGTCCATACTTCCAGGCCCACGCCATAGTGGTGCTCACCAACCAGCCCCTGAGGGCTATATTGCGCCGACCCGACACATCTGGATGACTCGCGAAGTGGGCGATGAAGCTCAGCGAGTTCGACATTCAGTACCGACCAAGGCCTGCCCTGAAAGCTCAGGTCTTGGCCGACTTCATCGCCGAATGCCCGACAACCGACCAAGGGTCGGGAGCTGAAGACCCGGGACGAGATGCGGTCTCTGAGCCAGACCCGATCTCCACCTGGGTACTCCACATCGACGGAGCCTCAAACGCTCAGGGAAGCGGGGCCGGACTCCTGCTCACGAATTCGGATGGGGTGGTCACCGAGTACGCCCTCCGGTTCGACTTCAAGGCCTCCAACAACCAAGCCGAATACGAGGCACTCCTCGCTGGCTTGAGGATGGCGAAAGAACTGTGCGTCGACAGCCTCCGGGCTTTCTCCGACTCTCAGCTGATCGTGGGGCAGGTCAAGGGCGAATTCGAGGCGCGAGATCCGACCATGGTCAAATACCTTCAGAAAGTGAAGGACCTCGTGGCACGCCTCAGGTATTTTGAAATTTCCCACATCCCTAGCTCGGAGAACGTCCGTGCCGACGCACTCTCCAGACTGGCAACGTCGGCCTACGACTCTTTGGATCGGACGTTCGTGGAGAACCTCGAGCAGCCGAGCATCGATCGGGTCGACGAGGTGCTACAGCTAACATCCGAACCAAGTTGGATGGACCCGATCGTCCGATATCTGACCGACGGGATCAGCCCCAAAGATCCTGCGGAGGCCAAGCGACTCCGATGGTCAGCCTCTCAATATGTCCTCATGGATGGCCGACTCTACAAGAGGTCGTTCTCCCTTCCCCTGCTTAGGTGCTTGGGACCGACCGACGCCGTCTATGCTCTCCGAGAAGTTCACGAAGGAATTTGCGGGAATCACTTGGGGGGCAAGTCACTGGCCTATAAAGTCCTGCGACAAGGTTATTACTGGCCTACCATGAGGAAGGATGCAGCCGAGTTGGTCCGGAGGTGCGAGCCATGTCAAAAGTACGCCAACATTCAACACCAACCGGCCAGCCAAATTGCTCCTATTGTCGCTCCATGGCCCTTCGCCCAGTGGGGGGTCGACATTCTCGGTCCTTTCCCACCAGCGTCGGGTCAGAGGAAGTTCATAGTCGTCGCCATCGACTACTTCACCAAATGGGTGGAGGCTGAGCCTCTGGCGCAGATTACCGAGCGGAAGATGGAGGACTTTATCCAGAAATTCGTCATCTTCAGGTTCGGATTGCCGCACGCCATCATCACCGACAACGGACGGCAATTCGACAACCAGGACTTCAGAGACTTCTGCACCAGGTTCCACATCAAGCACCGACTGACTTCAGTCGGACACCCTCAGTCCAACGGCAAGGTCGAGGTGACCAACCGAACCTTGCTCCACAGACTCAAGACCCGACTAAACGAAGCCAAAGGCCTCTGGGTCGACGAGCTGGGCTCCGTTCTGTGGGTTTACCGAACAACCCCCCGCGTTCCGACCGGGGAATCGCCTTTCAGTTTGGCCTATGGAACGGAGGCCATGATCCCGCTCGAGATCGGACTGCCATCTTCAAGAGTCGAGCGGTATTAAGAGCCGGACAACTCCGAGTGTCGGAGGGCCGACCTAGACCTCCTCCCCGAACTACGAGATGAGGCTCAAATTTGCATGGCCTCATACCGACAGAGGGTCGCTCGATATTACAACGCTAAAGTCAGACCAAAGCTTTTCAGGCCTGGTGACTTGGTCTTGAGGAAGGCGGAGGTCTCGAAGCCCCTGGACCAAGGAAAGTTGGCTCCCAATTGGGAAGGACCCTACAAGGTAGCTGACACCTACGGTCCGAGAGCCTACCGACTAGAGACCCTTGAGGGGAAACCCATTCCCCGAACTTGGAATGCTGACAACTTGAAATTGTACTATCCATGAACTTTGTAATTTGCTAGCCGGAATATAAATTCGATTTGAAATCTCGGAGTTTTGACTCTTCGACTAATGATCGGCGCTCACCAAGGCCAAGCCCCGACATATCGACTTGGACTCGGTATCCGCCTGAAGCCGACGACCTTATCGCCGGTGACCCATCGGACTCTTGCGAGGGCCGACGCATCTACACGAACGGGAGTTGACACTCTTTCGACGATCAATGATGAATCGGACCCTTACCAGGACCGATGTATCCATACCAACGGGAGTCGCACTCCTTCGACCTTCGACGACACATCGGCCCTTACAAGGGTCGATGCATCTGTTTTGACGGGAGTTAACACTCATTCTACGGTCGAACTTTCGGGCCAGACCATCGGCTAACAAACCGATCGAGCCCCGACCAAAGAAAGGTGAAATACCTACGCGACCAACGTCGCGAATCCCGACCGAGCCACGGTCGGTCGAAGGATATTCGGCTTACCACCGTCTATCGCACGATGCGACCTTTGTCGCATCGACGACTTACCGACCGGGCTACGATCGGTCGGACGATATTCGGCTTACCACCGTATATCAAAAGGCGCAGCATAAGCACCCGACATAAGGGCATTGGGATCCGACTTGTCGTCGTTTCCCCGACTGGATGCGCCGAACGACATTCGACTGAACGCGTCGGTGGAGACCCTACTGCCGAACCTTTGCCAAGTTCGGTCGGCTCCCGACTCAACAGACGTGCCCAACTGACGACTTTGGCTATCAGAAGCCGATCCAAAGTCGGGACTTACTCTACGTTCGTGACGGCGCTAGCTGCCGAACGTTCTTACCAGCCTATATGTGTTGGCAATTTACGAAGACATTCTACAATGCACGAAGGAAAACAAGCAGGAAAGAAGCTAAGTCCAAAAACTTTGATTTCATTGAAGAATCAAAATAAGGTTTACAAAGGAAGGCCGGAGCCCAATTATAAGTCAGAGCAAAAACATAGAACAAAACCGACTAATCGTTGGAGTCAACATCCTCCACTAGACGACGATGGGAGTTGGTCGGCGGATCAGCTCTGACTTCTGCAGTCGGGGCCGACTGATCTTCGGCAACCGGCTCTGCGTCCTCTTCGGCTTCCGCCCTGGTGGAGAGACCTTCCGACGCTAGTTCGGTCGTCTCCTCCGCAGCAGGGGCCTCCGACTCCGGCAGAACTATGATGCTGAGATCCAGTTCCGGGTACAAGCCTCGAACAGCTTCCCGAGCGTCCTCGTACCCGACTTGGTACGAGAGGTAGCCGCTCTCTAGAAGTTCTTCTCGGTACTCCTCCGAGTCCCGGAAGACTTCAACGGCCCGACTCAGAGCCTCCTTCGCCGACTCGGCCTCGCCCCTCGCGATGTCCGCATCGGCCTGAGCAACGGACGAGCCTTCTTCGGCCTTGGCGAGATTTTCGAGACTCGCTCGGAGTTGCTCGCGGTCTGCCTCCAGCTCCTTGGCGATGCCGTCTCGCTCGTGTCGGAGCCGACGGATGGTCCGGGACTTCTTCCTTGCGGCGTCCTTAGCCGACTGGAGCTCCGAGTCCGACGACGCCAAAGCCCCCTTGAGTCGGGAGACCTCCTCGGAAAGTCGGGAGACCTCCCCCTCAAGTCGGCCCTCCCGGTCGATCGACTGCTGCAGCTGATCGACGAGGATGACTTTGTCGGCTTCGAGGGCCCCGACTTTGTCCCTCCACGCCGCACGCATCTCGCCGAACTTTCGATATCCGGCCTCCAGCTCCGAGATATTGAAGACCAGCTGCACAAGGTGAAACCGACCGATGAGAAAGTAGATTTATGAGAAACTACATTCTAAGTCGGAGGAAAGAGAAAACTTACCCGGATCATCATCGGATAGAACGAAGACATCATGTCAGACACATGCTGATTCTTCATTGCGTTGATGTCGGCGGGAAGGAGGAGCGCCTGGCACAATTTCCTGGCCAAATCGTGGTTGGCCAGGCCCGACGCACCTTCGGGAAGCGGAAAGTCGGCCGACCCTCCGCCAGCCGACCGACCTTCGTCGCCCGACGCCATGGGGGCCTTGCCTCGGCTGGTTGCCCAGGCCCTAGCGTCGGAGATTGACGGCAGGCTTGACCCCGATCGGGTCTCGACCGACGGTGCGGCGGCAGCGTGCGTCGGTCGTTCGGGTTCGCGGGCCTCTTCCTGAACTTCCGAAGCCTGCTGAGCGGTCGGCGCGCCATCTGCAGACCCGGCAGCCCGTCTGTCGGGTGAAGCGGCGCCCTCGACCGACGGTCCCTCGGACGGGACACCGACGAGCACTGTCGGCGCTGACAGTGCAATCACCGGCTCCACCTCCGACCCGGTCGGCTCGCTCGACGGAGGCGCACGGGGCCTCTTGGAGGCTGCGACGGCCCGGTGCCTTGCGATGGCCTCTTCCTCACGGCGTGCTGGCGTATGTCGGCCGCCGTCAATCGTGTCCTCGGCGGCATGTCTGAAAAGAATGATAAATGGTCAGCGCCGGAAAGGAAAGGCAAAAAGAAGAAAGAGTGGTCGGGAAAATAAAAGACCGACCTAAACGGGGGACCGGGCTAAGGCCGGCGTCGTACAAGGCCTGCTCGGTGACGAGCTCGCTCTGCTTCGGCACCGAGATGTCCTTTAACCGGTGGAAGTCCTCCCGATCATCGGCCTCCACCCGACTGTTCTCATTCGGTTTGGTTCGGGGATTCCCCCAACGGACGGGAAACCCCCAAGAAGCAGAAGACGATGCAAAGAAGAACTGATTCTTTCATCCGTGAATGGACGATGGAAGACCAGTAATGAAAGAGAGCCCTTTCCGAGGGACGAAGTACCACCACCCTCGAGCTTTAGGATGGGGTCGGAGGACGAAGAAGACTCAGAAAAGGGAGATCCGAGGTTCGGTCGGCAAAAGCCGACACAAAAGTGCAAAACTGACTATCAGCCGAACCGAGTTCGGTGCAAGTTGTGCCGGGCATAGCCCGTAATAGTCAAAAATGTTTCGGACGAACTCCGGAATCAGGAATCGAAGGCCGGCCCGGAGATCCTCCAAATAGAAGGCCACCTGACCCTCAGGCGGGCTGTTGACCCGACCATCGGCGCCAGGGGCGAACAGCCGAAACTGCTTCGGGATGCGGTACTGCTCCCGGAGCCGATCGACGTTCGGCCCCGAAAGTGAAGAAACCTCCACCTCCGGGGTCGACCGAGTATCTTCGGTCGGCTCTCCCGACCGACTACCTCGAGGGGACGTCCTAGCCATAGATTCAGAGCAGATGGCAAGGAAGAAGAAGAAGAAGGTGGGGAAGACAACGGTGGCCCTTGGAAGGAAAAGAAGGAACCGCAAACAAAGAGCAAAGCGAGAGAGTACCTGGAACAAGGACTCACGCGGGCAGAGTTTCAACTGTAAAATGAGGAGGGTAAAGAACCATGTGGGGGTAACTTTGTATATATAGTGCCCCCCAACGGTCGAGATGAAGGCACGACCAACGAAGACTCCCCGGATCTTGCCGCGTGGCGTCATCCGGGCCGTCCGTCGGTCCGACGGTTCGACGCACCTGCCTTCAGATCGCGCCGTGTCACCTCCACCCGCTCCACCGAACCTGAACCAATGGCCGCACGCCACGTGGTGCGAAGGCCGCGACGTTTGGTATCCCCGAAGGGACGGCGGGAATGGCGGTTCCCCTTCCCGATGGGACGAGACGTCTGACACCGACACGGCGGGGCGTCCGACGCCGACATGGCACCTGACGCCGATGGGACGGGACGTCTGACGCCGACTAGATGTCAGACGCCAGCAAATCGCTCGGCATTTATGAGACGCCTGACACCGTATCAACCGGCGGTACGGTCGGATCTCTGCGTGCGACGAATCCACTCCTAGTCGCCTGGGATTGCTGCCCAAATAAAAGCATCCGCCAGCTCACCATCCGACTCAGGAGTGGAGGGGGGCAACTGTTGGGGAATACCCACCGACCGACCGACCGATGGCCGGAGGGACCGACCGATGGCCGGAGGGACCGACCGACCGACTTACGACCGGAGGAACCGACCGACCAACTTACGGCCGGAGGACCGACCGACCGACTCACGGTCGGAGGACCGACCGACCAACTGACAGTCGGGGCGACCGACTGACGCCGTCACCGGCCAATTATCGGCTCACGACCGATTGAGGATATGTTGGCCGCACCTTTCCCGACCGACTAAACCCGGAGGTCTGTTGACCGGCTCACGTAAGGCTCGCCGACCAACGGAGGGGCCCGACGCCACTCAGCTGGCCACCGACCTAGAGTCGGTCGACTCCTCTGATCGCCGTACAGCCGCCAGAGCTTGTCAGTTCTGACAGCCGCACGCGGCACTGCCGCCTAAGGGCATTGTCCCGCTGAGGGTATTGTCAACCCTGATGATTTGACAGCCCCACGGCGACATGACACTTTCACGGCGACTCTGACAGTCTACAGTGAGTTGACAGTTCCTCACTTGTCTGCGCCATTAATGACGGCGTCATACCGTGCTCCACTATATAAATCGGGGAAGGCAACAGTGCAAGGGATCTGATCCGCTCCCCTTCCATTCTCGCCTTAGAAACCACAGGCTTGCTCCTCCCTCTCCCTCTCTCTCTCGATCGAGCTCTCTGTCTTCATTTCACTGTTGCCCAGTCACCTCTCTGACTTGACCGTCGGAGGGTCTCCGTCGGAGTCGTCTCCGATCAGTGTGGATTTCTCGTTTTTGCAGGTGCACATTCTCCGACGATCGGACGACGAGGCGATTGACCGCAACAGCTCTCAACTTTTTGTGCTATATCCTTATATTAGACAAACTTTCTGACTGTGACATCAAACAGTTCGTCCGTGCCATGCATCATAAATGAGCGAAAAAGGTCTAGATTTAAGTCAAGCAGCAAACTTTCTTTACACCTAACACATGTAATGCATGTTGCACGTCTTGCATGGTGAAAGAGTGTAGATGATCATTTAGTGGTACTGATATTGATTCGTTGATGATTATCCTATGGCACTTGTGATTTTACATCCAAATGCTAGTTCAGATATCTCATTGACAATGTCATCTTATCCTGTATGCTCCAAGAAAAAATTATCATACTTGTATCATGGATGTCATATTTGAATAGAAATCATATCAACCAGTACATCTAATCTACAGAACATATGGAAAAACAAAGCTTCCAAACAACCGACAATATTACTAATGTAATGAAAAGAACCCTATTCTTCATCCAGGACACCCCCACCTCTCGGAAGAATAGAGAAAAAACAAAAAAACAAAAAATAGGAGCCATTTTCCGCCCAAAATCCGGTGCATAGCCGGTGAACTGGAGGTCACATAGATATTCTTAGGACCAAAGAAGAAAAAAGAAGAGAAGCAAGAGTATATTACCTCGGAGAAAAGCTCAATGAAAAATCTAAAATAATCGAAGGAACGCCGCCGGCGATGGATGGCGTTTCGGAGCAAGGTGGTGAGGAGGGTTAACGAACCTTTTATAGACCTAGATCCTTGGGTTTGGCTGCCTAGGATCTCTTTTCCTAGTCGGAAACAAAGAAGAGGAAGATTCTCGATGGGAGTCTTCTTCCTCCCTTCCTCACGTGCACAACGCATGGGGTTCTAAATACTTTTTTCTTTTTATTTTTTTATGCTTTATGACCTATGTGAGCTTTACGATCTGTGTGATCTCATCAGCTTCCTCTGCGGCACCCTCCCTGTCCCCATCGACTCCACCTTCTTGTCGGAAGCTTTGCCTAGGATAGACGGGGAGGAGGGGTATCATGGGACCCAGAACTGATGGGGGAGGGGGGTGGGTTGGCGGTGGTGGAGGAGGAGGAGAAGCGGTAGTGACAGAGGCACTCCACCTTCTCGTCGGAAGCTTTGCCTAGGATAGACGGGGAGGAGGGGTATCGTGGGACCCAGAACTGATGGGGGAGGGGGGTGGGTTGGCGGTGGTGGAGGAGGAGGAGAAGCGGTAATGACAGAGGCACTCCACCTTCTCGTCAGAAGCTTTGCCTAGGACAGACGGAGAGAAGGGGTATTGCGGGACCCAGAACCAGTGGGGGAGGGGGGTGGGTTGGTGGCGACAAAGGAAAAGGAGAAGAAGCGGTAGTGATAGAGACGGCAGCAATCATCCTCGATCTCCAGTTGGGCACGGCAATGATAGGGGAGGGGCTCCGACGGCTCCAGATCTGCTCATTCTCCATTTGGGAGAACTTGGAGGGGAGGAGGGGGCTTCATCTGAGATAAACGAGGAGGGGGTATTGTGGGACCCAGAATCGATCGGGGAGGGGGTGGGTTGGCAGCGGCGGAGGAGGAGGAGCGATCACGATAGTGTGGTCATCCTCGATCTCCAACTGGGCACGGCAGCAATGGAGGGGCTTTGCCTTGGATAGATGAGGAAGAGGGACATCGGCTCACGATTGCTTGGCTCCTTTCGCTTTTCTAAAAGACCACACGACTCCTTCAACCACGTGTCAAATGGAGACGCACAAACACGGTTGCTCCATTTATATGTAATAAATGAGCTAGACAGCTCAGTAAGCAATGATCACTTAATCTAAATTACATAAAGCAATAAAATAAATAATTATTTTTAAGCATGTAAAGTTCATCAATACAAAATCAATTTCAATTATGCAACATAGTTCATGCCAAATCCAGTTCTTTTTCAAACATTCAGTTTCTTTCAAGCATTCAATTTCTTTCATTCTCAAGTTCTTCTTATCAATCATGAGCTATGACCATATTTTTTCTAGGTTCATAACACTGTGTATCATCTTGTGGGGGGCTGCAAATCATCCGGCAGCAACATCCTTCGAAACTGCTGGTCTACTAATGCCAGAAATCCTCAGGATAAGTAAATTACCAACATATTAGCCCCTATTGGTAATATCTTTTATATAGTCAGGTTGTCAATTCATATCATTTTTAAATCAAAATTCTTCACAAATCATATTTTTTATTCTAATTCGATAGGAATACACATAATCATGTGGTATCGAAATCAGTCAATATAATGTATAATAAAATCAATGCATTCAATCATGCTTCATCATAATATTTCAAAATAATATATTTTTAATAATAAAATATCATTCATCAAATTCATGTATCATTTTTCAAATCATGTCAGAAAAATATATTATAATTTATCGATAAATCTAAAAAAAAGTAAAATATTACTTACCTCATATGCGTTCTAATAAATCCACATAATTCTAAAATTTTCTTTCCAAAATCTTCCATTCATAAATTATATTGCGATATCCCATGATCAAACATCCATAATCCTATATAGGATCAAGTTTAATAATTAGAAAGAATACGAATAATTAAGAAAGACAGGATTAACAGATAGTTCATCCAACAGTCCAGATGGGTTCGATCATCTAATTTCATTTGATCAAGATCCAATTAGGACATAGGTGGTTCAGAGAATGACTATTTAGGTCAAATCAGATTTGAAATGATAGGACTGGGAATCTTTTGTTGAGTTCATAAATCAAGTAGGAAAAGAAAGTCAGAGGAAAAAGAATTCATAAGGTACAATCTAAATTAATCATGTGACACAGTCCAATATCTCGATCGATCCAATTAAGATGATTTAAATCAAAATAATGGTTGAATTACTCCATAGATAATTCAATAAAATCATGGATGATAAAATCTAATAATATCTAGTCTGATCAAGATTTGTGTCAACATATCGATCAGTGATAATGAACCCCTTCACCAAAATCATTCAAACTCATTGAAATAAAGTTCTTTTACTAGATCAATCCCAAAGAGATGAATTTCTAGAGAGATACAATTTTAGAAAGAGAAATCCATGCAAAGCGATAAATAATCTAGAAAGAGAAAATTTTAGAGAGAGAAAGTAGAAAGATAGAGCGGAAAGAGAGGAGAGAGAGAATCTTTTTATTTATAGAGAGAGAATTTTTTTCTTTTTCTTTTTTTTTTCTTTTTTTTTCTTTTCCTTTTTCCATTTTCTTCTGTCTTTTTTTCTTTTTTTTTTCCTTCATGGAAAAGAGGACCGCGTCCTCTCTTCTTTCTCCCGAAACATGAACAGAGGGGTCATCTTCCCCCTTCCAGGCTTCACTAAAGACTACCCCTCCAGCCACAAACATGGTCAATATTCAAAATTTAAATTTCAAGTAACTCAAGAGAACTTTTTAATTGTTATCCCTAATATGCATCTAACAATTCTGTCCAAATTAACCATTGAGTCAATTACCATATTAATTATCATGCCTCCAATCCGATATTGCAAGCTGAGGATCATGGCAACTACTGCATACGCATAGAAAATACTTTCTACAAATATGCGAGGCATCTTATTATGCTATTATAAAAGAACAACGGAATAATTAGTCAATAATTTAAATCCAGAACTTAATAATTTAAATTTTAACTTTAATATTTTAACAAATTCAATAGTATTCAATAGATCTTACATCAAATTCAATAAGATTTTTCATCTAAAATAAAAATACTAAGGCTCAGCTTCTAATAACTCTCCTATACATATCTCGTATCATCTTGACTTTTTAAGATCTATAAAAATAGTAAAATAAAAAGTAATGAACTAGACAGTCCAGTAAACAAATGATCACTTAATCTAGATTATATCAGGTAATAAAATAAATAATTATTTATAGAAAGTAAGCATGTAAAGTTCATCAATGTGAAATTAATTTCAATTATACAACATAGTTCATGCCAAATCCAATTCTTTTTCGAAAATTCAAATTTCTTTCAAGCATTCAGTTTCTTTCATTCATAGGTTTTTCTTATCAACCATGAGCTATGATCATATTTTTCTATAACAGGATCATAACATCGCATATCATCTTATGGTGGACTGCGAATCATCTGACAGCAAAGTTCTTCGAAACTGTTGGTCTGCTGACGGTTTGTCGCTGGTCTACTGACGACATAAATTCTCAGAACAAATCAATTGCCAACATATTAGCTCTCATTGACAGGATCCTTTACATAATCAGATTGTCAATTCATATCATTTTTAAATCAAAATTCTTCACAAAGCATATTTCTTATTCTAATTTGATAGAAATACACATAATCATGGGATATCAAAATCAATCAATATAATACATAACAAAATCAATGCATTCAATCATGCTTCATCATAATATTTTAAAATAATATATTTTTAATAACAAAATATCATTCATTAAATTCATGCATCATTTTTCAAATCATGTCAGAAAAATATATTATAATTTATCGATAAATCTAGAAAAAAGTGAAACATTACTTATCTCTTATGCATTCCAATAAATCCATATAATCTCATAAATTTCTTTTCAAAATCTTCAATTCATAGATCATATTGCAGTATCCCATTATCGGATATCTACAATCCTATACAGGATCAATTCCAATATTAGAATGTGTATGAGTAATTATAAAAAGATAGAATTGGCAGATAGTCGCATTTAACAATCTAGATTAGTTTGGTCATCTAATTTCATCAGATCAAGATCCAATTAGGACATAAATGGCATGACAGAGATCTAGGATGATTAAATCAATAATGCTCAATAAAAACTAAGGTGTAGGTCAACATGCCGTTCGACGATCATGGGTTAATTCGATCAAATAATTTTATCTAATCAAAGTCCATCAAAATACTAAAACTCAATAAAGATCAATAAAGATCGAATTATTCAATATTTGATGGAGACTTAGATAGTGCAGATATGCTATCCGACCGATAAAGTGATCTAGGATCTATCTACTAGGTCAACTCCAATTCAAAATGATAAAACTGAGAATCCTTCTTTGAGTTCATAAATTAAGTGGATAGAGAAAGTTAGATGAGAGAGAACTCATAAGGTACAATCTGAATTGATCAGATGACACAGTCCAATATCTCAATTGATCCAAACAAAATGATTTTCATCAAATCATGATTGACTTACTCCATAGATAACTCAATAAAATGATGGATGATAAAATCTAATAATATCTAGTTTGGTCAAGATGGGTGTCAATATGTCAATCAATGACCATGGGTTAGAATCCCTTAGCCAAAATCATTCAAATTCATTAAAATAAAAATTTTTTTCTAGATTAATCCCAAAAAGATAAACTTCTAGAGAGACAATTTTAAAGGGAGAAATCCATGAAAAGAGACAAATAGTCTAGAGAGAAAAAATTTTAGAGAGAGAAAATGAAGAGAGAAATTAAAGAGAAAAAGAGATAAAAGAGAATCTTTTCCTTTCTTAAGAGAGAATCTTTTTCTTTCTTTTCTTTTCTTTTCTTTTTCTTTTCTTTTCTTTTCTTTTCTTTTTCTTTTCTTTTCTTTTTCTTTTTTTCTTCTTTTTTTCTTCTTTCTTCCTCGTTCTTCTTTTTCTTCTTTCATGTTTGGGTGAAACAGGGGATTTTCGTTCCCTCTCTAATCACAGAACAAGGGTTCTCCTCATCGATGATGGTGGTGGTCAGGAATGCAGGCAAGGGCAGCATAGATGGGGAACTATAGATCAGTGGTCGGTGGCGGCGACTATCACCAAAAAATCAAACGATGCAGGCAGAAAACAAAATAAAAATAGGGGAAACAATCTAAGCCCCTTTTTGGCCAAAATCTGATGATTGCCGGTCGAAGTCTCAACACCTATAGGCTGTGGAAGGTGAGGAGAAGAATTAGAGAGAGTTCTTATTCTTTTTCCAACGATCTAAGGCCTTGATTCTAATGAACTCGATGAAAATTTCTCAAGAGAAGAAGAAGGCGAACACGAGTCTTTCAATGACGGGAGGCGGTCGGAGCTGTGGGGGGTTCCTAAGGAGGCTTGTGCTCCTTTTAAAGAGTGCCGAGGGAGGAGTTTGACTCCTCCCCAACTTTCGATTTCCATTGGGAGACCGCACGGAAGAGGCTCCCAACGGGAGTCTAGTATCCTTCCCAGCCAACACGTGCACGTGCTGGCCATTTTTTTTTCTCCTTTTTTTCATTGCTTTAAAATTTATGTAATAGATTTAATCTGGATTAGGGTATTACATTCTTCCCTCCTAAAAAGAAATTTCATCCTCAAAATTTTTTTCTCGCTCAAGTCTTCAAAAAATTTTTATTTGGGATTCATAGTTCTAATCTCATCCTCAAACTCTTCAATATTTTATTTCTCGAAGCAATTTCATCATTAAGTCATTTCACAAAAAAAAATCAAAGCCTCAAAACTTGATCTAAATCAAAATCATTCATTTCTTATAATTGAAATCGGTGTCTCTAATCTGAATAAGGATATCAATTTTTTGAATCTAAACATCAACTACTCTTAATTAATCGATTCATGATAAGATTAAATTACAAACAACTCCAATCCGCCTCTTGTAGAATAATCTTTAATATCAATAGATAACCTCAATCTTTTCCAATCAGACAGAGAAAAAATATTGATCAAAAGAGTTCAAACTTCAAATTTTCGAAGAAAGAGATCTATACCAAAATATTTCTTATTCAAGATTGAGAACTGATGGCCCACTATTTAGATTTATCCATTAAAACTTAACTCAACATAAGATCGGAGAATATACTAATACGAATTATATAGTGATATCCAAATCAGTCGAGAATCAAAAATATTTTCTTTCAACTGTGCTTTTATAAGTTAGAGATTCACCATTCTAATCTCATCCATGAATTTTTTGATATTTTAATTTTTAATATAATTTCAACATTAAATCGTCTCACAAAGGAAAAGTTAATATTGCAAATGTCAATCAGAATCAAAATCATTATTCCTGATAATTCAAATCAATATCTTAATTCCAAATAAGAATATCAAATTTCTTACCAAAAATATATATAACTCATGATTTAATTGATCTATCACAAGATCATGAATAACTTTACTCTCAATAGATGAACGCTTGAGGATTAAAAAAAAATCTAAGATCGACAATCAATCTCAATTTCTTTCTAATAGATAGAGAAGTATACACTTCAATTCTAAAAAAAAAAATTCTATTGTTGAATATTCCAATCCAAAATCAAAAATCAATAGTCCACTTATCTAAGACTCAAGATGCTAAAAGGTTAGCTCAACATATGATAGGAGAACTTACTAGTGAAAATCACATCATGACATCCAACTTAGTCAATAATTTAAGCCATTTTTTTTCTTGACAATAAGATCATCCCATAAGGAAAAAAAATCAAATCGAATATTTTGTCATAAAACTTTTCAAACTAAGAGAACATAACTCTATCTTATAAATAATTCAAATCACCATACTTCCACTGCGGACTCTAATCTTGACCATCAAATTCTTTAAATACATTAATAACTTTCAGTCAAACACTACTATATAGTAAAAATATTTAAAATTTAAATTCCAAGTAACTCAAGAAAACTTTTTAATTATTGTCCCTAATATGCATCTAACAATTTTGTCCAAATTAACCCTTGAGTCAATCGATACAATCAAAACCATAATATGAGTAGTTATTATAATTCAATATAAATTAAATTTTAATTCTCTTGTCAATTCATCTAAATAATTTTATATCAAACTCTAGTGAGTAAAAATAATTAAATGAATTTTCTCAATTAATCCAATCAAGTTCTAAGATCTCACATTAGAAAAATTAACTCACTCATCTCCGGTAGTGTTTCTTTTATTAAGACCTTTATAATCTATCAAAAACCTTCCATAATAATCATGCAGCCACTTATAGTCAAATTCTCTATTCAATATTAAATTTACTAGGGACTTCAATAATAATGGTAAAAGAACTTTAGATCAATTCATAATCTCAAAATTTTTCAAATTAAAATTTCACATTATGTTTCATAATCTCTAATAGATATAACTAAAATTTTTTATCTTAATCTCGAGATGGTAAATCAAGATTCCACTAAATGAATATTTGACAATCTCAAATCAAATCAATTTCTTCAATTAACAATAGATTTATTGTAATTTCATTGATATCCCAAAATCTCAAATAGAGATAACTAGATCTTTTATCTCAATCCCAAGACAACAATTAAGAATTTCACTTGCAACCTCAACAATAACGACAGAAGATCCACCGATCAACTTAGATACGTAATACTTGAATTGAAGTATATATACATATCATATAATATTCAATAGACATAAACAATATCTATCATTTGGATCCAAAGATGATAGTTAAAAATTCTACCCAAATGAATATTCAACTATCCCATAATTAATCTCTTCAATATGAAATATACTTCTTTGCAATATTTCTCAAATATATCTTTATTTCTACATACAAACTTCATACATGATTAACATTCCAGTATAAACTTCAAAGAATATTACAATCAAATATCATGAAAGGTCTTTTTAGTCTAACTTGAAATAACACTTTTATGAATAAATCTTCATCTTGTCACTAAATAATTAATTTTAAAATTAAGAGATATCACAGTATTCTCTCATATCAAATTTAAGCTTATAATTCACTTAAATAATTAACGATCAATGTAATAATAGTATTACACAATAAAAATTTAAGATCAACCTCATGCAATTACTTTATATCAAATTCAACAAATCATAACATGATCTATAGATTATCCATCATATCTCAAGCTCTATGTACCATAATTTTTTGTGATCCTTTTATACAATATTTAACCAAAAATCATAAAGATACCTCATACTACAATCATCAATCTCTGATACCATATTAATTATCACGCCTTCGATCCAAAATCGTGAGTCAGAGATCATGACAACTGCCACATATTTATAAAGAACTCTCTCCACAAGCATGCAAGATATCTTATCATGCTATCATAAAACAATAGCAAAATAATTAGTCAATAATTTAAATCCAAAACTTAACAATCTAAATTTTAACTTTAATATTTCAATAAATTCAACAATATTCAATAGATCTTACATCAAATTCAATAAGAAGTATCGAAGTTCTGCTTCTAATCACTCTTCCACACATATCTCGTATCATCTTTGTTTCTTAAGATCTATAAAAATAGTAAAATATGAGGTAATAAGCTAGACAGTCCAATAAGTAACATCACTTTAATTAGATTAAATCAGACTATAAAATAAATAGTCATTTATAGAAAATAAGCATATAAAGTTTATCAATTCGAAATCAGTTTTAATTATGCAATATTATCAAAATATAGTTCATGCCAAATTCAATTTTTTTTCAAAAATTCGAGTTTTTTTTAAGAATTCAATTTCTTTTATTCTCAAATTTTTTTCATCGATCATGAGCTATGACTATATTTTTTCTGTGGTAAAATTATAACACCACGTATCATCTTACGATAAGCTGCAAAACATCTGATAGTAAAGTCCTTCGAAATCGCTGGTCTACTAGCAGTTTATCGCTGATCTGCTGACGATATAAACCTTCAGGATAAATCAATTGTCAATATATTAACCCCCATTAGCGGGATCTTTTACATAGACAGGTTATCAATTCATATCATTCTTGAATCAAAATTTTTTATAAATCATATTTCTTATTCTTATTCGATAGAAAAATACATAATCATGTAGTATTAAAATCAATCAATATAATGCATAACAAAATCAATACGTTCAAGCATGCTTCATTATAATATTTTAAAATAAAATAATTTCAATACCAGAATATCATTTATCAAATTTCTATATTATTTCATAAATCATGTCAGAAAAATATATTATAATTTATCAATAAGTCTAGAAAAAAATAAAACATTACTTACCTCATATGCATTTCAACAAATCCACATCATCCCATAAATTTTTTTTCAAAATTTTTGATTCATAGATTATATCGCAGTATCTCATTATCAGACATCTACAACCCTATACAGGATCAAATCAATGTTAGAAAGAGTATGAGTAATTATAGAAAGATAGAATTGGTAGATAGTTGCATCCAACGGTCTGGATTGGTTCGATTATCTAATTTCATCATATCAAGATTCAATTAGGACATAAGTGGCATGACAGAGATCGAAGATGATTAAATCAATAGTGCTTAACAAAAACTAAGATGTAGGTAAATATGCCATTCGGCGATCATGGATCAATTTGATCAAGTAACTTCATCTAATCAAAGTCCGTCAAAATATTAGAACTCGATAAAGATCAATAAAGATCGAATTATGCGATGTTTGATGGAGACTCAAATGGTGCAAATATGCTATCCGACGAATCCGTGATCAAAACACCAGCAAAAGCAAGATAAATCCCTCGAGACTTCCTCTTTTCAATTTATTATAAAATATAATAGAGATTTATGAGATTTAATCTAGGAGTTTTTTGAAAAAAATTAAAATTATCTTAAATTATAACCATAAGCATACGATATGCAATATAGCATGTTCGACGAATACGAGTCGATCCTACGAGGAATTGGATGTTTGAAATGTGTTTAAACTCTTGCTCAGGTGAGCTTTAAAGAAGAGAGGGAGAGTTTACTTATAACTACTAATGAAGCAGTGAAAGAAATAATTACAGTAATATATCGACTAGAGGATCTAGGATTTTTGAATCCACTAGACTAATGATTTAAATAGCCATTCTCATGATTTCTCATAAAATATCTTTTAGGACTTCTTATTAGAGTGCAAAGTATGAACAAGCATAGACCATAAAGAGACTTAACTGAACTATAATCCATCAAGCATTTCACTTCACCCTAGATAAGAGACTCTCTTTTCTTGTGTTGACTCAAGCATAGGACATGAAGGGACTTTAACCCTATTATGACCTATCAAGGTTTTACAGCAAGAAAAAGTTGAGGATTTTGATCTCCAATTACTTCTCTTGTGTTATCCAAATATAGGCTATGAAGGAGCTCTAACTCAACTATAGCTCATCAAGCTTTTCCATAAAAGAGAGAAGAAGAGGATTTGTAGATATTATGAATCTTCTACCTATTATCATTTTTTACACCAAATCAAGCATGAACTATGAAGAAGTTCTAACTCAACTATAATTCATCAAATCTCTTGACAAGAGGGAAGGAAAGGAGGACTCAATACATCAAAAGTGTGAAAAAAAATTCAAAAAAAATTGACTTCTAACTATGGTCTAGCTTCATCGCAAATCCCAAAAAAAAATTGTTTAACCAGATATGATACATTTAGAAGCTATAAAATTGATTAAAAAAAATATGAAAAAAATCTTATACTATTTGTCAAAATTTAGTATAGTAGAAAATAAAAATGATGTAGAAATTAAATAAGAAGAAAAAGAATAAAAAAATTAAACTATCTTATGTACTGAAATTAAACTTGCAGAATTTAACTTGCATAAGCGACAATTAAATAAATATTAAAACAGAATTTCATTGCTGAATTTAAACTCTGTACTATACTATACTCCTAACTCCTAAGCCATTAACAGGATTTGGAGTTGAATTCAAAACAGAAATTAAAATAAAAGAAAAAAATCTAATTATGCCTTGCATGCTTATGGGAAGAGTTTTCTATGAGTATGCGGCGGTTGTAATGACTCCTAGCTCATGATTTTGGATCGAGGGTGTGATAATTAATATGATATCAAAGCATTGATAGATGAATTAAGATGTAGAATCAAATATAAGATGAATATAAGTGGATAAATATTAAAAATATTATGATATAAATCTACGATGATTGCAATGTAAAATATCTTCATGATTTTTTGATTATCCTAATATCACCTTCCGATTACCTTACCTTCCTCTCGAGAAATAGGCGCCAGGTTGGGACATCGGGGGCGAAGTGCCGCAAACAATGCAAAGAGCCACATTTGCTTGCTTACACGATCGGTGACCAGATCACGTAATCCAGTAAATGGCTAGCGAACCGGCACTGGTCCGGCCTCGCTCTTTACCATATGGAAACTTCTGTAACCGCTTCCTGGTTTCCTGAAACCCCCAGTGCTTGATAAATTTCCGCTCTTGTCCCTCGCCTCCGAAGAGCAGACGCTGAGAGAAGCCTCTTAGATCGTTCCTTCGAGCGCCGCGAGAAGAGGAGAGAGAGAGGTTTGCAATCAAGAACCAAAACCCTAGGCCTGGAGACCTGCGGATGGCGTCGTCGAGGGTGAAACCGTCATCCTCGATGGCGAAGTCGGATCTCGCTTTCCAGCGCTCTATACATTCCCTCACGGTGAGCGGCGACCAGGCCAAGATTTTGGGATCGATGAGCACGGACGACCTTCTCCGCAACATCTACGGCGACGGCACGGCGGCGGTGGCGTTGCCGGAGACCCCCATTGATGGACGCGCCGGCGATGTGGCGGCTCCGCCCCCCTGTCGCGGGAGGGGAGCTTCTCGCTGCCGAGGAGCATTGGGAGCAAGACAGTGGAGGAGGTGTGGAGAGAGATCTCCCAAGCGACGAAGACGGACGGAGGAGGGGGCGGTTGAGGGTACAAGGACGCGGCGGAGGCGGCATGTGGGCAGATGACGCTGGAGGATTTCTTGGTGACCGGGGAAGCGGTGACAGAGGAGGATGCGAGGGTTCCACCGGGGTCGGCGGCGCCGGGGGTGTTCGGGGTGAGTGCGGTGAAGATCGGTTTGGTCAGAGGTAGGCGCAGTCGCCGCTCGCGAATCCGATGCTAACATTTGGGAATGGGGTGGGGGGAGGGGGTGGGGAAGAAGCGAGAGGAAGAGACCGGTGGAGAGGGCGGGGCTACAGAGGCAGAGAAGGATGATCGATAACAGGAAGTCGGCAGCTAGGTCGAGGGTGGGGAAGCAGGTCGGAGATTTAATTTATGGAAGCTAACTACGGAATACGATAGTCTATTATCGCTTTAATGTGTTAGGTTTTAAATTACATAGATTTTTTTTGTGGGAATTTTATTGCGGGCTTATACTGTAGAATTTGAATCTATGGTGACGCAGATGGAGAAGGAAAATGGTAGGCTTTTGGGAGAACAGGTACCGCTATGATCAGTTGTTAGATCATGTTCTTGTTTCTCCGAAAACACTTAGTATGCGTTTGGTTATATTTTTTAATTTTTAATTTTTATAAAATATTTTTTATTTTTTAAATTTTTATTATTAAATAAAAATAAAAAAAATATGTTTGATAGCTAGGTTGTTATAAAGTAAAAGCAACATTTAAAAACAACAGGTAAAAAACTCAATGAGAAAGAAGAATTCATGAAAGAAGGAAGAAGAGAGTGGGAAGGTGAAGAACGAAAGGTAAAAAACTCGATGAGGAAGAAGAGTTCAGAAAGGAAGGGAGAAGAAGGTGGAGAGATGAAGAGCTTGACAGGAGAGAAGATTTCGGACTCTTTACTTTTTGATTTAGCATTTTAGACGTGCAAAAATAAAAAAATAGAAAATAAATTTTGAAAAATAAAAATTTTTTATTTTGAATATAAAATAATTATTTTAATAATTTTAATTTTTTATTTTTTATAATACTATCAAATATTAATTTTTATTTTTTATTTTTTAAAAATTAAAAAATAAAAAAATATATTTTTTTAATGGCTAACCAAATGCACTCTTAAACTCTTGTTTTGCATTATAATTCTTGGTGGAAGATGTGTTGTGTTGCGGCCAATCGCCTCGTCGCTCGATCGTCGGGGAGCGTGCACCTGCAAAAACGAGAAGTCCACTCTGACCGGAGGCGGCTCCGGCGGGGACCCTCCGACGGTCAAGTCAGAGAGGTGACTGGGCAACAGTGAAATGTAGACAGGGAGCTCGATCGAGAGGGAGAGAGGGGGAGAGAGGAGCGAGCCTGGTGGTTTCGAAGTCGAGAAGCGGAGAGAGATGGAGCGGATCCCTTGCACTGTTGCCTTCCCTGGTTTATATAGTGGAGCACGGTATGGCGCCGTCATTAATGGCGCAGACAAGTGAGGAACTGTCAACTCACTGTAGACTGTCAGAGTCGCCGTGAAGGTGTCATGTCGCCGTGTGGCTGTCAAATCATCAGGGTTGACAATGCCCTCGGTGGGACAATGCCCCTAGGTAGCCGTGCCGCATGCTGCTGTCAGAACTGACAAGGTCTGGCGGCTGTACGGCGATTGGAGGAGCCGACCGACCCTAAGTCGGTGGCCAGCTGAATGGCGTCGGGCCCCTCCGATGGTCGGGGAGTCTTACATGACTCGGCAATCAGACCTCTGGGCTCAGTCGGTCAGAAAAGGTGCGTCCGACATATCCTCAGTCGGTCGTGAGCCGATAATTAGTCGGTGATGGCATCCGTCAGTCGGTCGCTCCGACCGCCAATCGGTCGGTCCGGCCATTGGTCGGTCGGTCGGGCCGTCAGTCGGTCGGTCGGGCCGTGGGTCGGTCGGTCCTTCCGGCAGTCGGTCGGTCGGTCGGTGGGTATTCCCCAACAATTGCCCCCCTCCACTCCTAAGTCGGATGGTGAGCTGACCGATGCTCTCACCCGGGCAGCAATCCTAGGCGACTAGGAGTGGGGTTGTCGTATGCATAGATCCGACCGTACCGCCGGTTGATCCGATGTCAGACGCCTCATAAATGCCAAGCGATCTGGACATCTAGTCGGTGTCAGAAGTCACGTCGGCGTCAGGTGTCAGACGTCGCGTCTTGTCGTCGTCAGACGTTACGTCGGTGTCAGAAGATCGGGTGCCAGACGATACGGCGTCAGACGGTCGGATATTCGGCACCGATTGCGGGAGTGTGGGGCGCTGTCAGGCGTCCCATCGGGAACGCGAATCGGCGCGGGCGCATAAATGCGGAACCGCGCCCCCACGCGCCGCGTGTCGAAGGTGGTTGGCCGGCGCCCCCCGCATTCAATGTGGGCGGTGCGGCTGTCCCGGGACGGGGCGCGCCGAATCCTCAGCCACCCGGAGGCCGCCACGTGTCGCGCATCCATGAAGCTTCGATCGGCGCGGAGTCATCGTGGCCGTCGGACGGGCCTATATATATAGGACCCCTCGGACCCCAGCCCCCACCATTGTCATTTCGCTGTCGAAACTCTGTCCGGGCAATTTCTCAGTCGTCGCGGGCAGAGCTTTCTCGCTTCCGAAGGAGCTTCTCCGGTTCGTGGTCTCCTCTTCGTCCTCCTCACCTTCTTCTCCTCCTCCGTTTCTTCTTCATTCGGTTCCGGTGCAATGACCAGAAATTCGACTCAGGGAGCTCGGTCGGGGAACCCGACTGACGACTCCCGCTCGACTCCGGAAGATGATGCTTCCTCGCTTTCGGGGCCGAATGTTGATCGGCTTCGGGAGCAATACTGCATCCCGGAGCAGTTTCAACTGTCCGCCCCAGGGGCCAGCGATCGGGTTAACGGCCCTCCGCCTGGTCAGCTGGCGCTTTACGTCGAGGACCTCCGCGCAGGTCTTCGGCTCCCGATTCCAGAGTTCGTCCGGAATCTTCTGAACTATTACGGACTATGTCCGGCGCAACTAGCACCGAACTCGGTCCGTCTTATCATTAGTTTTGCTTTGTTGTGTCAGCTTTTGCCGACCAACCCTCGCATTTCTCTCTTCCGGGCCTTCTTTGTGCTCCGACCCCACCCTAAAGCCCGAGGGTGGTGGCTCTTCAACCCCCGGAAGGGTCTTTCCTTTATCACCGATCTTCCATCATCCATTCATGGGTGGAAGAACCAATTCTTCTTTGTTTCTTTTTCATCTTCTTGGGGCTTTCTTTCTCACTGGGGCGTGCCCCGAACCGAGGCTAATGACAACAGTCGGGTGGAAGCGGACGACCGGGAGGACTTCCACCGACTGAAAGATATGTTGGTCCCGAAGTAGAGGGAGCTTGTTACCGAACAAGCTCTCTATGACGCCGGCTTAAGCTTGATCCCCCGACAAGGTATCGTCCGATTTCCCGATCTCCTTTTCATCCGACCCTTAGTCCGGCTCCGTAGTTAACACCTTTGTCGGTATTGCAGGGACCCCTCCAAGAATGCGGCCGACAGACGCGGAGATACGGCAGTTCGCGACGAGGAAGAGGCCAGCATCGGGGGCCGGACCTTCGCGCCCCCCGAAGAAGCCTGCTCCAGCGGCGCCGACCGTCGAAGTGTCGGTGACCGATCAGTCGGAGCCCGTCGTCGCGCTCGCGGCTCCGGCGGCTTGCGCGGAGGAGAGGCCGGTGGAAGAGGCGGCCGAAAGAACATCGGCGGCATCACCGGACGCGACGGAGCCGGATGTAGTTCGGGAAACCGAACATCACCCGGCAGCGTCGGTGGCCGCAGCGGGGGGTGCTGGCTCTACCTCGAGCATCCCCTCGCTGTCGGTCCCGTCGATCGGGGCAGCTGATCGGGGGAAAGCCCCGATGGAGCCCGCGGACGAGACAAGGTCGGGGAGCCGATCTGTGCCACCCAGCGCACATTACCCCGAAGGCGCGTCGGCGTTGGCCGACCACAACCTGGCGAGGAGGTTGTGCCAGGGGATTCTTCTTCCGGCCGACGTTGAGTCGCTGAGATCTCGGCAGGTAACCGAGATGCTGTCCAGGTTCTATCCGACTATGGTCGAGGTAAGCTTCGCATCATCTTCTCTTTCCCTTAGAAATTTTTCTTGTTATGTGATCCTGACGAAGCCTTTTCAATCGGCAGCTGATCTATACAATGTCGGAACTGGAGGCCGGGTACCGAAGGTTCGGCAATGTCCGAGCCGCTTATAAGGAGAGGTCGGCGGCGGCCGAAGCCGAGAGGGCGATGTTGGCCGACCACCTTCAGCAATCGGCCGATCGGGAGGCCAAGTTAGTAGACGAGGTCTCCCGGCTTGGGTCCGAACTTAGGTCGGCCAAGAAGGAGGCCAGACATAAGGGTCGGGCCGTGCGTCGTCTTCGGCACGAACGGGACGGCGCCACCGCCGAACTCCAAGGTGAGCGCGAGCAACTTCGGGCGAGCCTGGAGAAGCTCGCCAAGGCCGAAGAGGACCTCTCGATCGCCCAAGCCGACGCCGACATAGCAAAGGCGGAGGCAGAGGCGGAGTCGGCGAAGGAATCGCTCGGCCGAGCGGAGGAAGAGGCAAGGTCGGCGAGGGAGGCGGCCGACCGGGCGGTTGAAGACTTCAGGGTCTCCGACCAATATCGGGAGGAGATGCTTGAGTCGGGTTTCGCCTCGTACCGGGTGGGGTACGAGGACGGTCGGGAGGCAGTCCGGGCCTTGTATCCGGAGCTTGACCTTAGCAGCATCGTCCCATCGGGGGCCGAGGAGGAAGCCACCGAGGAGATGGCCGACCAGCCGTCGGGAGGCGCAGCTGCTGCGGAGGAAGTCATCCCGGAGGAAGCGGCGCCGACAGCCAGTCCCCCGCCGACCGAAGGACCGGCTGCAGCCGTCGGCCCGGCTCCGCTCGTGGCCGACACACCTGTCATCCCCGATCTCCCGTCGGTCGAGGAGATCGACTCAGATGGGTGATCGGGCCATACCGACTTTCTTTGCTTTTTTGTTTTTTGAAATACATGTAATCGGGCTTCGACCCGACTTTGTACTTTCTGAATGAAAATTTTGAATGAAAATTTCTTCTGCTTTCCCTTTGTCTCCTTCTTCCAAATGTGTAGATGAATGTCTTAGTGAGTCATTAATTTGTGTAAGTTGCTAACTCACATAAGTCGGTAGGACATTCGGCAACTCGTGCCGCTACGAAGGAGGGGTAAGTCCCGACTTTGGGGTCGGCTTCTGATAGTCGAGCTCATCAGTCGGACGCGTGTTGTTGAGTTGGGAGCCGACCGAACCTGGTAAAGGTTCGGTAGTCGGGCTTCCATAGACGCGTTCAGTCGAATGTCGTCCGACGCAGTGTCGGGGGAACGACAATAAGTCGGATCCCCATGCTCTTGCGTCGGGTATTCGTTCTGCATCTTTCGACATATGGTAGCAAGCCGAATGTCGTCCAGCCGGCCGTAGGTCGGTCGGCAAGTCGTGGATGCGACTAAGGTCGCGTTGTGCGATAGACGGTGGTAAGCTGAATATCCCTCGATCGGCCGTAGCCTGGTCGGAAGTCGCGACGTCAGTCGCGTAGGCTTTTCGCCTATCTTTGGTCGGGGCCCGATCGGCTTGTCAGCCGATGGTTTGGCCCGGAAGTTCGACCGTAGAAGGAGTATTAACTCCCGTCCATAAGGGTTCATCGGTCCTGGTAAGGGTCCGACGCATCGTCGAAGGAGTGTCAACTCCCGTCAATAAGAGTTCATCGGTCCTCGCAGGAGTCCGATGGATCACCGACGATAAGACCGCTGGTCGGGGCTTGACCTTGATGAGCACCGATCATTAGTCGAAGAGTTGAAACCCCAAACTTTCAAACTGAATTTGTATTCCGACTATTGAATTACAAAGTTCACTGGTGATACGGCTTCAAGTTGTCGGCGTTCCAAGTTCGGGGAATGGGTTTCCCCTCAAGGGTCTCCAGTCGGTAGGCTCTCGGTCCGTAGGTGTCTGCTACCTTGTAGGGTCCATCCCAATTGGAAGCCAGCTTCTCTTGGTCCAAGGGCTTCGACACTTCTGCCTTCCTCAAGACCAGGTCGCCAGGCCTGAAAAGCTTCGGTCTGACCTTGGCATTGTAATACCGAGCGACCCTCTGTCGGTATGAAGCCATGCGAATTTGGGCCTCGTCTCGTAGTTCGGGGAGGAGGTCTAGGTCGGCCCTCCGACTCTCGGAGTTGTCCAGCTCTTGATACCGCTCGACCCTTGAAGATGGCAGGCCAATCTCGAGCGGGATCATGGCCTCCGTCCCATAGGCCAAACTGAAAGGCGATTCTCCGATCGGAATGCGGGGTGTCGTTCGGTAAGCCCACAGAACGGAGCCCAGCTCGTCGACCCAGAGATCTTTGGCTTCATTTAGTCGGGTCTTGAGTCCGTGGAGCAAGGTTCGGTTGGTCACCTCGACCTCACCGTTGGACTGGAGGTGCCCGACTGAAGTCAGTCGGTGCCTGATGTGGAACCTGGCGCAGAAGTCTCTGAAGTCCTGGTTGTCGAATTGCCGTCCGTTGTCGGTGATGATCGCATGCGGCAACCCGAACCTGAAGATAATGGACTTTTGGATGAAGTCCTCCATCTTCCGCTCGGTGATCTGCGCCAGGGGCTCAGCCTCCACCCATTTGGTGAAGTAGTCGATGGCGACAACGATGAACTTCCTCTGGCCCGACGCTGGTGGGAATGGATCGAGAATGTCGACTCTCCACTGGGCGAAGGGCCACAGAGCGACAATAGGAGCAATTTGGCTGGTCGGTTGGTGTTGAACGTTGGCGTACTTTTGACATGGCTCTTACCTCCGGACCAACTCGGCTGCATCCCTCCTCATGGTAGGCCAGTAATAACCTTGTCGCAGGACCTTGTAGGCCAGGGACTTGCCCCCCAAGTGGTTCCCGCAAATTCCTTCGTGAACCTCTCGGAGAGCATAGTCGGCGTCGGTCGGTCCCAAACACCTAAGCAGGGGAAGGGAGAACAACCTCTTGTAGAGTCGGCCGTCTATGATGACATATTGCGAGGCCGACCATCGGAGTCGCTTGACCTCCGTGGGATCTTCGGGACTGATCCCGTCGGTCAGATACCGGACGATCGGGTCCATCCAACTTGGTTCGGATGTCAGCTGCAGTACCTCGTCGACCCGATCGATGCTCGGGCGCTCGAGGTTCTCCACGAACGTCCGACCCAAGGAGTCGAAGGCCGAAGTCGCCAGCCTGGAGAGTGCGTCGGCGCGGGCGTTCTCTGACCTTGGGATGTGGGAAATTTTGAAATACTTGAGGCGTGCCACAAGGTCCTTCACTTTCTGAAGGTACTTGACCATGGTCGGATCCCGCGCCTCGAATTCGCCCTTGACCTGCCCTACGATCAGCTGAGAGTCGGAGAATGCCCGGAGGCTGTCGACGCCCAACTCCCTTGCCATCCTCAAGCCGGCGAGGAGTGCCTCGTATTCGGCTTGGTTGTTGGAGGCCTTGAAGTCGAATCGGAGGGCGTACTCGGTGACCACCCCATTCGAATTCGTGAGCAGGAGCCCGGCCCCGCTTCCCTGAGTGTTTGAGGCTCCGTCGATGTGGAGTACCCAGGTGGAGATCGAGTCTGGCTCAGAGACCGCATCTCGTCCTGGGTCTTCAGCTCCCGACCCTTGGTCGGTTGTCGGGCATTCAGCGATGAAGTCGGCCAAGACCTGAGCTTTCAGGACAGGCCTTGGTCGGTACTGAATGTCGAACTCGCTGAGCTTCATCGCCCACTTCGTGAGTCGTCCAGATGTGTCGGGTCAGCGCAGTATCGCCCTCAGGGGCTGGTTGGTGAGCACCACTATGGCGTGGGCCTGGAAGTATGGACGGAGTCGTTGTGCGGAGACGGTCAGGGCAAAAATCATCTTTTCCATCTCCGAGTATCTGGCCTCTGCGCCGTGGAGCACCTTGCTGGTGTAGTAGATAGGCTGATGGGTTCGGCACTCATTTTCTCGGACGAGCACCGAACTGACCGCCTCAGAAGATGTGGCCAAATAGAGATACAGGGTTTCCCTGACCTGCGGCTTTACGAGCAGCGGTGGGGAAGCCAAGTACCTCTTCAGGTCTTCGAAGGCCTGTTGGCACTCATCCGACCAAGAAAACCTATTTGCGTGACGCAAAGTTTTGAAGAACGGGAGGCACCTTTCAGCTGATCGAGAAATGAATCGGCTAAGAGCGATAATTTTTTCGTTCAGCTGTTGGACCTCCTTCTTGGTGTTCGGATGACGCATGTCGAGGATTGCCTTTATTTTCTCAGGGTTGGCCTCAATCCCTCTCTGAGAAATGAGGAATCCGAGGAACTTCCCTGAGGTCACCCCAAAAGCACACTTGGTCGGGTTGAGCTTCATTCGGTGTCGTCGAAGGGTGCGAAAGGTCTCCTCGAGATCCTGAACATGGTCTGGGATCTGCGTGCTTTTCACCAGCATGTCGTCCACGTATACCTCCATGTTGCGCCCGATCTGGTCTTTGAAGACCTTATTGACGAGTCGCTGGTAGGTGGCGCCGGTGTTCTTCAGTCCGAAGGGCATCACCCGATAACAGTAGAGGCCCTTGGGAGTCACGAATGCGGTGTGCTCCTCATCTTCAGGCGCCATCCAGATCTGGTTGTACCCGGCGAAGGCATCCATGAAGCTGAGCAGTCGAAATCCGGACGTCGCATCCACCAGCTGGTCGATCTTGGGAAGCAGGAAGCTATCTTTTGGGCAGGCTCGATTGAGGTCGGTGTAGTTGATGCAGATCCTCCACTTTCCGTTGGCTTTTTTGACCATGACAACATTGGCGAGCCAATCGGGATATGTGGATTCTCGGATGAAGCCTGCTTCGAGTAGCTTGTCCACTTCTTCATCGATGGCCCTCTGCCTTTCCGGAGCAAAGGACCTTTTCTTCTGCCTCACCGGCCTCATCGTCGGGTCGATGTTGAGTCGGTGGGTTATTGTTTCTGGGGGGATGCCTGACATATCTGCTGCCGACCAAGCAAATATGTCGGCATTGGCCGTCAGCAGCTCCGTCAGTCGGCGTCATTTGGTGTCGGGCAATTGAGACCCAACCCAAACTTTCCTGTCGGGATTTTCTCCTATCGGGATCGCCTCGAGCTGCTCGGCCGGCGAACCTCGTTCTTCCTCCTCCCGTTGGTCCAGCTTGTCGATCGTCAGAGAACCCCTCGACTCGTCGCTTTGAGCGGAGATTTGGAAGCATCGTCGGGCGAGCTGTTGATCTCCGCGCATCTCTCCGATTCTATTTTTGGTCGGGAACCGAACAAGAAGATGGTACGTCGAGACGATCGCCTTGAGGGCGTTCAATCCGGGTCGTCCAAGTATGACGTTGTAAGCCGAAGGAACTTGGACGACCGCGAAAGTTAGGTGGACCGTGCTTTGCCGAGGTTCGGTGCCGGCCGTCACGGGCAGGGTAATTTCTCCCTCTGTCGTGACAGCGTCTCCGGCAAAGCCGATCAGGGGCACAGAGACCCTCTTAAGTCGGTCAGTTGACAGTCGCATTCGGGAGAAGGTCGAGTAAAACAAAATATTTGTCGAACTTCCATTATTAACAAAAATTGTTTTACATCATAATTTGCTATTGTCGCCGACACAACAACAGCATCATCGTGGGGAGTTTGGATGCCCCGAACGTCGTCTTCCGTAAAGGTGATTACGTCGTCCGGGCGTGGCTTTTTCGTCGGCTCCCCTCCCGTAGACGTCCCCGGGCCCAGCCGCTTGGAGATCATGTTAATGACTCCGGCCGTCGGCTGATTGTTCGCCGCTTCTTCAGTCGGCTGGGGTCGTCGATCGGCAACTGGTTGGGTCGGCGGACCCTTCCGAAATTTGTCGAGATACCTCCGGCGGATGAGAGCCTCGATCTCATCCTTCAGCTGGATGCACCGCTCGGTGTCGTGGCCGTGACTTCGATGAAATCGACAGTACTTCCGACGGTCGAGGCCTTTTGCCTTCAGAGGCGGAGGCCGTCGCAGGTATTCCTCCCCCTCGATCTCCATTAGGATCTGCGCACGAGGAGTGGAGAGAGGAGTGTAGGAGCCATACCTGGGGCGTGCCGGCCTCGGAGTCTGTTGTCGGGGTGACTTTTGGATTCGTCGGAGTGGCGAGGCCCGACTATCGGTCGGGGGCCTACTTGGTTCGGCGGGCTCCCGACCTTTTCTCCGCTTCTCTTTCGGTCCTCTGGGCTCGGCCAAGCGTCGGTCGGATGCCCCTTCGTCCGCGCGCATATACTTGTATGCGCGCTCCAGTAGCTCGGCATATGTCCGGGGGAGGGTCTTGTCCAGAGAATAGGTGAATCGGGACGCCCTCAGGCCCCGCTTCATGGCTGAGACAGCCATGTCTTCGTTGAGGTCCCGGACCTCAAGCGTGGCCGCGTTGAATCGCACCACGAAGTGTCGGAGCATCTCGTTTTCCCCCTGCTTGAGGGAGAAAAGGCTGTCCGACATTCGCGGTGGCTTTCGGCTGGTGCTGAAATGGGCCACGAACGAGTGCTCGAGCTGCCCGAAGGAGTGGATACTTCCCGACCGGAGGCCGGAGTACCAGGCCCTGGCAGCCTTGCGGAGCGTGGCGGGGAAGCCGATGCAAAAAAGAGCGTCGGTTGCCCCTTGAATCGTCATGAGAGCTTTATAGCTCTCGAGGTGGTCGACTGAGTCGGTGGAGCCGTCGTATGGCTCCACGTGCGGCATTTTGAACCGACTGGGAATCGGCTCGTCGAGGACCAGTCGGGAGAGAGGTTGGGCGGTCTGAAAGTCGACGTCGTTCGAAGACTTCTGGCTGTCCATCTGCAATTGGGCGAGTCGGCGGTCGATTTCCTCGAACCAGCGCTCGTAGTCGTCCGCTCGTCGGTGCTGGGAGACCCCAGGAGTGGAGTCTCCGGAAGATTCTGAGAGGGAGGCCGACGGCGTGCGCAGCCATTTCTCCTTCCTTGCCCGTTCCAATGGAGAAAGAGAGGGCCGCTGGGACCGTCAGTCGTCGCGCCATGGTCGTCCCTCCTCTTCTCCGTGGGAGCGCTGTTGGGGGCGCTCACATGGAGGCGACGGGGATCGGTGCGGTCGTCGGCGGCTGCTCCTGGAGGGCATCGGTCGGGCCGCCGGTTGCTGTTGGAGATTTTTGACTGCGTCCGTTAGTACGGTCATCTACCGTACGATGGCCGCAATCTGTGCCTCCGTGGTCACTGCAGGACGCGGAGAGCTGGGCTCCGCCGCCGGTGGTGGCGGGGAGGCCTCTTCCCGGCGGGAAGAGCGCCTTGCCGACCCAGTGATTCTCGATCGTTGAGCTCTTGTCTTTGTCATCGTGCCCCCTTCCTGGTGCGCCAATCTGTTACGGCCAATCGCCTCGTCGCCCGATCGTCGGGGAGCGTGCACCTGCAAAAACGAGAAGTCCACTCTGACCGGAGGCGGCTCCGGCGGGGATCCTCCGACGGTCAAGTCAGAGAGGTGACTGGGCAACAGTGAAATGTAGACAGGGAGCTCGATCGAGAGGAGAGAGGGGGAGAGAGGAGCGAGCCTGGTGGTTTCGAAGTCGAGAAGCGGAGAGAGATGGAGCGGATCCCTTGCACCGTTGCCTTCCCTGGTTTATATAGTGGAGCACGGTATGGCGCCGTCATTAATGGCGCAGACAAGTGAGGAACTGTCAACTCACTGTAGACTGTCAGAGTCGCCGTGAAGGTGTCATGTCGCCGTGTGGCTGTCAAATCACCAGGGTTGACAATGCCCTCGGTGGGACAATGCCCCTAGGTAGCCGTGCCGCATGCTGCTGTCAGAACTGACAAGGTCTGGCGGCTGTACGGCGATTGGAGGAGCCGACCGACCCTAAGTCGGTGGCCAGCTGAATGGCGTCGGGCCCCTCCGATGGTCGGGAGTCTTACATGACTCGGCAATCAGACCTCCGGGCTCAGTCGGTCAGAAAAGGTGCGTCCGACATATCCTCAGTCGATCGTGAGCCGATAATTAGCCGGTGATGGCATCCGTCAGTCGGTCGCTCCGACCGCCAATCGGTCGGTCCGACCGTCGGTCGGTCGGTCGGGCTGTCAGTCGGTCGGTCGGGCCGTGGGTCGGTCGGTCCTTCCGACAGTCGGTCGGTCGGTCGGTGGGTATTCCCCAACATGTTGTGATTGAAGAATTCCTGATGTTCATTCGTTGCAATGATACAGGGTATGTGATGCTTAGCCTGGGTTTGGAGTATGAGTAATTATATTTTTTTTATTCCTTTTATTTTTATTCTTTCCTTTTCCGATATCGGTGTTCCTGGACTCTTAGTTGGCATCAGCAGGGGAATGCCTATGCTTTATAGTCTAAACGTTTTACGGTACTACAACATTCAGTGATATTGGGTCATGATATCTAGCATAAGATGATGCAGCTTGAAACTCGAAAAAGACAAAAGAGAAAAAGAGTATTTTCTCTCTTAGTAGGCTGAAATGCATCATGATGCTTATTGTGTTAATATTTGACCATAGTCATTCATCTTGGTAGACTGAAATGCATCGTATTATGGATTGGACCATAACGATCCACATGGTGCTGGGCAGAAAAATTGGATTTCACACAGTAGAGACTAAGAAACATTCATAACAAATGATGGCTTATAATCTCAATTACACCATTACAAACTCTTGGAATATAATATTTTCTAACTATTTATTAGTTAAGGTCAGCAGTCGTGTCCGGTATGGCCATACTGTAGGATACCAGTAAGCTACTGGTAAAAAATTAACCAACCTTGTAAGAAATGTTTGCATCTTTTCAAGTCATATTACATTATAGATGCAAGACTTTGAATCCTTCCTCATGCTTCCTATCCAATTTCTCTATGGACTTTATGGGACCACGAATTTATGCTCGAGTCCAACAAGAACTTCCCTGCATAACTAGGGATGTCATGACTCCGCCCACTGGCTTCATTTTTTGTTATGCTTGGTCATCTGGTTGGCCCATCCAAGATTTTGCACATCTTTTACTGAGATCAGGCCTGCTGACTTTATGTAGTTTTCCCTCAATGATGGAACACTTTGGTGGTGCTCAACAGCAGCACTAGCAGCAACACTGTTACCATTTAGCATTTTAGCTTGGCATTGCTTTGTAGGTATTTGTACAAGTAATGTATAGGATTATGCTAGACAAACTAATGGTTGTATTTTTTGCAACTCCTGAGTATCTGATCCCAGTTACCGAGAAGATGAAACCACCATGTGCTCTGAGGAGAACTCACTCCATTCAGTCGTAGGATGAGTGCTGAGACCATCCAGATACAATATAATTTATAGTGATCCTTTTTTTTTTTTTTTTGCCTTTACAGTTTTAAAAAGGGGACAGGGGCATATTTAACACTTGCTTTCTTCCACCAGAAATCTTTGCTGACTGTTTCAGAAGCATCCATGTGCATGTAGAAAGCTTATGGCAGTGCAAAAAAAATGATTAGAGAAGGTGGCGTTTGAGATAGGACTAGGGAAGGTGGCTGCCATTCGAAATTCTTCAGCAGGAAACGTGCGACAGCACAGATTAAAGCGACCATAATCTGTAATTTAGATAATGAGGGCCATAATGGGTTGACCTATATATTTTTCTCATTTATAAACTTTGCCGCACAACATTGCAAAACCCAGCTGGGCATCATTGCAGCATACTAGTTGTATATGTTTCTTTTTTTTGGGTCGGCTCCCTCTGATCTTTGTTGATGAGACAATTATGACCTGGACTATCTGGTTGGCACCATCGCAGTGTTTTACTTATATATGTAGTTTTCCCTTTATTTACGCTGATGAGTGACTTTTCATCTGAAATTTTTCCAGATTGGGTGAGGCGGGGTTATAGTTGCTGAAGCTGTCAGGTTATTGGGTCCCAGAAAACGTCGGATCCTGATGAACGCGATTCTAATGTCTGCATTGGATTTATGTAGGTCTCTGTGAGTCCAGCACCCGATCATGTTCATTCTTGCATGCCGAGATGTATATTGTTCTGCCTTGGGTTCGGTTCCAGGCCCACAAAGTTGAATGGACATTGGCTTTAGCGACCGACGGTTTTCTCATCAACCTAAATCGAGTTGTCGAATTCCCAGCATCTCGTTTCGAGACTGGCGCCGTATGCGCTGCATGGACCAAATTACAGAGAGATGCAAACAAAAACTCTATCACGCCTTGCTGGACAATTTCTTCGTCCTTTGCCTGGGAGACTACTCTCTGAATTCTTTGGAGTTAATAAACCAGTAATCGCTCGCTGATCAAGGTAATTACTTTAGAATTTGTTTAGATTAAATTAATTTCCACCACTAAAAGCTAATCACTTTAAACTTACGTCCCACTATCACAATTTACGATGCCCAACTTTGCCTTTTTCAGATTCCCTCTCGCTTTTTAACTGCTCGGTTCCGGAGCCTTCTCTATCCCAACCCTCTTTGCTGTCAGATGCCAAAGACTGGCGACAGACGGGTTTTGCTCGTACAGAAAGCTTTCAACTTAACCCGGTCGGCTGGTTCACGAGAAAGAAGAGTAACTATAATTCAAACTTCGGAGGCCCATACTTCTCCCATTTCCACCACAATCCAGCAGCATGAGAGGAGGAGCTTTCCCCACTTCGTTCCTCTTAATTCTCTTGCTCCTACTCCTCGTCATGTGGCCCTCTCAAGCCATGAGTGCCACTGTCATGGACGGCCTCGCCGAGTGGAAAGGACCCGTTGTTCAAGTTGGAGACTCTTTTGGTGAGTGCACGACCGTCATTGTTGCGCAATGTGTGCCCCATTTTTCCTTATTTCTCTTCAACTAATTTCATAGCTCCTCTACTCTAGTGTTCAGGCACAAACACCACCTCCAGAATCTATACCTCTTCCACAATAGAAGGGCGTTCGATCTCTGCAGCTTCTCCCAAGCTACCCTCATCTACGATGGCAGCAAGTCCACCCATTTCACGGTACTCTCCTTCTGCTCTACCTTTCAAAACATAGAGTTCTTTCGATTTAATTGTCGCTAGCTCATTTTAATTACCTACTCGTGTCCTCTCTCTCGCACACGACGCACACAGTGGCATCCCGCCCGTCCCGGTTTTTACTACTTCTCCACTCGGAATAGCTCTGGAAGGAGATGTGAGGAGGGCGAGAAGCTCCTCGTGAGGGTGATAACCCCTGACCCCTCCACCGGCTTCCCTCCAACAGTCTTCGCCCCGTTCCCCATTGCCCTGCCGCCCACCGCTGGCGGAGATTTGCCCTCCCACGGCTGGGCCATCGGCTCCCCGAGTTCTTCCCCCACGCCCGCGCCGGAGGCTGCTTCTCCTTCTTCTTCCGGCCCATTGTTGCCGAGGAACGGGCACGCCCCCTCGGGACGCTCCAATGCCGCACTCCGGCGGTGGGATTCCTTTCATCAGCAGCAATCCGGCGGTTCCTCTTCCCAGCGACGAGACGGATTCGGCTACCATCCTCCCTTTGCCCTCCCCAGGGGATAGGAACCGGGTGCGTTACTTTTCCCCTCCCCGAAAAATGATTGAGCTGTAAAAAAAAAAAAAAAAAAAATGATGATTGAGAAAATGAGTAGCCCTTAACCTTTTGCTCTTTTTTATTCTTTCGTCATCTCTTGTGTGTGTGTTTTATTTATATTATTATTATTATTATTTTGTGCTTTAGGTGGCGGGGCAGGGGTCTACGCTCCGAGTTGGGACGTCCTGGCTAATGTTGGTGATGATGGCCTTCTTTGGGACTTGTGTGTAAACTACAGCCACCCAGACTACTCTGTACAAATACTAGAACCTTCCTGAGATGTTTGCAGCTGTTGCTCGCTTTTGTTCTAATTTTCAAGTTGAAGGTCTTCTTTAAGGAACCTATAACTTTTGATCCTAGTAGAATACGTCATACTCTTCATCACCATCGTGTGTATCAGCTGGGTGTCTTATTTTCGTATACGCATTGGTTCATCCAGGATGGTCCCAGTTCATAACTCATATAATTGTCAGAATATGTGGGACGTTTGGAATTTCCGCCACTCTAAATTTTGAAGAATTATTTCTTTAGTACCTTGCTAATGTTGGCGTAGTGTCCTAATTGGTTGCAGCGATGCAATTAGGCCACCCTAACTTCTGAATGCACTGGTTCCTCTATCTACAAAGATAAAGCTAAGACCTTGATTCGAGACTAACTTGATCATTTATTAGGTGCTAGAAATCTTGTTCTAGAAACCTTGTTCCTTGAGCAGAACCTTTTTCTAGATTTTACCATTCAATAGTGAAGTTGGCATGAAACTTCCCTTTCATGGACATGCTTTTATTCTTACGGTTCAACCTCCCAGCCCACCCCTCTCCAAAACATATGAAGGGAAAGAGTTGAAGGGCCGCGCACTGGGAAATTTTGATGAGTTAAATCTCCAAGCTATTAATTGAACTTGACTTAATGGTGATAGCCCTCTGCCTGGCAGCTAAAGCTTCTGAATTAGAATCTAGAGAGTGCATCTCCATGTACTGAGAATGATAATTATAGTGTGCGTGGCTTTCCCTCCTTTCCTTTCTTTTAAAAAAGAAAAGGGCGAGAATAGATCCTCCCTCTAATCACCTTTCTTATAAAAATGATCAAAAGATTGTTCACACAAAAAACAAACACTTGGGGAAAAAGTTTCCCCACTTTCACTGATTGGAATATTGTTTCCAATAGAAAGGGTTTAAGTCATCATACATGCGACCGGTGCCCATGTTAAAGCAGGGATGGGGGTCGGATGCTGGCATTCTTAAGATCAGCTCAGGTCCCTTAACTTCCCTGGTTTTCTCCATTCCCATTCTCCCATAAGATAAAGTAGTTTACTTGCATATTACCATTGCTTGACTTTGCATTAATTACAAACTAGAGGAACCATTGCAATCACCAGCCACCATCCATGCACCAATCAACTGCAGGCGATCGAACATGATCCTTAGACTCAGCCACACTTTACACTAAATTTCTGATCTGTTTAATAATGTGCTTTCAATTTAGGAGTGGTAAGATTCTTGCATGGTTTCAAAAAGATAAAGTAAAAGACAAGCAGAAAGCAAAAGATTTCTTTTGTAGAAAAAGAGAGAGAGAAATTGTATTGTGATTGGTTTGGGGAAAAAAAAAAAAAAGAATAAGGGAACAGGAAAGCAAGTAGATTTAGCCCCTGATAAGAGAAAAGCAAAAGCAGATAGAAACGAGTAAAGTATCTGAGAGTTAATTCTGAAAGTTGACTTCAACTGTTCAACATAAGAAAAGGACCAGACTTTTTGAAATCATCTTTAAAATCACGCCTTGCCATTATGTTAATTTTTAATTCTCAGAAGCTTGCAAGTCGAACAATGCTAGAAGAAGATACTCCTTATTTCAGAAAATAAACATGTGTCAAACCTTATTAGCAATCTCACATCAAAACTATATCCTGTTTGTGTTGTCACACTACATAAAAGGGACGTACAAGCTTCATGATTCATGTAGTATAACTTACAGCAATCTGGAAGACAGTATGCCTCTCCATTAAACTTGGTAAACTAGATTATGCTTTTTGGTGTCTTGAAGATTGTTTATATAAATCATTGCTGCTACTAGTGCATGGTAAAATGAGCGTTTCAAGTAGCCTCATTTACCTGTAGGTATCGTGTGACCCAGTTATTGCAATATGAGGAAGAAGAGAATCTAAAGGAATGGTGCAACAACTTATGCACAATGCTGTGTATGTAGCAAAACTCGCATAATTGGAAGTCGAATAGTTTAGATTGGATGACCAGCCTTACAATGGCTTAATGGTGTATTTATCAAAAAAAAAAAAATCTGAAAGTTAGATGAGTTGGGTTAGGGTACAGACGAACAGTTTAATTTGTTTTGTTGCTATCCCAAGTCTTAACTATATCAAACAATTTTCGGGAATAGTAGTGCAATCAATGAAAGGTCTAGTGACCCAATGCCACAGGTTCATTTGGTAATTGTTGGCGAGCCAGTTTATATTCAATAAATAAAGAAGTGAATCGTGTATGCTATTAAGATTTTTTCTCTTCTTTAATTAAAAAACTTGTCTCACTAATTTTAGTTATTGCAAAAGGCTGCATGTCATGTCTGGGACTACTGGCTTCTCTGCGAGAAAATACATGTAAAACAAGGATAATGCCATCCACTCGACATTATGTCAATACAGCCACATGATTATCATAGCATAAGACTTCCGAATTGGGTCTGATTGAAGTATAGGTTGGCTTCTTGTTTTCTCCCTCCCCATTTTTCTATAATTAATGCTGCTAACTGTGTAATCACATTACATTCTTTTTTTTCTGATTTTTTTATACTATTTTTTACCATTTTTAATATTGCCACATCATTAAAAGCCGAGATATTATTGGATGATACAACTAAAATTTTCCAACTATCTGATCATATCCATATACTTCATATTCATAGGATTTCTGATCATGAATGATTTGTTCTGTGTAGTTTTTTGCTCATAAAGACTCTTCAATTTTTTCCACAAACTATGGATATTAATCTTCATAGCAATATGATAAAAATTATTATTTATCTATACTTGATTAATCTAACCATCTTCCTATTTATTTTTCTCACTCTTGCTAAGTTTTATCAGCTGATTTGGCATTATCTCATTTAATAGGATCATACAAATTTTTACAAAATAATAAATTTTTCATTCAACCTTCTATAATAAATAATTGGAAGATGTGAGTTTAATTA